>NC_083577.1:21431053-21763930 GCF_027579695.1 Neoarius graeffei | reverse complement strand
CCAAAGACATGCAGGTTAGGTTAACTGGTGACTCTAAATTGACCGTAGGTGTGAATGGTTGTCTGTGTCAGCCCTGTGATGACCTGGCGACTTGTCCAGGGTGTACCCCGCCTCTCGCCTGTAGTCAGCTGGGATAGGCTCCAGCTTGCCTGTGACCCTGTAGAACAGGATAAAGCGGCTAGAGATGATATATAATTATTTTATATATTTTTTTTTTTAATTTATTTTATATATATATATATATATATATATATATATATATATATATATATATATATAATTTTTTTTTTATATACACAAAATACATTTTTTTAATGATGATTCTGTTCATTAAATGATGTAACTACAACTGAGAGATTGGGACTTGTTATTTCCTACGGATAAAACCATCCAGTCAGTTGTATTCAGTTAGAATCTGGGTAATAAGTGGACATCTAATGGATTGTAAGAAGTGAGACAGGACCATTTAGCCTTTGCTTAAAGACAGGGAATTATGCTTAATGGACACAGAAATCAGAAGTGGCACAATTTTCATAGAAAAAGGCATTAAATTATCTGTACCTTCATAATTCTTTGCAGTGCTAAAAACTGAGGCGATGAAGGCATTTAAAATGAAGGGCACATGACAATATGTGGACTGAAATGATTTTGTCTCACTGCAGTAAATTGGAATTAATAGGACCAGCACTGCTTATGACTGGATCTAAACTGTACTGTTAAGTGAAAAATAAAATAAAGTGATTACTGTACCATATGTACACATATTAATACTCTATGGATCATTTTATTGTCATTCATAAATCATGGTTTGTTTGGAGTTTTCTTTCTTTTTTTTTTTTCCCCCAGGCTGCTGAGCTACTATGTTATTTTCACCTGAATAAAGAGCAACAGAGGTAGTGGAAGGTGAGGTGAGAGGAAAAGGAAGTGCAAAAGTGAGAGAGAAGATGGCAAGGACAGGAAAATCGATGTAAATAAATGGAGGAGTCAGGGAGCTTGAGTGGGGGGGAAAAACAATGTGAGGAGCAGAACTGCATTTTTTTTTTCCCTCTGTCTACTTCCTGGAGGAGGATGAAAGTGTGTGGTGTGTGTGTGTGTGTTTCTTTCACACTGCATGCCTTGTAAGACTAGCCCAGCAGGGCAAATTATGTTGATTTATCTTGGGTTGTTAATATGCTCATTTCCAAGTCCTCTAATAGAGACAGAACATGAAAAAGCTCTTATGTAAGTATGTACCTGCTGTTCGTGAATGCAGGTGCCGTGTGACGGTGTAATTTGCTTGTCTTTGCACAAATCCACAAATGTGAAAACTATATTAAATGTTCACATACATAAGCATGTGTGAAGAGGATGTGCCAGAGAAAAGATGTACAGTGTCTTGCAAAAGTATTCATCCCCCTTGGTGTTTGTCCTGTTTTGATGCATTACAAGTTGGAATTAAAATGGATTTTTGGGGGGTTAGCACCATTTTGATTTACACAACATGCCTACAACTTTAAAGGTGCAAATTGTTGTTTTATTGTGACACAAACAATTAAGACTGGGGGGATCCCAGAAATCTGGAGTGTGCATAGGTATCCCCCCCCCCCCAAAAAAAAAAAGTCAATACTTTGTAGAGCCACCTTTTGCTGCAATTACAGCTGCAAGTCTCTTGGGGTATGTCTCTATTAGCTTAGCACATCTAGCCACCAGGATTTTTGCCCATTCCTCAAGGCAAAACTGCTCCAACTCCAAGTTAGATGGGTTGCGTTGGTGTACAGCAATCTTCAAGTTATGCCACAGATTCTCAATTGGATTGAGGTCTGGGCTTTGACTAGGCCATTCCAAGACATTTAAATGTTTCCCTTTAAACCACTCCAGTGTAGCTTTAGCAGTATGTTTAGGGTCATTGTCCTGCTGGAATGTGAACCTTCATCCCAGTTTCAAACCTCTGGCTGACTCAAACAGGTTTTCCTTCAAAATTGGCCTGTATTTAGTGCCATCCATCTTTCCTTCAATCCTGACCAGCTTTCCTGTCCCTGCAGATGAAAAACATCCCCACAGCATGCTGCTGCCACCACCATGCTTCACTGTAGGAATGGTGTTCTCAGGGTGTTGGTTTTGTGGCCACACATTCTGTTGGGCAAACTCCAAATGTGTTTTCTTCAGCAATGACTTTTTTTTTCTGTCCACTCTTCCATAAAGCCCTGCTCTGTGGAGTATATGGCTTAAAGTCGTCATATGGACAGATACTCCCATCTCCACTGTGGGTCTTTTCAGCTCCTTCAGTGTTATCTTTGGTGTCTTTGTGGCATATCTGATTAATGCCCTCCTTGCCCGGTCTGTGAGTTTTGGTGGGCGGCCTTCTCTTGACAGGTTTGTAGTGGTGCCATATATTCTTTCCATAAAATATAATTTTTTTTTTTTTTTTTAACCCAACCCTGATCTATACTTCACAACTTTGTCTCAGACCTGTTTGGAGTGCTCCTTGGTTTTCATGTTGGTTGCAGAGTCAGGGTCCTTCCAGAACAGGTCACTTTATAGACTTCATGTGACACTTTGATCGCACACAGTGGATCTTAATCAACTAGTTATGTGACTCTTATGAAGTGAAATTAGTTGGACCAGCTTTTATTTAGGGGTTTCATATGAAAGGGGCTGAATACCTATGCACACTCCAGATTTCTGTTTTTTCATCTTTATTGTTTGTGTCACAGTAAAACAACAATTTTCACCTTTTAAAGTGGTAGGCATGATGTGTAAATCAAATTGTGCTAACCCCCCAAAAAATCAATTTTAACTCCAGCTTGTAATGCGACAAAACTGGACAAACACCAAGGGGGATGAATACTTTTGCAAGATACTGTATATCAACCTGTGTGTGAGTGGGAGGAGGGGGTGAGGGGGTCAATTAGACAGAAAAGCATACGAGTTTACAGCTTTTTGGGTTTGTTTGTTTTTTAAATTTCATATTTGATGTTGATTGATTATAAATAATCTCTTTTCATCTCATGATAATGCTAGCATGGCTAATAAGGCATATTGTTTGCCTGTTGCTGCATTCCTCATAGACCAAACAGTCTGAGAATGATTTATTTTAACATTGTCAGCAAGATGGCGTAGATAATGAAGCGGTTGTACTTTGCACCGGTTGGCTAATTGCATTTCTAAACCAAATCAATCATGTTTCATCTCTCAGCCCACCCACGATGCTAATTGGTTCATTCTCACCGGCTGAGAGGATGCTGCGTTTGTTTTCATGAGCAGGCAAACCCTGCTTTATACTGTGTGTGTGTGTGTGTGTGTGTGTGTGTGTGTGTGTGTGTATAAACCAATTAGAAAGACGTCCTGTGGGTTTTTTGTGACCGAATTCCTCTCAAACTCTGCAGGTAAAAGACTGATAACAATAAGCTACTTCAGCACTAATGTTGTAAGAAATGTGTAAACTGATGTCATTTATTTCATTATTTTTATATAAAACTACAAGAGAAGGCAAAAAAACATTCACAGTAGGCTATAATTAAAGTACGGTAAATCCATGTGAACAAATCTGATCACTAGAAATGTACTTGGTGGCGTGCATACCTCTGGCAAGCCACATATCAAAATTAAATCACTTGAACCTCGGATAATATGAAAGCTGTCCACCAAATTTCATCCAAATCTGTTCACTACTTTTTGAGTTGTGTTGGGAACATTTAAAAAAAAAAATCCTGGATCCACATACATATCCAGATTTGCATCAAAATCTAATCAATTGCTCCTTGGTCCATGGCCCACCTTTCCACCAAATTTCATCCAAATCCATTCAGTACTTTGAGTTACATTGAGACCAAACAAATGGAGGTGAAAACATAACATCCTCCAAAAAAGTTTGCAGAAGTAAATATAAATACTATATGCAGTAGTGTCAGTGTAAAGCTATACAGAGTACTGATTGAACAGAATTGGAAAATCTGAGCAATTATTAATTTCATGGAAGTATCAAAGTCAGGCGCTGTTCTAGGAAAATAATCAATGACTTTCTCTTACGACCCCAAAATGAAGACATTTTTATCCATTTGTATTTACAATTTAACTTGATTGTAAAATTGCAAAGTGGTGTTCCTCAAAGCAGAGAAACTTCAAAGCCTGAAGACATGTAGAAACATGCTGGCACTGGAGACTCCCTTCCAAAAATATCAAAAAGAAGCTTAAAGATGATGGCACGGTGGTGTAGTGGTTAGTGCTGTCGCCTCACAGCAAGAAGGTCCGGGTTCGAGCCCCGTGGCCGGCAAGGGCCTTTCTGTGAGGAGTTTGCATGTTCTCCCCGTGTCTGTGTGGGTTTCCTCTGGGTGCTCTGGTTTCCCCCACAGTCCAAAGACATGCAGGTTAGGTTAACTGGTGACCTCTAAATTGACCGTAGGTGTGAATGTGAGTGTGAATGGTTGTCTGTGTCAGCCCTGTGATGACCTGGCGACTTGTCCAGGGTGTACCCCGCCTTTCGCCCGTAGTCAGCTGGGATAGGCTCCAGCTTGCCTGCGACCCTGTAGAACAGGATAAAGCGGCTAGAGATAATGAGATGAGAAGCTTAAAGATAATGCGCTTCACAGATTAAAAAAAAAAAAACTCATTTACTGTCTGGCAAGCATCTGCCATACAAGTTCTTGTGTTCGAAACAATACCCTGTGATTTACCTTGCAGCTGGAATTACTGTCAGAGCTGCTGTTCAAGAAAACGAAGAAACATCTTCTGACCAACCAAAGAACTGTGAATACAACAGTTCCATGCCATTGAGCCCTTGTTTGAAGAGGAGTTAGAGGTGATTTTGAATGATGGTACACTTTGAGCTCAAATACACTGAGGGGCAGCACAGTGGTGTAGTGGTTAGCACTGTCACCTCACAGCAGGAAGGTGCTGGGTTCGAGCCCAGCGGCCGACAGGGGCCTTTCTGTGTGGAGTTTGCATGTTCTCCGTGTGTCTGCGTGGGTTTCCTCTGGGTGCTCTGATTTCCCCCAAAGACATTCAGGTTAGGCTAATTGGTGGCTCTAAATTGACCTTGGGTATGAATGTGAGTGTGAATCATTTGTTTGTCTATGTGTGTCAGCCCTGCAATGAGCTGGCAACTTATCCATGTTGTACTCTGCCTCGCCCATAATCAGCTGGGATAGGCTCCAGCTTGCCCATGACTCTGAACAGAATAAGTGGCTACAGATAATAAATGGATGGATATACTGAGGGCGCAAGTAATAACTATACTGTATTTAACAGAATTTTAAATAAGATCTAAGCAAACCACTCATAGGTGAGATCATCAGTGTTGCCAGACCCATTTTACTGGGGCGTATATCTGCTGTGCCCAAGTAAAATTTCCTGATCACATTTCAGAAACAGTAATGTCTTTGGCACTGCGTAATAACCATGTACAACCGATGCATCCAAATCGCACCCATTTGTCTTTATTAAATTGCTGGCGGAACACCCATCACACATTTAACAAACATATCACATGAAACCATGCGACCTGAGCTTCCCAACGGTGCTACCCACTAGTTGCAGTGATAAACGGTTTGCAATAAAATGAACATCAATTAATTCACATCAAATTTAATCGTATTCTGCATACAGCTCTGCATCCATCTGCTGCTGCTGGGCTGTCACTCATGCAGAGTATGACGTAACCGACATCATTGATGGGAGAATAGTCCGATACGGTGTAGGCATGTTCAGCCATAGTGCTGGCATCGATGTTGATTGCCAATGTTGGGAGGAGCGTCACTTGCGCTAGCTCAGCTGGTTCTTCTCAGGCTGCGCTGCTGAGTTTCGGCTTGGAGGCAATCTTCAGCAACTTTCACAAAATTCTTGGTGAGGTGGTGCCAGGTCTTGCGATCACGTGCCATTTTTTTCCCATGAGTTGATGTTAATGCTGCAGGTAGCAAGATGTCTCTTGAGACAGTCCTTGTAATGCAGTTTGGGTTGTCCAACAGTTCTCTTTCCCTCTGACAGTTCCCCATAGAACACTGCTTTAGGAAGCCTGGTGTCCTCCAGCCTCACCACGTGGCCCATCCATCGCAGCTGGCTTTGTGTCAACAAGGCTTCAACGCTTGGGATTCCTGCTATAATCCTGACTTCTGTGTTGCTGACCCTGTCACTCCACTTGATCTTGAGAAGCTGCCTGAGGTGGGACATCTGTGTCTTCTGGAGTCTGTGTATATGACAGCGGTACAATGTGTAAGATTCAGAGGAGTAGAGAAGGCACGAGAGGACAACTGCTCTGTAGACTTTGCACTTGGTGCCAAGTCTGATACCAGGATGTTTCCACAATCTAGTTTGCAGTTTCCCCAAAGGCAGCAGAGGCAGCACTGATTCTCTTCTCTACCTCCTTTGTAAGGCTGGTGTCACGTGAGACTGTGCTCCCTAGGTAAGTGAAATGTTCAACACAGTTCAGAAGTTTGCTATTGAGCAGGATGTCTGGTAGCTGATCATCTGAAGCAGGTGGTAACTGGAACACCACTTCTGTCTTCACATTGATGGTCAGTCTGAGGCTTGAAGCAGCAGTGCAGAAAGAGTTCAACATGATCTGGAGATTCTGTGCTGAGTGGGACACCATGGCTGAGTCATCAGCATAAAGCATCTCCCTCACGCGCACACTTTGGGTCTTGGCCTTGAGTCATCGGGCATTGAAGAGCTTGGCATCTGAGCGAGTGCATAAGGAGACACCATCATTGTTGTTGGCGGGATAGAGCTCGAGGACTGCAGACAGGTAGGGTGAGAACAGGGTCGGTGCAAGCACACAGCCCTGTTAACTCCTTGATTCACTTCAGACTGCTCTGCGGTCATTTCGTCCATTGACACTTGCACTTTCATACCAGTGTGAAGCTGAGTGATGAGGCTAGTGATGCCTGGAGGGCAGCCGTATCGCTGTAAGAGCAGCCAGAGACAGTCCCGGTTTACAGTGTCTAAGGCTTTAGTAAAGTCTATGAACACTATATATAGAGGTCTATGCTGTTCTCTTGCCTTCTCCTGAAGCTGTCTCAAGGTGAAAATCATGTCAATGATTTTCACAAAGAACCTTGCACTTCTGAAGCCGCTTTGAGACTCTGTGAAGATTGCGTCCAAGATGGGCTTGATGCGGGAGAGAATAATCTTGCCAAGGACCTTTCCTGTGATAGTGAGGAGCTAAATGCCTCTTTAGTTTCCACATTCCTGCTTGCTGCCCTTCTTAAAGATAGGAATGATTGAGGCATCTTTGAAGTCCTGAGGGACTTTCTTCTCACGCCAGATTGTTGATAGGACATCAAATAGTGCTTCAACAATGCAGTCTCCTCCTTTCTTGTACAGCTGGGGTGCTATCCATACCAGGAGCTTTACGCAGAGAAAGGGTCTTTACAGCTCTCCTCACTTCCTCCAGGATAAGGTCGTCATCTGCACTTATCAGGACTGGGCGTTGCTGGATATTGTTTATAACCGCTGGGTTCACGTTGGAGCTTTGGTTGAGTAACTGATTGAAGTGCTCTCTCCATCTCTCTAGGATCTCTGAGCACTCGGTCAGGATTGTGGAGCCATCGGCAGCGAGTAGGGGACAGGACTGAGCACCTTGTGGGCTGTACACTGTTTTAAGTGCTTGGAAGTACCCTCGTGTGTCCCCAGCATCAGCCATCCCTTCTATCTTGTCTGCCAAATCGTTCCACCACTTGTCTTCCATCTGACGAAGTTCTTGCTGCAGTGTGACTTTTGGCTCTGGTGAACTCCTGCTGGGCTCTTGAGCAGTTGGGGTTTGCAAGCTTCGCTTGTAAGGCTCTTCTCTTCTCCTGTATAAGGTCTGATATGGTTCCAACTCCATCCTTGAACCAATCTCGACTTTTGCGTTTGGAGTGGCTGAGTGCCTCTACAGCCTGTGTCATTAGGCAGGTCTTGAACTTCTCCCACTTTTCTTCAGCAGAGGCGTCTGGTGCCTGGGTGAAGTGGGCTTGGAAAGCTTGGGTGAGTTGTTGTCTGTCAGCATCATCCATTTTCTGCACATCCAGCTTCTTCAGCAGTTTTGCTGGCTGACCTCCTAAAAGTGCGATGTACTGATGGCTTCATCCTACTTCTAATCATAATGTGGTCCGTATCGCACTCAGCTCCTCTCATGGCACGTGTGATACAAACACTTCAAATGTTTCTGGCTGATTTAAGATGTAATTGAGCAGGTGCCAGTGGGCTGATCTGGGATGCTTCCACGAGAAGAAATGATGGTCTGAGGTCCTGAAGAAGGTGTTAGAGATAGCGAGTTCAAATTCTGAGCAAAGTTGTGGAAGCAGTTCTCCGTTGCTGTTGTAGGACCCTCTTCCAAACTTTCTGAGAACATTGGCCAGGTGTTGTAATCACTGCCAACTCGTGCGTTGAAGTCCCCCAGGACGACTACGATGTCATTGCATGGTACACAACTGAGGGTTGCTTTTCAACTGGGTGTAAAAGGCTTCAGTGTCAGTCTGTTCACTGCAGAGGGTTGGAGCATACACACTCAAAGCTGTTGCATGTGTAGTTGGGCTGACTGCAAAGTGGAGAGTCATGATCCTGTCAGAGACTGGCTTTGGCATTTCTGAGAGCTTTGGGAGCAGTCGGTTGGATGTGGCAAATCCAACACCTGATGTGCCTTGTTGAGGTAATCCGTATGGGGTGCCTGACCAGAAGAATGTATGGTATGTGTCTGCTCCCTTCTCTCACCACTGTCTGATAGCACTCTCAGAGATGAGGCTGCAAGGTCAGTGCTGTATGTCTCAAGTTCTTTGCAAAGTAGAGCTGATTTTCTGTTGAGCGTGTTTTGGGTTGTTTTCAAGCAAGGTTCGCATATTCCAACAGGCAAAATGTAGAGTAGGTTTGTGGTTGTGCCCACTTGGTTGGAGACCTGCTGGCTGTGGGAGACCTGCTGGCTGTGGGAAACCAGCCAGGTAAGAGGGTGGGTGAGCCTTGTTTACCTCACGTTTTCTTGAGGCGTCCTCTGATTGAGGTAGGCAGGGAATCCCTGAAAAGGGCCGCCTGGTCACCCAGGAAGGACCTTGGACCACAGTCACCCTCAGTGCATCCATGACCATCACTCCTGGTCCGCACAAATACAAGTCCTTACTACCAGCTGCTGGCTCTCACACCTGCTGGTACCATAAGGGGGCTCATCGCGTTGTCTTGAAGGGTTGCCAGTTAAGCCTGCACAAGGGTTTTAAGGTGGGAGGTGCATTGTATGGGTACACTACCCACCCTCTGGGCTGTCAGCTGATGAATCAAAAGGCAGGAGGAAATCCCAACAGTTGGCAGCTGCCCTGCAGTATCCGCTCAAGCTGATGAGATTCCTGGTGTCCACTTCTGCGAAGGATGTTCCAGGTACCCAATCAGGATATCAACCACCTGCTGGCATGGTTGACTGCAGTGCCAGTCAAGAGATTGACACCCCTCAGCAGCCATGACTGGAAAAGATGTTCCAGATGCCTGATGAGAGGATCCCCCACCTGCAGCCATGGCTTCACTATTTGACCCATAGCTGGGGGATGCAGTCTAACATCATACCCAGGACATTAAACTGCGTCCATCTCCACACCTGTTTTTGTTGGCACAATACCTCACTAACTCGAGTTTACACAACAAACCATACATCAAAATAAAAAACAGTCCCTACTGTTTTGAATGTTATATTCATCTGTGCCTTTTGCCTTTCTCAAGAAATCAGATTTTGAAATTACAGCAACAGCAAATTACAGCAACAATTTGTCTTCAACTTCGGACTGATATTCTAATGTAGCTTACATTATGTAGTTACAGTGGTGCTTGAAAGTTTGTGAACCCTTTAGAATTTTCTATATTTTTGCGTAAATATGACCTAAAACATCATCAAATTTTCACACAAGTCCTAAAAGTAGATAAAGAGAACCTAGTTAAACAAATGAGACAAAAATATTATATTTGCTCATTTTATTTATTGAGGAAAATGATCCAATATTACATATTTGTGAGTGGCAAAAGTATGTGAACCTCTAGGATTAGCAGTTAATTTGAAGGTGAAATTAGTCAGGTGTTTTCAATCAATGGGACAATGATCAGGTGTGAGTGGGCACCCTGTTTTATTTAAAGAACAAGGATCTATCAAAATCTGATCTTCACAACACATGTCTGTGGAAGTGCATCATGGCACGAACAAAGGAGATTTCTGAGGACCTCAGAAAAAGCATTGTTGATGCTCCTCAGGCTGGAAAAGGTTACAAAACCATCTCTGAAGAGTTTGGACTCCACCAATCCAGTCAGACAGATTGTGTACAAATGGAGGAAATTCAAGACCATTGTTACCCTCCCCAGGAGTGGTCGACCAACAAAAATCACTCCAAAAGCAAGGCGTGTAATAGTCGGCGAGGTCACAAAGGACCCCAGGGTAACTTCTAAGCAACTGAAGGCCTCTCTCACATTGACTAATGTTCATGTTCATGAGTCCACCATCAGGAGAACACTGAACAACAATGGTGTGCATGGCAGGGTTGCAAGGAGAAAGCCACTGTTCTCCAAAAAGAACATTGCTGCTTGTCTGCAGTTTGCTAAAGATCACGTGGACAAGCCAGAAGGCTATTGGAAAAATGTTTTGTGGACAGATGAGACCAAAATAGAACTTTTTGGTTTAAATAAGAAGCGTTATGTTTGGAAAAAGGAAAACGCTGCATTCCAGCATAAGAACCTTATCCCATCTGTGAAACATGGTGGTGGTAGTATCATGGTTTGGGCCTGTTTTGCTGCATCTGGGCCAGGACAGCTTGCCTTCATTGATGGAACAATGAATTCTGAATTATACCAGCAAATTCTAAAGGAAAATGTCAGGACATCGATCCATGAACTGAATCTCAAGAGAAGGTGGGTCATGCAGCAAGACAACGACCCTACATACACAAGTCGTTCTACCAAAGAATGGTTAAAGAAGAATAAAGTTAATGTTTTGGAATGGCCAAGTCAAAGTACTGACCTTAATCCAATCGAAATGTTGTGGAAGGACCTGAAGTGAGCAGTTCATGTGAGGAAACCCACCAACATCCCAGAGTTGAAGCTGTTCTGTATGGAGGAATGGGCTAAAATTCCTCCAGGCTGGTGTGCTGGACTGATCAACAGTTACCGGAAACGTTTAGTTGCAATTATTGCTTTACAAGGGGGTCACACCAGATACTGAAAGCAAAGGTTCACATACTTTTGCCCCTCAGATATGTAATATTGGATCATTTTCCTCAATAAATAAAATGAGCAAGTATAATTTTTTGTCTCATTTGTTTAACTGGGTTCTCTTTATCTACTTTTAGGACTTGTGTGAAAATCTGATGATGTTTTAGGTCATGTTTATGCAGAAATATAGAAAATTCTAAAGGGTTCACAAACTTTCAAGCACCACTGTATATTGCCAGATTCCATACAATCCACACAAGTATGAAAAGAGATTTCGGTTGCCATGCTTCCTATAGGCGGCACGGTGGTGTAGTGATTAGCACTGTCGCCTCACAGCAAGAAGGTTCTGGGTTCAAGCCCAGTGGCTGACGGGGGTCTTTTTGTGTGGAGTTTGCATGTTCTCCCCGTGTCTGTGTGGGTTTCCTCCAGGTGCTCCAGTTTCACCCCAACAGTCCAAAGGCATGCAGGTTAGGCTAATTTGTCACTCTAAATTGACCGTAGGTGTGAATGTGAGTGTGAATGGTTGTTTGTCTCTGTGTCAGACCTACAATGACTTGGTGACTTGTCCAGGGTGTCCTCCACCTCTCGCCCATAGTCAGCTGGGATAGGCACCAGTTTGCCAGTGACCCTGCACAGGATAAGTGGTTACAGATAATGGATGGGTGCTTCCTTTAGTGGCATACATTCAAGAACATGGAAAATTCATAAATGCTAAATGTTTTTCTTTGATAAAGCCTGATGCAAATATCATAATCTAGACTCTCCTGAAAAAGAAAGAACAGATTGTCATTATAGCATGTAGATGGGTGGCCCTTCTGACCATGAGCTTGAAAGTAAAGATAGTATACCCTGAAAATAACCTATGGTTAATTTAGATTGATTGATTGATAATATCAGGAATAGAGTGGATGTTTTTCTACTTCAAGGTGCATCAATGTAGGTGACTTTCTGTCCCTAAATATATGGTGCACATTCTGTTCATGTCTATGTGAATGTAGGGAAAACACATGCAGCCAAGTGCATGAAATTGGAGAAGGAAGGTACGGTACAGTGACGCCATGCAAATTCATGCAGCAAAACTATATATCTTTAAGTGAAGCTGTATGTCCTATAATATTACTGAATTACCTCTGCAGATGGACATTAGGAAATTCTTTGTCCTAAATGGAGGCAGGGAGGGAATCCGTAAGGCGAGATGAGGATAAGGTGGAGGGAGGTAAGATAATCTAGCTGTACATTAACATCATCGTTTAGCTATGGTTTGTCAGCTGGCAAAAGTGATGCTAGTTGGAAATTCTGTATGCATTTGATTTATGGCTGTCAACCTTCAGCAAGTTCACTGCATTGGAAAAAGTAGTTAGTTATAATCTACAGAATCCAATCGCACTCTAAAGTCAGTGCATACTAGCATTTATATAAGCTACAAAAACTATGCAGTCTTGGCAGGTTGAAAATCAGTAACTACCATAAACC
Source organism: Neoarius graeffei (assembly GCF_027579695.1). Lineage (NCBI taxonomy): Eukaryota > Metazoa > Chordata > Actinopteri > Siluriformes > Ariidae > Neoarius > Neoarius graeffei. The sequence goes on along the minus strand of NC_083577.1, from coordinate 21,751,333 downwards.
TTTGATATGGTTAAACAGGAGGCTGTGCCCCAGTAGCGCTTTGTCTAGCAAAGCCCCTGGGTGTGATAGTCAGATGTACCCTGGAGAAGCCCTGTGTAGTCTTAATCAAATTACTTAAATGATCAAATGTCTCAGTGCAATATCATACTGTTTGTTCATTAAACTCAACTCTTTATAGAGAACAGAAAAGCCTGCGAGACAAATCTCCTTTGAAGCCTCGGATACAGCGTGAGCAGATGCTCATTGAAGTCAGTGCTTGTTGTTTTAATAGGAAGAAAGATGACTGGACAACAGATGTGTCATTTAGTACCTGTTACCTTTGGATGTACTCCACCACCATCTTACCGGTCCTCTGCCCCAGATATTCACAGATGACACATACATTTTCATAGCATCCGTGGGTATCAATTTATTTCTGCAATGGTAGAAATGTTTTTAAAATATTCCTGATACTTACATTTGTACACCACCAGAGACACCACTTTGATGCTGCAACAACCGGCTTCACTTTGGTCTGCCTTTCTATCTTCGTTCCATTTTTCCCAGTGGAATTCTTGTTCTTCAGTTATTTGGAGGCTCCAGTCGAATTATGAGAGATAGGACAGTGTAGTGTCATGTAATGTGGTACATACTATAGATGTAGTAGCTCATCCGGGTACCGTTTAACTACAGAGTATTCCGACACCCTACATACTGCTTTTTGCATACTAATAGTATGGAACAATGGGGGGGGGGTGGCACGGTGGTGTAGTGGTTAGCACTGTTGTCTCACGGCAAGGAGGTTCTGGGTTGGAGCCCAGTGGCCGATGGGGGCCTTTCTGTGTAGAGTTTGCATGTTTTTTCCCTGTATATGCGTGGGTTTCCTTCGGGTGCCCCAGTTTCCCCCACAGTCCAAAGACATGCAGGTTAGGCTAATTGGTGGCTCTAAATTGACCATAGGTGAGTGTGAATGTGAGTGTGAATGGTTGTTTCTCTCTGTGTGTCAGCCCTGTGATGATCTGGCGACTTGTCCAGGGTGTACCCTGCCTCTCGCCCATAGTCAGCTGGGATAGGCTCCAGCTTGCCCATGACCCTGCACAGGATAAGCAGTTACGGATAATGGATGGATGGACGATGGGATGCAGCCTAGGAGCAAATAGAGTTTGGACAGGTGTGTTTGGCACAATATATTTATATTTTAATGTTTATTGGACAATTCACTCTGTTTGTCCAGCCTGGATATACCTTATAATAACTGGCACACTTCTGAAAGAGATGAAACCTTATAACTAATTGCCAATCAATAAATCGAGAACGAACATGATTGACGTCAAAATTAAACCCATCAGTGCCAGTTGGAATCACTTGGAGCCTGTGGTGGTTGATTTATTTCCATTCATTTCTGAAATGTCTTGTATAGCTAGCTGTCACTTCCTTCTTCAGCTAGCAGCTTATGGTAATGTCACACATAGCCAGTCGATCCGTGAGAACCATGGCTGAGGCTTACCATGGCCATTCCGGCAGATTTTGGAAGTGATCTGTTGCATAAATTTGGCCGGAGTAAATATGCAAATGAAGCCACGGTCACAGCAATGGTAGACACCGGTAAAACCAATGGTGGTAGCAATGTATGGCCTTACAGCAAAGACAGTGTGTACGGTTTTCACAGCTGCAGTATGGCATAGCCACAGCAAGACAAAATAAGCCACGCCCCCTCAGCAAACTTTTCACTTTCTGCAGAATGTTGTTCCATGAACATTGAGATCGATGGTTGTGACAGAATGCTACGGTAGCCCATGTATGCCTCAAGGATGCTTAAGAATACCTTCATGGTTGTGACTGAATTCATCTGACGCTTGACCCATGCCAATTTTCAACATGACAAAACTTTCTGGGGATGGAAGCCACACCCTCCCAGTTGTCAAAGTCCCTCACATATTCAGATAGAAGGGCCCGGAATACATGCCAGTTGACCCCCGGAAGGCCCAACATCCTCTACCGGCATCTACTGTGAAGTGATTCTGGCTATGCAAGACCTTAGCTTTAGCCACTTTTTGGCACACAATGCTCATGTTGACCTGATTTTAGAAAAGACTCTTGATGCTCATCATGATGACTGAAAATTAAACAAGAATAACAATAGAAATGTTAACTTCAAAATTTAAGCAGCAAAAAACAAGCTTTTTCATTTCCCTGGTGCAGTCAAGTAAAGAGAGAGAGAGAGTGAGAGTGTGTGTGGGGGTGGCACGGTGGTGTAATAGTTAATGCGGTCACCTCACAGCAAGAAGGTCCGGGTTCGAGCCCCGTGGCGGGCAAGGGCCTTTCTGTGTGGAGTTTGCATGTTCTCCTCGTGTCCGCGTGGGTTTCCGCCGGTTGCTCCGGTTTCCCCCACAGTCCGAAGACATGCAGGTTAGGTTAACTGGTGACTCTAAATTGACTGTAGGTGTGCATGTGAGTGTGAATGGTTGTCCGTGTCTATGTGTCAGCCCTGTGATGACCTGGCGACTTGTCCAGGGTGTACCCCCACCTTTTGCCCGTAGTCAGCTGGGATAGGCTCCAGCTTGCCTGTGACCCTGTAGAACAGGATAAAGCGGCTAGAGGAGATGAGATGAGATATATAGTGTGCGCGCGCTTACCCTACTTTAATAATTGCTAGCTGCCACTGCTGGAGACACTTCTAGAGTCTTGGTGATTTTTAGATATCTGAGAATACTGCAGGTTATTAGTTTGTTGTATGGACATTTATTTTGATCTGAACTTTAAAAAAAAAGCTTGAAGGATATCAAGGGACTATCATTGGGCAACATCAGCCAGTGTATTTTTATCAAAGACACAAAGATTAATGGAGAGGATGGCAGAGTCGATAAACTCTATTTCATTGGTTGGTGATCTTCTCACCGATGAACTATGACTTACCCAAAAGCCCCAGATGTCATATCTGGGATATCAGGCTGGAATGAAGCCAAGGAGAAATTCCTATTAAACAATATAATGTAGTATGCTCTAAGGCTGCATGTTAACATGGTGAAAAGTGAGCAGAAACGCGCACACACACAATTCCATAAAGATCATCAGGTTCACACTCCATCCTGCACCATTAATAACATTCAGCAGTAGACAGCACATGACACACTCATCTCAAGTCACCTGACCTCATCAGGAGATCTTCTGTCTGCTCAAGCATTCTTCTGAGAGAAACCAGTTTTAGCAGCCCGCTTCATGCAGTTCCTCGAGATCCTTCAGTCTGGGACTGAGGGGGGAAACAAAACAGAGGAGCGAGAACTCTGTTGAGGCTAGACATTGAACATATGGCTGGGTGAGATAGCAGCAGAGTTTTCAGTACAGCTTCAATTTTCAAACCACATTACCAGAGAGAGAGAGAATTGTCTGAAGAAATCAACTGCAAAAGGCACAGAGAGAGGAGAGGGGCGAAGGGGAAAGATGTGTTTGCAACAGCTTTTCCAACTGAGTGCTAATCTCATGAGATTGTACGAGACTGTGATGAAAGATGTGTGTATGCCCATGTTTCCTGCAGAGAGTAAATGAAACACCCTGAAAACCTTCTGAAACAGCCTCTTGATCCCTCACGCACTTGAACTAAACATGGCCATGATGAGATCCCGAACGGTCTCACAAGAAATGTCAGCACACGGTTTCATTTGATAGCATTGTCTCTTTCCTATTTGCAGATTTCCTTGCTAGCAAAACCCAACAGATGTGTGAGAAGCTAAAGAGAGGTGATGGCAATTCAATTTACAATCATCTCTAGTAGAAAAATGTATCATCCTAACACTTAACTTTAGTGACTCTTAATTTTATGAAGTGTCTGAAGTCCAAACTTGTATAAAAGTGCAAATTGGCCACTCGGATGAAAAATACCAGCTAACCTAAGATGGCCTATAAATACGCAAAGAACTCTAACCTCTTTCTTGAAAGGGGGTCATACTTGCCTCTAGTCATTCTCACATTTCCCCTTTCGGTATGAGATGATTAATGATAGCCCTCCTTTTGTTGTCAGAGTGAGGGATGATTATTTAATTAGGCAAGCCGTGATTTCACATAATACTTCGGGAGCAAAATGATTGAGGTAGAGGTAATTAAAGGTAGAGAGGCTTTCTGCAAGTGCTTAATCAAAGGAAAGCTTTTCGGGTGTCAGGATGGAGGGATGGAAAAGGCAAAGAGGTGACGGCAATCTCAATTCACCTTGAAAGTTCGAGACGTTATTTTAATTCAAGGCATAGGACCAGGGACCGGTGGCTAATGATTATTTAAGAAAATGGTGCAAAACCATTTGCTTCGAACATCAGACCTTGCAAAGGTGAATATTCAGAATAAATTCGAGAGCTTCTTTTTTTCTGCACTTGGCCTTAAAATCCCTTAGGTATATTTGAGGTAAGAATCTTTATCATCACAGGTATATAGGATTCCCTTGCGCTCTATTCCTCAATTTGATTTTTTTTTCCTCTTTCCCTGCATGTTAATCTGATTTCTAGGTCACTGGATAACTGGTATGTATGACCAAGCGACCTGAGGGTCATTTGCAATTTCACTTTTCCTAGCGATTTCCTAATCCGTTCCTTACACTTCTGTCGCTCAGAAGATTAAACATCCAGGTCTGCATGATTACAGGACGACCTTGACAAGGCTGCAAGTTGCGTCTATAGGAAATGAGGCTCATAATCAATTATGGTGCTCTGATTATGAATTTCGGTGCACATCGCAGTGACAAATGAAGCCATCTTGTCTGCACAGGGAATGTTGCTATTGCTAAAAGCAATGCTTCTCATTAACACACATAATTACACCAGGGTAAACCGCAGCAGTTCATCGGCGGGTCAGTGGCATCAAGTGGAGCACCGAGGTTAAGAGTGGAATATTAAAGGGCATTACGGCTAATTTGTTGTGACACCTTTTTTTTATGTCTCTGAATGAAGTCAAATAGTTTAAGTATCGTCCATTAAAACTCGGACACCCTTGGAGAAATTGCAGAATGATTACACAGACTACAGAGTTGGAGCTTTATATCTCCTAGAACACACATCCATTTATTTATTTATTTAATAAAGAAAAGAGCTAGGACATTGATTTATAGAAACAAGTAATGAGAGAGGGCATTTATTGAACATTTTAAAGAATAAAACAATGCAGCTGTCTTGAGCTCCGAGCACCCCAGAAGAGCAAACTTTCTCCCAATAAGGGCAGAGAGAGGGGGAAAAACCCGACAAAGTGGGAGTGAGATCAGCGAACGAGTGCTGTGTTGCCAAATAGCTGAGACAATTCGTAATGAATGAGTGCAGTTGAAGGAGTGGCTGCACATGTTGATGAAGGATAGAGCCAGAATAACATGAGTGCTTTACAAGGCATAGCCTCTTTCTGGCTCCAAACTGGTGATATCTCTCCCTTTCTCCTTTTTTTTTTTTTTTTTGGTCCTTATCTAAACACAACTCTCTCACCTCCCCAGAACCTAGCAAAGGCTCTCTATTAGTTACTGCTTTCATCCTCTCATGCCTCTGCCTCTTCTCTCAACCACCAATTCATTTCTTTCTTCAAGAGAAAGAAGGCAAGGTTGTGAGAGTTGTTGCATTTCTTTCCCCTCCCCCCTCTCTTCTTCTGTTCCACCTCTCAGCTAGCTCTCCATTTTGACTACTTCCTCCCCCGCAGCTGAGAATTTAGAGTACTGTAATAGTCACTGCTGAAATCTTTAGCTACATCTGTGTCGTTGTGCCACCTTGAGAGCTCCCCAATACAATATCTGCCCTAGTTGAGACTCCATCAGGCTGGGAGGCACCATCAGGCTGTGGTGTCTTCACATGTGATTGCTACCATATGTTGTATGATGTAAACCAATGCAATAGCACCATTTTCATAAATTTGGTGCTCTCATGAAAAAAAGAAAGTCATCTTTCATTTTGATGTTTGCTCTACATTTAGTTGAAGCTCTGAAAACTGGGTTATCCCAGCGAGACCTGAATGACCAAAGATCTCCATGAGTATCCATTACTGGGCCTGACGTAAATTAGTCATCCATTTTTATTTGTTTCTAGTCCACCTGGATCTAATCTTTTGGTCAATGTTTTGTGCAACAGTCCTCTATTCTACATCTTTAAAAGAGGCATTAAAAGCTAGCACTATCTGGGAATTTTGATTCTTGGAAAATTGGGTTATTCCACCGATGCCCCTTTTCAACCAACAAGGAATGGGTTCTTGAACTGGTTCCATTCAGGATTCTTTGAACCTTGATGTCAGCTAGCGAACCAGTCCATGTTTCCACCAGTTTTGAGCAGAACTGTTGTAATCAAGGATGCGTCATGAATGAAGGGCATTGCACAATTCACAATGGAAGTCAACAGTAGTATCAAGATGGTGGTGCGCAATGATTACCTGTGAATTTTGTTCTGTTATTTGTTTTCTGTCCACTTTTTTTCTGCTCTGTAGATGTATCCTTTTATATTGCATTCTCCATTGCTGTGCTCCACTTCCTCTCCAAACTAATGACACGCCTACTGATGTCATCATGGTTCGAGCTGGAAAAAAACAGTTACATTTTGGTTCCAGCTGACCAACTTGTCAAGTTCTGAACCAATTTACTTTTGGTCGAAATGCTCCAAGTGGTTAAAAATTTGGTGCACAAACAAGAACAGAACCTGTTCCCTGTTGGTTGAAAAGGGGTATGAGAGTTGACTAAGACATCCACAGGTATTCAGTGTTGGATTTGACTTAAATTGGTCCATCAAGAGTTCACCAGTCCAATACCCTGTCCACACTAGGGATTTTGTACCGATGCGATACTACTTTCATACCGCAACACCTGTCCACACTAGCAACTATACTGGTACTGTAGCGGTATAACTGTATCGGTACGAAACCCACAAATGTATGGGTTTCGTACCGGTACAGTATCGGTACTGTAGCGCTTCGCTGTAGTGTGGACAGATGAAGCGGTTCTGTATCGATACAAATATAATGCACATGCGCAAAGTCACACACCTCAATCGATGTCTTCGCTGAATAAAATAGTGAAGAATGGAGATTCGTTTTCTTTGTTTCTTTCTCAACTGCCTCGTGCGTTTTATACGATTCGACTGAATAAATGACCACCAGAAATACAGACTGTACATTGACAACAAAAAGCACACACACGTTGTTTCATCCGCCATATTCTCGGAAGGAAGTTACTCTGTAACCACGGAAACATTTCGCGCACACGCATTTCAACTACCGTGAAAGAAAACCGCAAACATTTCTCGCTAGTGTGGACAGATGCGCTAAACTGTACCGGTATACTTTGTATCGATACTGTTATACCACTATTGTACCGGTATATATGTGAACATAGCTCAAGTTTATTTGGTCCAGGTCCACTTTAATTTGGCTCTTTTAGTTCATATTAGGTTACGTTCACATTTAATACAGTTTTGTTTTTGTTTTAAAACTATCTTCATCTAGGTGGAACAGTGTTGTAGTGGTCAGCACTGTCGCCTTACAGCAAGAAGGTCCTGAGTTCGAGCCCAGTGGCTGACGGGGGCCTTTCTGTATGGAGTTTGCATGTTCTCCCCTTGTCTGCGTGGGTTTCCTCCGGGTGCTCCGGTTTCCCCCACAGTCCAAAGACATGCAGGTTAGGCTAATTGGTGGCTCTAAATTGACTGTTGGTGTGAATGGTTGTTTATCTCTGTGTCAGCCCTGCTATGATCTGGCGACTTGTCCAGGGTGTACCCCGCCTCTTGCCCATAATCAGCTGGGATAGGCTCCAGCTTGCCCGCAACCCTGCTCAGGATAAGCGGTTATGGATAATGGATGGCTCTTCATCCAGATGAGCATTTTAACTCTGTGTCAGAAATACTCCATTCATAAAAGCATGCCTGAAAATGCATATCACATGACCGTTCATGTACAGTACATTGGGCATGCGCAGGCCAGTATAAACAGCTGATGCTGCTTGTTTTCTTCCAGAAAAGTGTCATGTGATAGGAGCATGATGAATCAGGGAAGGATATGACATGAATGATGAGACCCAATCAGAAAGTGAATCTGGGTGTTTGCATCATCTCTAAACATCTCTGTTTTTGCCCGTTCACTAAAGCACTACCCTGGAGTTTTCAAACTGAAATGGGAAAGCCAGCATTTCCAAAAGTCTCCATTTTTGGGCTCGAAAAATCTGGAGTAGTGTGGACGCCAGGCATAAACATTGCAAAAGTGATGCGTTTTAAAGCTAAAATGTATTAGTGTAGACATAACCTAAGGTTTGATCTTCAAGAGACAAAGTATCACTGTCTGGGAATGTCCTTTAAATGTCGTTGTGTTCACCAAGCGTCTCAGAAATGAAAGTTCTTGGAGATCTTGGGTCTTAAAGCCTAGTGATTGATTCCAGTGGAAATAAATAAATTTCTTACCATTTGGTGTGTTGCAAAACTCTCACCAATCTGGAACTGTTGTCCAGATTATGTGTATATATGTGTGTGCTTGCTCCACGGTCCCTGGTTTGATCCTGAGCTTGAGTTATTGCATATCCTCCCCATATCCATGTGAGTTTCCTCAGGATTCTCCAGTTTCCTCTCATTGCGTGCGCGTGTGCGTATACACGGCATCCCTTCCAGGATCCATTCCCACCCCATGCCCGGCATTCCTAGGATAAGCTCCAGATCGATGGAGACACTGACCAGAATAAATCGTTTGCTGGAGATGAATGATCGTGTCAAACTATTTTATTGAACTTCCCACACCATTTACCTTCAACTCTGTCGACCTCCGTAGGACAGGACAGCTGCGACTGATGTAACACAATAAAACAATTTGTAAAATAGTCTTAGTGGTACACATTCAGTGTAAAACATTGCCATGCCCTGCCTGCCCACCCCTGCCTGACAAACATGCCATGGCCTTGACACAAGCTCCCTCAAGCACCAATTTTCTGATAGAATCACTTCTGCAAGCTGTGAAAAAATAGTGGCTTCTTCTTCCCAGGTTGATAGAAAATAGTGATAGTAAAAACATCTGAGGAGAGGGTGAATAAAGGCTCATAAAACTTTGATTGTATATAGGCATCTTGCAAGTTTCCCTCTAAGACAGTCTCTCGCCAGTAACTGACAGATTTACACAGGACCATTATATAATTTCACTACTGGGTCTTCTCATAGCAAAGGTAGTAAATAAATGGTTCGTCACCATTTTCTCTCGAGCGCTGGCTAAAGGCTTTTTTTCTTCCCCAAAAGAAATCCATGGATCTGCCTTTTCAACAAATTCTCTCCTCTCCAAACTGTGTGCAGAGTGTGACGTGCCAATGAAAAATGCACCTAATTAAACTGTGTTGATTAACTGAGCCTGAATATTTGTGTGGATGGTTAGAGCTTTATTAGACTATGAGGCTGCTCTTTCTCCTCCCAAAGCTTATCATCCATTTCCATTATGCTCATTAGCTATGGCTTCATCTACTTGGACTGCCAGCCACCTTCTCTTGCCATGCCACATGGTTCTGCTCTGCTTGCACTGAATATGGCTTGGCTTACTGGTGTTGTGTGAATGCTGTGTTGTGTGTACATGTCAGATGGCACAATGGCATTATTCCTAAACCGGTTCTAGATCTCATCTCATCTCATTATCTCTAGCCACTCCATCCTTCTACAGGGTCGCAGGCAAGCTGGAGCCTATCCCAGCTGACTACGGGCGAAAGGCGGGGTACACCCTGGACAAGTCGCCAGGTCATCACAGGGCTGACACATAGACACAGACAACCATTCACACTCACATTCACACCTACGGTCAATTTAGAGTCACCAGTTAACCTAACCTGCATGTCTTTGGACTGTGGGGGAAACCGGAGCACCCGGAGGAAACCCACACGGACACTGGGAGAACATGCAAACTCCACACAGAAAGGCCCTCGCTGGCCACGGGGCTCGAACCCAGGACCTTCTTGCTGTGAGGCGACAGCGCTAACCACTACACCACCGTGCCGCCCCGGTTCTAGATACTGTACATATTTTAAACATATTGGTCAGTTAATTAGGTTAAATGTGAGGTACAAAATGGATAACAGAAGCTCACTCACATTCACTCTCTTTCACACCAAGGATGGTTAGCACTGTCGCCTCACAGCAAGAAGGTTCTGGGTTTGAGCCCAGTGGCCAACAGGGGCCTTTCTGTGTAGAATTTGCATGTTCTTCCCGTGTCTGCATGGGTTTCCTCCGGGTGCTCAGGTTTCCCCCACAGTCCAAAGACATGCAGGTTAGGCTAATTGGTGGCTCCAAATTGACCGTAGGTGTGAATGTGAGTGTGAATGGTTATTTGTGTCAGCCCTGCTATGATCTGGCGACTTGTCCAGGGTGTACCCTGGCTCTCGCCCATAGTCAGCTGGGATAGGTTCCAGCTTGCCTGTGACCCTGCACAGGATAAGCAGTTACAGATAATGGATGGATGGGTTAATTCACACCAAGGAAATGTTGCTTTTGGACCATGTTCACCAGGTATATCTTGAATTGTAAGGACATCTTAATGCAGCAAGGTGCTACAATGGGTAACGTTCCCACCTTACATCTCCTGAGCTCTTGCTACTTTTGATTCTGAGCTTGTCTGTACAGACTTCCCCATGACTACATGGGCTCCATATGGATTCTCCAGACTCCCAACCTCCTATAAGTGAATTAGCTATGGTAAATTGCCTCCAAGTATGAATGTTTGTTCACGGTGCCCTATGATGGGCTGGCATCCCTCCCAACTAGGGGTGTAACGATTCGTTTTAACAACGATTTGATTCGAATCATGATTCGTGGTTGCCGATACGATTCAAGGATGATTTTGGTTCATTTAGAACGATACGATCCGAAACGATTCAGTGACCTTGAAATCAATTCAATAACTTTTTAGCCAAAAATTAAACCAGTGTGACTGAAATAAATACCTGCATACTGGACAGTGCATGTGAAGGTTTTTTTTTTTTTCACCAGTATGTGAATTTTTACCAGTATGAGCTTCATTTAAAACTCTGGTTTGCAGAACAAATGTCTTCATTTTCCACTCTGGATCAATGTGATAAGAGGTAACTGTCACATACCCTTGATTTTGAGCATGACGCCCAGCCATCCATCGTTATCACTACTCGTTCAGCTTGAGAAAGCGACAGCTTCACATCATTTTTTGTACTTTCGTACAATGCAGGAATAACCTTTTCTGAAAAGTGTGGTCGGCTCGGTGTTTTGTATCTTGGCTCCAATGTTTGAATCATTTCACAGAACCCCAGATTTTCAACAACACTGTAGGGTCACATGTCTTTGCAGATAAACTTGGCAATTGTTGCTGTGATGTTTTTCGCCCGAGCTAAGTTTTGGCCTAGTTTCTGACTAAACATACTGGCGAGGCCTGAGGCTTCTGCAGAGCTTGCACCTTGCGCTGCTGCTGCAGCAGGAACGCTGCGAGAGGTGCCTGGACTGTCGGTGTTAGTCGGCGAAATCCCATGGCGCCTCAGTAGGTGGATAGAAAGATTCGTGGTGTTGCCGTGGTACTTAACTTGAGCTTTACATAGTCTACATACAGCGAGCGACTTATTTAGGACATCTCCGTCCTTGCAAAATCCGAAGTGTTTCCACACACTGGGCCGTAATGCTGGTTCGAAAATTTCCTGCTCAGCGGCTTCTCCTCTGCTATCCACCATCATGCTATGTTTTGATTTGTGCTGCTGCTGGCGCGTGACGATGATGTCACAGACTGAATCGGGTAACGTTTAACGCCTTTATCATTAAAAGTGCTAAAAAAAACACATCAATATAAAGTCTGACATGCTTAAATCCAATGTGTTATTTCCTAGTATCGATACAATCGATTGATTTACCTTTTAAAACGATATTAGATCGATGTATGTCATCCGGAAGGCCAACTTGCCGAGCACAGATCGTTGTAGTTGGATCGTAGGAAAATAAATCGATTCATCGATGTAGTGGATGAATCGTTACACCCCTACTCCCAACTCATGCCCAGCATTCCTAGGGTTGGCTCTAGATTCGCTACAATCCTGACAAGGATAAAGAACTAACTGAAGATGAATTAATAAATGGTTTAATTAATCTTAGGAACTCAACCCGGTCTAATGCCCTATAAAAATTACTTCAAGCATTGGTCCTTTTTAATCCTTATATTTGTGCATCTCAGAATGTATAAGATGTGCGTTTTGGACAACGATAAGAAACTGAAGAACCCGAACATGGGGAAAACAAGAGAAACTCCACACAAACAGTAGCCAAAGCTCAGGATTGAACGGAGAACCCTGGATGTTGAAGGTCTCAACATTACCCAATACACCCATCATTCGGCCTCAACAACTGATAAAGTTAATGCTGACACCTTTCTGTTTTAACCAGCATTAACTTTTTCAGCACTTTGCAGGATTCTAACTAGACCAAAATATCAGCGTAGTAGCAGCAGGCATAACGGCCGGGTGTTTGGGGGCTACCTTGGGCCCCCAAAAGCTCACGGGTTCTACATGCTCAGAGATGCATTCTAATGCATTTCCTGCAAGTGCCAGATCTCCCTGATGGTCACACTTTTTTTTTTTTGGTTATATTAATGAGGGTTTTTTTGTTTTGTTTTTTGCCAAAAGTTGCTGTGATTTGTTTTTGATAGAAGACTTATTATAATTAATATTTGACTATATTAGTGACACATTTATGGAATAAGAATCAACCAACCAGTTGAGGGTGGCATGGTGGTGTAGTGGTTAGCATGGTCACCTCACAGCAAGAAGGTTCTGGGTTTGAGCCCAGTGGCTGATGGGGGCCTTTCTGTGTGGAGTTTGCATGTTCTCCCCATGTCTGTGTGGGTTTCTTCCAGGTGCTCTAGTTTCCCCCACAGTCCAAAGACTTGCAGGTTAGGCTAACTGGTGGATCTAAATTGACCGTAGATGTGAGTGTGAATGGTTGTTGTTTGTCTCTGTGTCAGCCCTGCAATGACCTGGCAACTTGTCCAGGGTGTACCCCCCGCCCATAGTCAGCTGGGATAGGCTCCAGCTTGCCCACGACCCTGCAAAGGATAAGCGGCTACAGATAATGGATGGATGGATGGACAGACAACCAGTTGATGTTCACCAAGTGTCAGCTTTATTTTTCAGCTTCAGCCATTCAATTACAATACAATACATGACTATCCAGAGCTAACTCGGGGATCGGCACATTAGCACAAAGTGTCCTTGAAAGTCATGAAAGACGGTTATAAATAAAATGTAGTATTATTATTACATGCATGGCGTGTTAGCACCTCAACATGGATTGCACTTTACCGCGAACACCACAAAAGGAAGGAGGTAAACTGAACTAGCATGATCAGTGACCATCTCCACACAGGACTACTCAAACAACTATACACTGGGTGTTTACGTAGACGGGGAGTGGAGTAGGTCCAAATGTAGAACATTTGCATAGCAGCGTTCTGTCGCCGCCACGTGGGGATAATGAGAGAAAATTAAACAAAATACCACATTTTCAAGATTGACAAGTCTTTACTTTGTGTGCAACCACATGACAAAAATGGTGTGATGTGTGCACCTGCTGTCATGTTGGATGATCTACAAATCCAGAATGCAAGGACAAGTATTATATTTTATTAACCTATTGATATTCTACTTTATTCTTGTTTTTATATTATTAACCCAACAAATCTTTTACATTTCAAGCAATAAAGATCTTTGACAAAATTAGAGTACAAACAGTCTAAAAGCATGCAATAAAAACATCACTAAGCAAGTAGTACCATTTTATGCTAATTCTGTTTCCTTTTCATCGACAATCACTCAAATCAAAAGGAACAATTGATGGAGCTAAATTACACAAGGCACAGCATACTTTGGCAATCTTATCAAGTTAAACCAGCTTCTGCGATTTTATTTTCTTAAGTTCCACCAATTCACAAATCCTCTCTCCTATTACATTATTACTATTTGAGATATTTTGTAACCCAATGATTTCCCTCTGGCACCACTTTCAGTGTGTGTCTCTGCTGTGAGGGTTTCTGGCACAATTTCATTTGACTCTGGTACATCTGTAAACAAAAAGTGCAAAAGTAAACCAAAGTTACTGGGTTACTGGAACAGCATCTCTCCTGGCAAAGTTGACCCACATTGTTCTCCTTGTGTATCCAAACTTGCTAAGGTTTGCGCTGCTTCTAATCTGGCTTTCTTGGCAGATCTTTCATTTATCCTGCTGCTTCTTCACACTGCGAGACGAGTTTTCATCTTGATCTTATCGTGTCCTAATTTGAGTGTTGGTGCCCAATCTGGATTTGTTTTATCGCGTGGGTTTGCCAGTGCTCCTGCAAGGTGAGAAGCAGAGTGTTCACACTAAAGCTCAAAAGTTCAATTTAATCAGCAGGAAATGTCTTTAATTTGCAATGAACTCTTATCAGATATAACGTGGTCACCACACATGCGGTGTAATTAGCTTTTTCCTCAGTTAAGTCCTTACAATGTATGTTTTTGAACCACAGTGCACGGTGTTCTCTGGACATTTCTTCATCCGTTTTGCCGGGGTTTTTAATTATTTTGGGAATTCTGAAGAACCGTTTCTCTGTCATGAGTAGCATTATTACCGCAATTATATCCCACACACAAAGTAGGCATTATCTTTCTTCAAAGGCAAAGAAATCAAAAGAAAATCATGAACCATTGCAGTAGCTCATACATGAAGCACTGGTTCCTGGTTGTTATTTATCATCCAACGTGGCAGACCTCCAGGTTGGGACGTCAAGCGTGATGTTACTTGCGCGCAAAATTAGTGTAGCGGCAACCTTTAGATGTGTTGGCAATATTGTGGGTGTAGCGGTAAGGAAACATTGTGTATCGGCTCAATACGCTGAAAAGGCCTAGTTAGAACCCTGCGTGATGCTACAGTAGCTTTTCTGTGGGATTGGACCATGTGGGCTAGCATTTGTGCCCCATGTGAATCAGCGAGCCTTCGACACCCTGTGGCTGGTTCACTGGTTGTCCTTCCTTGGACCACTTTTGGTAGGTACTGCATACCAGGAACACCCCAAAAAATGTGCCATTTTGGAGATGCTCAGACCCAGTCATCTAGCCATCACAATCTGGCCCTAGTCAAAGTCGCTCAGATCCTTACGCTTGCCCATTTTTCCTGCTTCCAACACGTCAACTTCAAGAACTGACTATTCTCTTGCTGCCTAATATATCCCACTCCTTGAGAGGTGCCATTGTAATGAGAGAATCAATGTTATTCACTTCTTCACCTCTCAGTGGTTTTAATGTTATGGTTGATTGGTGTAGTTCAATAAAAGATACAGTAGTAAAAGCACCTTCATGGTTGGCTATATTTCAATAACCCAGTCTTTTTTTGTGTGCACTCTTGGGCTATTCTTCCATTTTCTCTCAATGTTATTTTTGTGACTCTGTGCATATTATTTATAATAAACACCAGGTCCTCACGAATGAAAGAAAGTGCAGCTGGGGTGAGAGGGGTTTAGTGAAGCATTTAGTAGCGGTTTTCACCCTCCGTTTAATGCAAGCAATTGGACCACAGCTGAGTGCCCGTCTGACAGACATCGGAAGCACAGTTAATTCATCCTTACGTGAGAGATAATGGGCCATCCTGGCATTTCCTCCCCTCAGACATCATCCAAGGACCTCAGGCTAGCGTGTTTTGACACTCCAGCACCTATCAGATAATCACCTCCGAGATAACCTTATGTGAGGAAACCTTATCTTATGAAATACTATACGGCCCCGGTGGCAGATCATATGCTGGTAAAAGTTGCTGTAATTTCTGCAGCAATATACCATGTTCTTAACAGTGTGATGCTGCAGGAGCACGATAAGTGTAAAATCGATAGCAGATTAATGGTCACAATGTTGCAATTACACAGAGAGTAAATGCATTATGAGCAAGTGTAACGTACTGGAAATTCTTGCTAATACCTTTTCACAGTTCAAAGCTGAGTCACCTTGAGAGTACAGTGCTGTAGATCATGCGCTTGTATAAAACCCTGATAGCCTTTAACCTGTTAGAATAATTGGGGCGTTTTTATTCTCAGCAGATCAGATTTTGAGTGACACATTTTTCTTCAGGAAAGCATTTTGTTTATATACAACCCCGATTCCAAAAAAGTTGGGACAAAGTACAAATTGTAAATAAAAACGGAATGCAATAATTTACAAATCTCAAAAACTGATATTGTATTCACAATAGAACATAGACAACATATCAAATGTCGAAAGTGAGACATTTTGAAATTTCATGCCAAATATTGGCTCATTTGAAATTTCATGACAGCAACACATCTCAAAAAAGTTGGGACAGGGGCAATAGAGTGCTTCAAGGTCAGCGCGCACCCGGCGGCGGCCATATTGGAAGTCAAAGGTCGCTGTGTCAGTGCATTGTTGTTGTCCAGCGAAGCAAAAAGGGGTGACAATGCCGAATACGTGCGTCATTGTTGGCTGTAGTAGCCGGGGGGAAAAGGGTGGCAAAAGCTTCCACAGACTCCCTAAAGTCGTGACTAACCAGGGAATTGCAGCACAGGAGAAAAGTGAGCGGAGGAGACGACAGTGGCTGGCTGCCATTAACCGATCAAATTTAGGAAAACTTGACTGTATCCGGATTTGTTCTGATCACTTTGTGACAGGTAGGTTAATATTGTCTTGAATTTCATAGTTACTAAAATAGTTATTTTAATTTCATAGTTACCGGTAGCATCCAGTATGCCGGCTGTTGTGTGACCGTCGTTCTTTCCCTCAGTCTCGTGGCCGCTTCAACATAAAACAACAGGGAAGCAACATGGGAGCAACATTCCCCAAGTCCAGCAATGCAGTTGCAATGTGCACACAAAATAGCATGTCTCTTGTCAACTATTATCCAGGGGTGTAGACTAGGCTGGGATAGTCTCTGCGAGCGTAACACTTTCCCTCTGATCACTTTTGTCTCTCCGTCTTCAGCAGTAAACACCGACACATCGCGGACCCAACCGGACACAAATCTATCGTATGCTTCCATGCTCTTGTAGTTCTGGAAATCCTTTAGTTCACAAAATGGACTTGGGTGAAACACTAGATAGTTCACAAGATCGATGTATGTCACATGTGGCAACAAGCAGGGGTCAGCTTTCCATTCCTTCTCACTAACAGTGTATGGATCTACATTCCCAATGAAACGTAACTTCTCAGCATAACGCTCCCATGCCTGCTTATCCAAACTTTCACAGTAGTGCTCCATCACTTCAGATGTCTAAATTCTTTAAAAAAATCCAAGCTTTTAAGCCCTCTAACGCGGAAACGAATCGCTAAATGTATACTCTTTGATGTGTACTCTATGAGCGCTCTGGAGCGAGTGACTTCCAAGATGGCCGCGCACGCGCAGTGTTACTATTTTTAGCATCATCTCGGAGCCCTCTATAAGAGGCTGGAAAAGTTAAAGGTACAAAAAAGGAACAGCTGGAGGACCAAATTGCAACTCATTAGGTCAATTGGCAATAGGTCATTAACATGACTGGGTATAAAAAGAGCATCTTGGAGTGGCAGCGGCTCTCAGAAGTAAAGATGGGAAGAGGATCACCAATCCCCCTAATTCTGCGCCGACAAATAGTGGAGTAATATCAGAAAGGAGTTCGACAGTGTAAAATTGCAAAGAGTTTGAATATATCATCATCTACAGTGCATAATATCATCAAAAGATTCAGAGAATCTGGAAGAATCTCTGTGCGTAAGGGTCCAGGCCGGAAAACCATACTGGGTGCCCGTGATCTTCGGGCCCTTAGACGGCACTGCATCACATACAGGCATGCTTCTGTATTGGAAATCATAAAATGGGCTCAGGAATATTTCCAGAGAACATTATCTGTGAACATAATTCACCGTGCCATCCGCCGTTGCCAGCTAAAACTCTATAGTTCAAAGAAGAAGCAAGAATGGGTTAACATTCCTATCCCTAAACTTGAGCAACTTGTCTCCTCAGTCCCCAGACGTTTACAGACTGTTGTAAAGAGAAAAGGGGATGTCTCACAGTGGTAAACATGGCCTTGTCCCAACTTTTTTGAGGTGTTGTCATGAAATTTAAAATCACCTAATTTTTCTCTTTAAATGATACATTTTCTCAGTTTAAACATTTGATATGTCATCTATGTTCTATTCTGAATAAAATATGGAATTTTGAAACTTCCACATCATTGCATTCCGTTTTTATTTACAATTTGTACTTTGTCCCAACTTTTTTGGAATCGGGGTTGTATGGTAACAGCCACCATCATATCACTGAAGTCATATTAGGTACAATCAGGGGTGTATCAAGCTTTCCAAAAGCGGGGGTGTTCTGGAATGGGGAAGTCATATCATTAGAAATCGGTTTATGGCTATATACACGCCCGGCGTGTACACTGATGTACTGTCAATGACCGATATGGAACTTTTTCATGTCCATGGATGCAAATGAAAGGGAGGACAGCAGAAAGCCTATAAATCCAGTTGACTCCAGCCAAGTTCTGCATTTCATGCAGAGATCTATCATGTTGGGTTTTGGTGTTGTTACTGCCAGGGCTATGTAATTATTCAGTAAGTGAAGGCAAAAAGTATTGAGTGATAATTCTAGGTAACAGGATACTGTTCTATAACAGAGATGTCAGTATTGCTGCCTACACTGGTATACACTGATATAAACAAAACCAAAAACTTCACATAGCCCAAGAAGTCATACACAGTGTATAGATCATACACCATCATGCATAACAGTTTGGACTGGGATCGCTTTGTGTGAGCAGGAGGCATGGCTAATCAGTTCATGTTGGAGAAGCGCAGCATCCTGGAAGGACCTCTTTAGTATAGCATTCAAATAAGACGGGGCAGTTCCTGCTTTTAATGTCTTTAATTATTCAAACTCATGTACAAAGCTTGTTTGCATCATGCATTACATCAGGTTTAATGCATAAAATTTGAAAATGATGCAATAGACTACACATACAACAAACACTTAATGGCCAAATAACATTACTGTACAACAATTATTGAACATTCATTCGATTTGAAATGCCTTTAAATCTCAATTGAAAAACTCTTCTAAAAAGTGATGAGCAGTTATAATGCATGAAAAGTAGACTTGGTACAAACACACACACACACTCGTAATAAACTTGCCTCAACTGACTTTACAACTAGTAACTACTACTATTTAACATCACTGTCAACAAATCCTGACAACCTTACTTTACCCTGACACACTATTTGTGTTTGAAACAACCAAATGTGTTTTTTCTTTGCTCCTTATAAGAAACAAATTGTTGAGCAATCATTTGTCTGTCCAACAGGTCAAGTTTGTTCTTCTGAACATGACACACAGCTACACTATTAAGACGTGTTTGTGTCATGCTACTTCGCAGCCACGTTTTCAGCCTTCGGAGGCTACTGAAACCCCTTTCAGCTTCTGCTTTCAGAGCCGCAGAGCCAGGCACAGTAAGCACCGCATGCGACGTCAAACCTGGAACGGTGAATCAGGAGCGGTAAAACTGGTGTTGGCTCTGCAGCTCTGCAGACAGATACTGTATTAATGAGTGCTTTCGGCACGCTATGCAAACTGGCTATTATATTCACGCAACTGCTGATTGGTCGGGTGAGGAAAAACTGTTTTGAGTCCGTTGCGTGGCTGTTTTTTGTCTAACATTATGGCCATAGTTTACTTCCTTGTTACACATTTTATAGTAGCTGTATAATTTTCATAATGTCATTTTAATCTGACAAAAGTGCGGGGGATGAAATTGTGTTTCAACAAAAGTGGGGGGGATGAAACGTACGCATCCCCCGCGGGTGATACGCCCCTGGGTACAATAGGTATCAAACAATGACTTTCTATTGACCTATTGACATCTATAGATGTTAGTCTTTGACAAGGTTGCATGGTTGCCAACTCGTTTTCAAACACATGCAATAATTAAAAATAAGGCACATTTTGTGGAGGTCCTGGGCTCCATACTGAATATTTGTGGTTTGGTAGACGCCATGCTAAACAATATTGTCAGGAATTCCCCCTCTGAGGGTGCATTTTGTTTTGGTTTCACATTGTGTCTGCCCCGTCTTGTTACTGGTGTGCTTCTTGTGTCCAGGTGTTTTGTGTTTAGTCCTTGATTAGTTTCTTTATGTAGCCTGTTGTGTTATAATCCTGTTGTGTTATAATACTTTTGTGAAGCCTTGTTCATGAAGAATTTGCACATTTCTGAGCCTTTGATTCCCCATGTTAGCTTTGCTTTCTGCTTTCTAGTTCCTTCCATGTTTTGATGCATGCCTTTTTTTTTTTTTTTAAATCTCCACCAACTTTGGTGTAGGAGGTTATGTTTTCACCTCTGTTTGCTTGTTGGTTTGTTTGACTGTTCCCAACATAATGCAAAGTAGTGAACAGATTTGGATGAAGTTTGGTGGAAAGGTGGGCCATGGACCAAGGAACATCTCATTCATCTCATTATCTCTAGCCGCTTTATCCTTCTACAGGGTCGCAGGCAAGCTGGAGCCTATCCCAGCTGACTACGGGCGAAAGGCGGGGTACACCCTGGACAAGTCGCCAGGTCATCACAGGGCTGACACATAGACACAGACAACCATTCACACTCACATTCACACCTACGGTCAATTTAGAGTCACCAGTTAACCTAACCTGCATGTCTTTGGACTGTGGGGGAAACCGGAGCACCCGGAGGAAACCCACGCGGACACGGGGAGAACATGCAAACTCCGCACAGAAAGGCCCTCGCCGGCCCCGGGGCTCGAACCCAGGACCTTCTTGCTGTGAGGCGACAGCGCTAACCACTACACCACCGTGCTGCCCCGGACCAAGGAACAATCGATTAGATTTTGATGCTAATCCAGTTATGTATGTGGAAAATGCAGATCCAGGATTTTTTTTTTTTGGTCTGTTCCCAAAATAACTCAAAAAGTAATGAACAGATTTGGATGAAATTTGGAGGAAAGGTGGACGATGGGCCAAGGAACAGTTGATTAGATTTTGATATAAATCCGGATATGTGGCTTGGCAGAGGTACGGACTCTGAGTGCCCTTCTAGTCTTGTTTCTGTTCCCATTTATAGATATTCCTATGATGACCCTATGCTGAATTTACATACTTGCACCCTGCCTAAAAATATGTAGAAATTAATATTTATGGCTCCAAAGTTGACTTTAGTGTTGCAGTCATGATCATCTCAGCTGTGACCATGACAAAAGTCAGACTTTTACAGGTCAAGACCAAGACTAAAGCATTTGAAACAAAGTCCCATCCATTATCCATAACTGCTTATCATGTGCAGGGTTGTGGGCAAGATGGGGCCTATCCCAGCTGACTATGGCTGAGATGCAGGGTATGCCCTGGACAAGTCGCCAGATCATCGAAGGGCTGATAGAGACAATCATCCATTCACACTCTCATTCACACCTATGGTCAATTTAGAGTCACCAATTAGCCTAACCACATGTCTTTGGACTGTGGGGGAAACTGGAGCACCCAGAGGAAACCCATGCAGACACAGGAAGAACATCCAAACTCCACACAGAAAGGCCCCCATCAGCCACTAAGCTCGAACCCAGAACCTTCTTGCTGTGAGGCAACAGTACGAACCACTACACCACCGTGCCGCCCCATTTGAGACAAAGTTTACAAAAAAATTCCAGTTGTATTATTGACAAGTATGCTGAGTGTATGAGAACACAATCTTATAAACATGCTCTCCATGGGATAATGAAGAGCTGCATCTCTAACAGTAGGTCTGGAAAAAGAATTGTAACATACAGTAATATATAAATTGTATTATTGACAAGGATGCTGACATTGCACCCAAAGCAGACCGAAGTGACCAAGCACCAGAAGCAGAGCTAGAGGATCAGGAAAGCTGATAATAAAACAATGTTTTTACTCAAGGTATTATTTCCTTTGTCTTGACCATATTTGAGAACTGTAATGCTGTGTTCACACTTGTACCGGTACGAAAGTGGTATAACTGTATCGATACAAAGTATACCGGTACAGTTTAGTGCATCTGTCCACACTAGTGAGAAATGTTTGCGGTTTTCTTTCACGGTAGTTGAAATGCACGTGCGCAAAATGTTTCCGTGGTTACTGAGTAACTTCCTTCTGAGAATATGGCGGATGAAACAATGTGTGTGTGCTTTTTGTTGTCAATGTACAGTCTGTATTTATTCAGTCGAATCGTATAAAGCGCGCGAGGCAGTTGAGAAAGAAACAAAGAAAATGAATCTTCCTTTCTCCCCCTCCCTTTCTCCCTCTTTCCTTCTCTTCCCCTCCCTTTCTCTCCCTTTTCCCCTCCTCCCCCCTCCCTTTCTCCCCCCTTTCTTTGCTCCATGTAGCTCCACGGTCGTTTCGTTTTCGCATGCGCATTATATTTGTATCGATACAGAACCGCTTCATCTGTCCACACTACAGCGAAGCACTACAGTACCGATACTGTACCGGTACGAAACCCATACATTTGTGGGTTTCGTACCGATACAGTTATACCGCTACAGTACCGGTATAGTTGCTAGTTTGGACAGGTGTTGCGGTACGAAAGTAGTTTTGCATTGGTACAAAATCCCTAGTGTGGACAGGGTATTAGTTTCACCAGATGAAACTAACAGTGGTCTTGAGAACTGTAACCCTGACATCCCAGGATTCAAATGTCCTTCCACAGGATGAAGATTTGTCCTCAACCTTTATTTACTCCACATTGCAAATAGTCGTGGTGTCTAAACACCCAGTGGAATGTATTAAAACCCCTTAACTAAGATGTAAAAACCCACACAGCAAGGCAACAAAAGAAAATTAACATGATTTTGGCCTAGCAAATGTTTACCCCACCCAAGTACTGAAAGGGACTAGTGTACAGTTTTTGGCTTCGAGATCCAATGTCCTTCCCATGTGGAGACAATTACCAGAGCGCTTCAGAAAGCTGGCTTTGGATGGGATAAGCTCCGGATCTGGGAAGGCGATGAAAGCAAACGACTTCCCACTAGCTCAGCTTTACCCCCGGGTGTGCAGCCGCTAAAATGTGTGAAAGCATGAGAAGGACGGAGAGCTGATGACACTAAAACTCCCTGGCATCTAAATGCCTTTGGCTCTCACTGGACTCTTTTGGGTTCCACAGCAGCCTGAAGAGGAGGGGGGGGAAAAAAAAAAAAAAATATATATATATATATATATATATATATATATATATATATATATATATATATATATATATATATCTTCTTCAGATCTGGCTGTGCTGCACAGATGTCCTCCATGTTTAAGCTGCTAGCAGGTCTCACTAACGAGGGATGTCTCTGAGTGAGGCAGGCTCCCTGGTGTTTGCTCGGCAAATTTAATAGGGATTTGGACCCTTTTAAAGAGGTGTTAAATGTCTTAAAAGACGGGGACAATTTTATTTCAGGTCCACAGGTGAGGAAGAAGGAAACATGCAGTATATCATGGTTATGGAGTTAAAGGAAAGCAGTCAACCTGGAACACACATACAGTTGTAGTCAGAAGTTTACATACATGGATATGAATGTCATGGCAGTATTGGGTTTTCAACTTTTACAGACGTGTTGGCAATATTGTGGGTGTAGCAGTAAGGAAACATTGTGTATCAGCTCAATACACTGAAAAGGCCTAGTTAGAACCCTGCGTGATGCTACAGTAGCTTTTCTGTGGGATTGGACCATATGGGCTAGCATTCGTGCCCCATGCGAATCAGCGAGCCTTCGACACCCATGACCCTGTGGCTGGTTCACTGGTTGTCCTTCCTTGGACCACTTTTGGTAGGTACTGCATACCAGGAACACCCCAAAAGGTGTGCCATTTTGGAGATGCTCAGACCCAGTCATCTAGCCATCACAATTTGGCCCTAGTCAAAGTTGTTCAGATCCTTACGCTTGCCCATTTTTCCTGCTTCCAACACATCAACTTCAAGAACTGACTATTCTCTTGCTGCCTAATATATCCCACCACTTGACAGGTGCCACTGTAATGAGATAATCAATGTTCACTACACCTCTCAGTGGTTTTAATGTTATGGCTAATCGGTGTATTGCAAATTATATTGAATTGCAAAAAAAACATATACAATAGACAACAATTTGAAATACATTTGAGTGATTTTTATGTTTTTAGAATTACATTGTCTGTCCGGGCGGCACGGTGGTGTAGTGGTTAGTGCTGTCGCCTCACAGCAAGAAGGTCCGGGTTCGAGCCCCGTGGCCGGCAAGGGCCTTTCTGTGTGGAGTTTGCATGTTCTCCCCGTGTCCGCATGGGTTTCCTCCGGGTGCTCCGGTTTCCCCCACAGTCCAAAGACATGCAGGTTAGGTTAACTGGTGACTCTAAATTGACCGTAGGTGTGAATGTGAGTGTGAATGGTTGTCTGTGTCTATGTGTCAGCCCTGTGATGACCTGGCGACTTGTCCAGGGTGTACCCCGCCTTTCACCCGTAGTCAGCTGGGATAGGCTCCGGCTTGCCTGCGACCCTGTAGAACAGGATAAAGTGGCTAGAGAGAGATGAGACATTGTCTGTCTGATTTTGTATTATCTTAATATATTGTGATTTACTTCACATTATGTACTCAATCATTTTTAAAGGTAAAAAGAAGTTTTGGGGTTTCACGCCTTCTGTGATGTGAATAAAAGAAAACAAACGAACAGCAAACTGGCCTATTCATATGGCTGTCTGTGGCTCCGTTGATTAAAATTTCAATCACGTAATTAGCAATGTGAAATGAAATTCATCTACAACACAGCCTTGTTTTTTTGGGTTACATTAACATAAAAGCATTTCAGATTGCATTTCAGTAAAATCCCAGACACACATGATCAAATGTGGCTCTGTGTGTGTGTAATATAAAAAACTACACTTTTTAAAATTAACTGTTCTTGGAAAGAATTCCTTTGTATCCTGTACTGATGCATGTAGTTTTTACTACTGTTGTTGTGAAGACTACCTAACCGAGACCAAGGCAAGAGAGTCAAGACCAGGAACAGACCAGTGTATATGCAGGGGGGTGGGGGAGGGGTGACGACCATTAACAGTTAGACATTTTTAAAATCAGCAATGAGTCATGTTACTGGTCACATTTGAGGCAGGAAGCTTTGCATCCAATCACAGTAACGATGTTTACAAATAAATCCGACAATGCACAGGCAATTTAGTGAAATCCACACAGCTGTGGTCTTGACTGGTCTTGAAATAAATTCCCGAGTCTCTATATCCGAGACCGAGACAAGACTGAATAAAAATGTGGTTGATTCCAAGACAAGTCCGAGACCTTCACAAAGTGGTCTCAAGACTGGTCACAAGTACTACAATAAGTTTTTGCCATATATACACAGTGGCTTGCATAAATATTCACCCCAAGGACCTTGACAACACCATTCCTACAGTGAAGCACGGGGGTGGTAGCATCATGTTGAGCATTACTCTTGGTTTCTTCTCTGACTACTCACTGACCTTTGGTGGATGATATCCTCTAGGCAAAGTGTATCCATCCATCATGTATAGCTGCTTATCCTGTACAGGGTTGCAGGCAAGCTGGAGCCTATCCCAGCTGACGGTGGACAAGAGGCGGGGTACACCCTGGATAAGTCACTAGGTCATCACAGGGCAGGCAAAGTGTACTTATATTGAAATCATGTGACAACTGCACACCAGGTAAACTCCATTCAAGTAATTAGATCATTTTGATTACCTAATTGGCAGCACCAGAACTAATTTTACATTACATGGCGTTTAGCAGATGTTCTTATCCAGAGCGATGTACAACGAGTGCAAAAGTTAGGTACACAAAGTGCTGAACTTCTAGCCAAGAAAGTTATTGTGCCAACTGAACAAGTGACAGCAATACCTAGTATTTCAATATGGTATCTGGTATTTCAATATGCTGTTGAAGTACCAATACTCAAACAGCCAGGGAAACAAACCAACCATATAAAGTATAACCAAATAAAGAACTCAATGGCTAACCCCAGGTTAGACTGTACACAGCTTAGGTTGGTCTAGACTGAAACGCAGTTACACAGTGGGCAGGGAAGAAGGGGAGAGGTGCAATCTGAAGAGGTTAGTCTTCAGTCTGCACTTGAAGGTGGTCAGGGAGTCGGCAGTTCTGACCTCAGTGGGAAGGGAATTCCACCAATGGGGAATCAGGAGTGGAGAGGAGGAGGGGCCAGGCGACAAGTAGCAGTGGCGTGTAGGGATCTGGCTGGCGTGTAGGGGTAGAATAGACTCTAGAGGTATGCTGGCTCTAACCCCTTGAGAGCCAATTTAGAGGTTTCACACCAAATGGGGGCGAATACTTATGCATTCACAAAATGCATGCTTGTTTTTTGTGTGTAGAAAATTTTGCAAACCGTATTGATTTGTTTCTCTGCAATTTCAACATTATGGTTTATTTTATATGGATTCATATCTGGTTGTAACACTACAAAATGTGAAAAAAAGTTCAAGGGGACTGGAATTCCTACTGTATGTATCCATGTGTTGAGGCATTACTCTTGCTATTCTTCCTTTTTTTTTTTAAGTTTGCGTTTTCTAAATATCTGTCATATCCTGTTCAACCGTATGTACACAGAAGTGAGACTTGAAACACTTTCTCAGTTAGTCTAATCATCACACAGCTTCACATTAAGTGTATGAAATCCCCTGAGCAGAAAGGCAGCATGGGTAGACTTTTACCCATCTAGTATATCATGTACGGGATGAGCATCGTTTTCATCTACGACTCCCACCCCTCCACATGATAACACATCATCAGGGCTTAAGCATTTCCTGGCAGACAGCCTCATGAAGGAAAGAGCTTCACAGGAAAAAATGAAAGTGCTTGTTTTAACACCATGCTTGCATGTTTGTCTTCGCAGGTACAATCCAAACCACAGAGGGAACCATTAGTGGTGAGTTTTGTTCTTTTATTAGACATTAAGCATTTTCCTTTTGCTGCCTTTTTTTTTTTTTGCTGGAGTATCTTTCACGTTCTTAAGAACAATTGTTCTTTCAGCAACAGGGCTAAAAATGCATTGTTTTTAGATATTTATACACACAGGCTCAAGTTGTTTTTCTGTGCTGTTTTTTATTCCTGTCGAGGTGCGAGATTGATTGGAAACAAACTGTTCACAGGAGCTTTAATTTCCTCATTAATAGAAAATAGTTTTGTCTGGTACAGGTAAATATTCTCTAAAATTATGTACACCTCTAAAAAGGTATTCTCTAAAACCTTATGTACACCTTATGCCTGGTCAAGAAAAAACAGTCACACACTCGAATATGCCCTGTGATGACCTGGCGACTTGTCCAGGGTGTACCCCGCCTTTCGCCCGTAGTCAGCTGGGATAGGCTCCAGCTTGCCTGCGACCCTGTAGAACAGGATAAAGCGGCTAGAGATAATGAGATGAGATGAGATGAGACACTCGAATATTTCATTGGACCACCTTTAGCCTTGATGATGGCACGCATTTGCTGTGGCATTGTTTCAACAACCTTATGCAAAATCACAGCATTTGTTTCCATCCAGAGTTGCATTAGTTTTTCACAGAGCTCTTGTTTTGATGACGGGAGAGTTGAAACACTCTGTAAAGTCTTCTCCAGCATCCCAAAGACTTTCAATGGGGTTAAAGTGCATATTCTGGGCCAATTTCGTGTTGTTGTTTTTTTTAATGAAGGTATGTCCCTTTACACACTCATCCAGAAGGGTAATTTTGCACAAGGCCATCTGTCTACAGCAGAAAAAAATAAAATAACAAAACGCATCTGGAAAAATCCCAAGGGAGTCTGGAGCCAGAATCGTGTCGTTACCTGCGGAAGCGTCAGCAGGCTGCGAGAGCTTTGCACGGTTTCAGTGCACAGCCTGTGTAGACCAAGCGCTCCCATTTCTCTCTCATTGTCCAGTCTTTTGGAAAACGATGAGTACTAATCCCATCAAGATTGGTGTTGCTACACCCTCCTACGATACATCTGTTAACCATTTTAATAATTACGTGATAACATTGAAGAAATTTACAGAAAACCACCAGGTTGTTTTCTCATAAACAAACCAGCGCTGACGTAGGATTCAGAGGGAGGTGTCCCGCAGATGACGTCACAAAAATCAATGTTTCCCGGGAAATTCAAATGCCAAGTTTTTTTCAGAAGCAGACCAATTCGCCTCAAATGGCTTGATTTCAACTGAATTTTTCTGGTATTGCGCAAGGTAAAAAAAAATTGCAGAGAATGCAGAATGTTTCAGATATTTGACCAAAGTTTAATATAAAATAGGAGAATTACATTGATCTTGCTCCTGAATTTACCTGTGATATGCACTTTAAGGTTGAGGACTCTGTGGTAGCCAATTCATGTGTGAAAATGATTCCTCATGCTCTCTGAACCACTCTTTCACTATTTGAGCCCTAATTTTATGCTTGTGTCATCAGGGAAGAAAAAAAAATCCATTGATGTGGTGATAACCTGGTCATTCAGTACATTCAGGTCGTCAACTGACTTCATTTTATTGCCCCATAATGTTGCTGAGGCTCGACCTGACCAACTGAAGCAACTCCAGATCATAACACTGTCTCCAGAGGCTTGTACAGTGGCCACTATGCATGATGGTGCATTGCTTCATGAGCTTACCTTCTTACCCTGACACACCCATCGTTCAGGAATGGGGTCAATCTGGATTTATCAGATGACATGACCTTTTTCCATTGCTCCAGAGTC
This sequence comes from Neoarius graeffei, assembly GCF_027579695.1. Classification (NCBI taxonomy): domain Eukaryota; kingdom Metazoa; phylum Chordata; class Actinopteri; order Siluriformes; family Ariidae; genus Neoarius; species Neoarius graeffei. The sequence goes on along the minus strand of NC_083577.1, from coordinate 21,722,695 downwards.
TAATCTTTATGCTTCCTAACAAACTGGAGCCTTTTCTCCTGATAAGTCTCATTAAAACAAGTGGTTTTCTTATCAACACACAGCTGACTAGTCCCAGTCCTGTGAGTTCTCATCACATTGTGAGCATGGAAATGCTCTTAATTTCACTATTAAACATAGCCGTGAGTCCTACTGTTGTGGTTTTTTTTTTTTTTTTTTAACAATTTGACTTCATCAAGCATCTAAGTGATCTCTGATCATAGTCAGTCAGGATCTTTTCCCAACCACATTTTGTTCCATGAAGTTGATGTTCACCATTATCCTTCCAGGTTTTAATGTGTTGGATAGTCCTTAACCCAATTCCAGTCATTTCAGGAATCTCCTTAGTTGTTTTCTTTGCTTGACATTTATTGCAGGATAATAATTTGACCCTCCTGAAACACAGTAACATCTTTTTCATGACTACGGGATACATCTTCCTAGATGGCTATTTAGGAAATGAGAAGCTACTCACTGCATCAGGCCCTGTCCACACGGCAACGGATTCAGATGAATCTGATAAAATTGTTTATCGTTTCGGCCTGGCGTCCACACGGCACCAGCGTTTTGGGTGCCCCAAAACGAAATCTTTTGAGAACGGGTTCCAGAGTGGAAAAATCTGGCAACAGCGCCGTTGCAAAGTCGTCTGGATGAGTAGAACGGATTTGTTTACAATGACATCACAACCACATGACAATCCCGCCAGCAAAAATAGGGGGAAAAAAAGGAGCGATCTCACCTCTTCAGATGTTGGTTTAAATCCGACAATACATTCCTCAAAAAGGGCGTAGAAGAACAAAGTAATCCATCAACGTGTAGCATTCAATTTATTCCGGACCATTAAAGAATTCTGGAGGATCTCAGAATGTTGGCATACTGGCTTCCATCTACCCCCATTCATTCCTCTCTCTCTCTCTCTCTCTCTCTCTCTCCCCCCATTCATTCCTCTTTCCGCATCTCCATTCAAAAAACGAGCACGTGATTTAAAGGGACTATAGCCATAGGACAGGGAGTGAGAAGGTGTGCGCGTGTGACAGTGACAGGGAAGAACCTAGGCTCATGCTCGCCCTGAATTTCTCTTAAAGTGAAGGCAGAAGAACGTTCAGCGCCTGGCCAGGCTTTCTATGTATTAATTTACATAGACGTTTTAATATGAAATATAAATAAGTGTCTTAGACAATAGATACTATTTTGCGCTACTGATTAATAATCAAAACTTTATGTGGCTGATGCTACAGAAGAAGGGGTTTATGCGCATGCATCTACTTCTATTGTTCTGGTGTCTCCGATGGGACCGTCTTACAGCGCACGTAGTGGTGTGGCATGTGTATTGCATCGTTTTCAGCAAGCGTTGCGTTGCCATATGAACCTGATATTTTACTGATCCGTTGCCCATGTGGACGCGATATTAAAAAAAAAAATCTCGTTGCCGTTGTTGTGTGGATGTAGCCTCAGTTAGGGTTAAAAGAATTATTGCAGCTTAAACACAATCACTGCAATAATTATCCATTCAAAGGCAGTTAACTATTTGCTTATTACAATCCAAATGGTGACCTCTTTTTTGGGGCCAGGCACTGTTAAAAATTTAGTTCTGATGTGATAAATGAGAAATATTTAGTTAGATTTCTTAGATATGAAGTCACAAGGATGGCGATAACCCTCAGGCAAAGCTCAGACAACACTTGTAGTAATTCTATCGAGTAAGAGAGATTAATATTAATGGGATATTACTACAACATTCAGCCAAATTAAGTTGTAAGAAGTGTGACTGGCAATCCCAAATTTTTATTTATATATACTTTGCAAACTTTTTGTCCAAGTGACCACTTAACTAATATACATTTGAGTTATTCCACGAGTCATACATGAGCTGAGTTGGCTATAAGCCTTGTACGACAAGATTGAGTGGACTGTTTTATTCTATCCACATTCACTGGATTTTGAGAAACAGACCATTTTATTTTTTGCAAAGTCGATAAACTATATGCAAAACATCCAACAAAATCACTTCCGCTTAGAATGTGAACATACCAGTGAAATGACAGCAGCAATTTGTGAAAAATGCAATAATTTTTGAAAAATAAAGATGTGTTCTTACCATCAAATACTTTTTATTCTATTTTTTTGTAATTTTTGGGGTTTTGTTTTCGAGTAGAGCTTTTATTTCATCCTCAGTTGGTTCAGCAACATGCTCCACCATTTTGTTTTTCTCTACTCATGGTATATGAGCTGATATCATAGTAGAGTAGCCAATTAGAGTGCATGATTGCTCATATCCAATGAATGTGGATAGAATAAGTAAATCAATTTTATATATCTCATCTCATTATCTCTAGCCGCTTTATCCTGTTCTACAGGGTCGCAGGCAAGCTGGAGCCTATCCCAGCTGACTACGGGCGAAAGGTGGGGTACACCCTGGACAAGTCGCCAGGTCATCACAGGGCTGACACATAGACACAGACAACCATTCACACTCACATTCACACCTACGGTCAATTTAGAGTCACCAGTTAACCTAACCTGCATGTCTTTGGACTGTGGGGGAAACCGGAGCACCCGGAGGAAACCCACGCGGACACGGGGAGAACATGCAAACTCCACACAGAAAGGCCCTCGCCGGCCACGGGGCTCGAACCCGGACCTTCTTGCTGTGAGGCGACAGCGCTAACCACTACACCACCGTGCCGCCCCAATTTTATATATTAAAAAAAAAAAAATCAGGACATGTTTTCAACAGCATAAGTCATCAAAGCCTTAAGTCTCTGCTTTTTCCTTTACTGCTTTTGTTGGAGAGGAAGAAAAGTGTTCAAAATTGTCCAGTAATGTCATTAATGGAGCAGAATATGTCCGCACTAAACACAATGCAGTAAGTGTTTGATGACAGCCATGCGACTCACCATAATGTGTGATTAGGCCTTAATTGTCCCTCTTTAGTGGAGCCTAGTACTGATTGACTCTTATTTTCTTTTACATGTAAATGTTTAAATGCTACATTTGTGGCTCGATCTGCCCTGTCTGTCCTTCAGCAAAAGTTGAGTCGAGGTAGGCAGATGTTCCCTGTGCAATAATTCATGATTATCTTCAATCGTTTCCTTTAACGAGGTTTTTGTCCCCACGGTGGCAGAGACGATGAGGCGCAGTGCCACACAGTGAGGGGACAGCTGTCTATAAAAACAAAGCTTCATGAAAAATTCACAGATGTTATAATAACAAAGTCAGAGGAAGGTAAATAATTAATAGAGGTCAGGATGTGGTGGATACGGTGTTTTGATTGGGAAGGAAAAATGGAGCTTGGATCACCTCTTCAGACATCATCGTAATAAAGTGGGCTGATGATCATTTACGGATTATGAGAAGCGAAACAAAATGAGTATCATTTGACCTGAAATGATGAGGTTTGGATTTGAATCAAGTAAAATAGCTTGCACATTTGTCATCAAGAAATACTAATAAAGGTTTTTGTTTGTTTTTTTTAATCTTAGAAGACTCGGACGGCGTCTACTTCAAAGTCATAATTGGTGGTAAGTTAAAGAAGACGTTTAAATAACATTTTCTTTCTGATGTGTTTATCCAACAGCTTGCACGAAGCACACCGAGGTCTCTTAATTTCGAAACGGCTTTTGAGGAGAGCAGTAATGCTGTGTGTATATATATATTTTTTTAATCATAGGAGGTATCGTGTCCTCCTAGCGAAGCTGCTTACTCAGATCACTCCAGTCTGAGGTATTACAGAGCTATTACGGCTAGCCTTACAGAGCTATGAAGTCCAAGAGCCGATATAAAACGTTGTCACTTTCTGATGAAGGAACTCATAAAAGGCCAGGTCTGTGTGCCAGAAACATTAAGGTGCTTCACTCTAAGTGCGCGCCATCCTGACCTAATGCTTCCAATTTTCTGCTCTGCGACTTGCAGCGGTGTTGTGCCTGTAAAAAGCTCAGCATTTTGCCCTGAAGAAGAAAGATCATTTCTGCATTCGATCCCTTTTACCAGCAGAACACTTCCCATAGGTTATACAAGGTGAAAGAATCAGTATCAATATAAGGGCCACCATTCTCACTTAATTCCCACAGAAAGCATCAGTACTGAGATACATAGACAGGTTACTAATTAGATTTGTTAAAACTCCACAGGACCTCCAACACTTTTTAAGGTAAGTGAATCTGCAAATTATGGCACGAGGCCACTGGTGTGCTTAATGGAGAGTTTTTAAGTCTTCAGAGCATGATATAGCTTTATAAAATGTATGTATTTAAATATGTCTGCTACACTCACCGGCCACTTTAATAGGAACTTGTTCTTGATTCTAAGATTCCTGTTCTTGGCTGCAGGAGTGGAACCCAATGTGTTGTTCTGCTGTTGCATGCTGCAGACCTGTTTACTCCTACGATTTGTCCGTAGTTCCTACGATTTTTCAAAACAAAATACGGACTACGAATTCTTGTCCAAAAACTACGATTTATGGCCGAAATGTTGCCAAATGTTATCATGACTTACTTTATAATCGTATTTATTGTGGGAATCGAACATCGATCGTATAGTCATGGGCGCGGCCATGTTTAATCACGTTTAAGCCACGTTTACCGTACGTTGCATTGAATGCCATAATTGAGTTGCCATAAATGCATGTTCAGTTATTAACCAATGTCAAACTCTGTTAACTTGAAATTAAAGTTTTTTGATGTTGACATTTTTTTCTTGTTTTGTCAAGTTGCCAGGTATCAATGACTTGTGATTTGTTAGTAAAGAGTGTGAGATCAGTATAGCTGCCAATCAAGTATTAAGTAGCCTATTAGAGCATAGTATGGTCTCTGAAATATTTTTTTCTTATTGTAGCATCCTAAATAAGTATTACTGCTAGTCTTCTTGTTATTTCAGAGATACTGAAATAATGAAACGTATGAGGAGTCAACAAGTAGACCTTAGAGTCTAGGCTTGGTAATATGAGGATTATGGAGCAGATCTAGAATCTTACATGGGTTTGCTTTTTGGTTCTCACAGGTGCTTAACTTGACAGAAAAAATAAGACCAGTGCTAGATTTTAATTTTTAAAATTTTGTTCATGTAATCTATCACTTACTTTCAACTTGAATGAGTACTATTATCTAATAGGCTGCTTTCTACTTTTTGTCTTCGATACAATACATAGATTGGACCCCAGTAAAATTCCTACTGACAGCTTACCAAAACTACTGACAAGATACTGCAAGACTACTGACAGGGCAAATTTGGGGTAAACAGGTCTGATGCTGAGATGCTTTTCTTCTCAGCACGGTTGTAAAGAGTGATATTATATGAGTTATTATATCCTTTCTGGCAAAAAAGCTCGAACTAATCTGGCCATTTTCCTCTGACCTCTCTTATCCACAAGGCGTTTGTTTCCACCCACAGAATTGTAACTCACTCAATGTTTGTTTTTCGCACCATTCTGTGTAAACTCTAGAGACGTGTTTGTGTGAGAGAACTCCAGGAGATCAGCAGTTTCTGAAATACTCAAACCGCCACAGTGAAAGAAAGTCACACTTTCTTCGAGATCGCAATTTTTCCCGTTCTGATGTTTTGAACATTTTTGTGAACGTTAACTGAAACGCTTGATTTGTATCTGCATGATTTGATGCATTGTTGCTGTCAAGGGCAGGGGCGCCGCTAGGGAGGGAAAGTTAGGATGATTCTAAGGGCCTGGCACTGACAGGGGGGCCTGTGAGGGATATTAATATTATTTTAATAGTATTGCCTTGTGTAAGTTTTTGAAATAAAATATTTCATTTCATCTGTTAAAATATGCAAATTATACATGGTTATGATTTGCTATAACCTTTTCCTAGGGCGGCACGGTGGTGTAGTGGTTAGCGCTGTCGCCTCACAGCAAGAAGGTCCGGGTTTGAGCCCCGTGGCCGGCGAGGGCCTTTCTGTGCGGAGTTTGCATGTTGTCCCCGTGTCCGCGTGGGTTTCCTCCGGGTGCTCCGGTTTCCCCCACAGTCCAAAGACATGCAGGTTAGGTTAACTGGTGACTCTAAATTGACCGTAGGTGTGAGTGTGAATGGTTGTCTGTGTCTATGTGTCAGCCCTGCGATGGCCTGGCGACTTGTCCAGGGTGTACCCCGCCTTTCGCCCGTAGTCAGCTGGGATAGGCTCCAGCTTGCCTGCGACCCTGTAGAACAGGATAAAGCGGCTACAGATAATGAGATGAGAACATTTTCCTTGAATTATTTATGATATTGTCATTTCACCCCTCCACCCTTTTTACTAATGATACAGTCTGATTCTGGGAGCGGGACACATGAAATGTGTAGCTCCGTGTCTGCACAGCGCTGCTATTAGCGCAGCTCAGATCAGCTGTCAGTTTTTCTACATGCGCAACAGAGGTGTACATTCTAGAAGTTGCTTAGCAGGAGCAGGTGTGATGGTGGTGAGATAAATTATGAAGTCCGGATATCAAAAACGGAAGGAGAAGCAGCAGAAAGCTGAAAGGGAGAAAAAGGGTCGACAATTGGTGACTCAGTTTTTCCCAAAGAAAGAGAGCCTATTATTCACTGACACTCGATGCCATTACAACATACTAGCTAATGATAGACTAGCAGATTTCATTTTAACCTAGTTGGAATATCAAGACAACACTTTTCAATAAGCAGTGCAGGGTCATTTTATTTAAATACCTCACGTTTATTGCCATGGAAGAGCAGATGAATGTAAAGTAGAAGGTCTGCACAGAACTAGCTAAACTTGTGCAATAAACTAGCCTACTGGACTAATACATGAGATAAAATATTAGGCTAGCCTACATGATACTGGTGCTAATAACTGGTTTCAAAACTAATAAGGTGCCCTCAACATACGAGCCATTCCACTGAATCGGTGCCATTTCCGTCCCTAGAAAATTATATGTATAAATGCACATAAAAATGTACTTTAAAATACATTTCCTTATTATGCAGAATGTCCTGCACATTGATCTGATTTCAAATTTAAGATATATAATTGTAAGGATTAATAAAAACTACCTAAAACACTGAAAAATAGCATGTTACCTGTCCCCGCACTCTAACTTTATACTTAACTATGAAATATTATGATTAAAATCCTTCAGAAACAGTATTTCTTTTGCACTGTTGTGTGACTCCATATCCTATCCATGGTTTAAATATATTTTTTCATAAGAAATCCACAATATCTTAGTTAAAATACACATTTTAGTCGTGTCCCTGGGTTTTCACTCAGTCCTGTTACCCAAACATATTACCCCATCTGACAAATTTGGAACATTCCATAAATCACATGCTCAACAGGAAGTTACATCATTGTGTCTTCTGAAGGCCATGGGAAGACCAAAAGTTAGTTCTCTCATTTGCTTTGCTGTATATTTGATGATTTTTTTAACTTTGATAAGGTCAATGTCAACATACTGTCCTGTTACTTAAATTATTTCTTAGATGATATTTGTTTATTTTAAAAATACAGATTTTTGGTAAATCACTAGAATGTGCTAAGTGTGGTCATACTATTAGCGATGACGCCATGTGGCTTAATTCCATGTATTAGCTAATCCTAGGCTAAAAACTCAGTCTTGTTACTTTCAGAGTTTTGGTAACAGGACTGGGAAAAAAATGCAGCCATCTTTGACTTCCAAACCTTGTAACATAGCCTGAGGTTGACCAATACACATTTTGAATAGTTAAATATGTGTGTTATTATAATCAGTGTTGAAAAGATACAGTATATAACAAATTAAGTTTAATTTGGGAGTGGTACAACAAGCAAATGGCACCCATTCGGTGGAATGTCCCATACACAGATTCAGCCTCAGGAATAGGACCCCAGCCCTCAACCCAAATCCCAGTTGAAGGAGAAGGAGGTGAGCAATACAATCCATGAATAAAGGATTTAGGGTTAAAAACTATTTTAATTGCTAGGCTACAATAAGCAGCATTAGACTATTAAGACTTAAAGGAACAGTCCACTGTACTTCCATAATGAAATATGCTCTTATCTGAATTGAGACGAGCTGCTCCGTACCTGTCCGAGCTTTGCACGACCTCCCAGTCAGTCAGATGCAGTCAGACTGCTGTCACTCCTGTTAGCAATGTAGCTAGGCTCAGCATGGCCAATGGTATTTTTTGGGGCTGTAGTTAGATGCGACCAAACTCTTCCGCATTTTTCCTGTTTACATAGGTTTATATGACCAGTGATATGAAACAAGTTCAGTTACACAAATTGAAACGTAGCGATTTTCTATGCTATGGAAAGTCCGCACTATAATGACAGGCATACTAACACCTTCTGCGCGCTTCGGCAGCGCACTGATACGGAGCTCAGATATCAATGCGCTGCTGAAGCGCGCAGAAGGTGTTAGTACGCCTGTCATTATAGTGCGGACTTTCCATAGCATAGAAAATCGCCACGTTTCAATTTGTGTAACTGGACTTCTTTCATATTACTGGTCATATAAACCTATGTAAACAGGGAAAACACAGAAGAGTTTGGTCGCATCTAACTACAGCCCCAAAAAATACCATTGGCCATACTGAGCCTAGCTACATTGCTAACAGGAGTGACAGCGCGTCTGACTGCGTCTGACTGACTGGGAGGTCGCGCAAAGCTCGGACAGGTACGGAGCAGCTCGTCTCAATTCAGATAAGAGCATATTTCATTATGGAAGTACGGTGGACCGTTCCTTTAAATTAAAATGAAAAGACATTTCTTTTATGAGCAACTATTCTTGGGTAACTTGGTATGGAGTTCATTCAATCAAAATGTTCATGTGTTGAGAGAACTTGAATGCATTACTGTCTCAGTAGCATCTTAGTGGATTTATAACAGATTCTGTATTATGCACATTATGGATACTTCAGAGCCAGGGCCCTCCTCAGGCCATAATTAAGTCTAGATGTTTTGCCATTGTTCATGTGTGGATTTGTTGATATTAAGTATTTAACTTTAATATTTTGCACATTAGCTGTGGTCATAGATATCACTGCTATTGTTCATGTGTGGATTTATTGATACTGTTGCTAAGTATTTAACTTGAATATTTGAACATTTGCTGTGTTTTCTAACAAACATGTGATGCCTAAAAGAAACCAAAAACACTTAGTGGATTTCTTGCAGTGCACTATGTAATTGTGTGTGTGTATGTGTGTGTATATATATATATATATATATATATATATATATATATATATATATATATATATATATAAAACTAGTGTAGTTATTCATCAAGGCATACATTTGATCACATACAATAAGTCAATAAATGGAGGAAACGAAGGAATACATTTTGTAATCCTGATTATTGATGATGTTTGCTGGAGGGCTCTGGAGTATCCATAATGTGCATACAGAATGTTATAAATCCATACTGATACAGTGATGCATGCAATTTCTCTCAACACAAACATTTGGATTGAATGAATTCCATAGGCTACTGAGTGGCCTAATAATAGTTGCTCATAAAAGAAAATATATATATATATATATATATATATATATATATATATATATATATATCTTCCATATACATCATGGAATTTTCATTTTAAGGCAACAGTCTATTCAGTCTAATTCTGACAGTTCTGCATTTAAAATGTTCATATACCAAATAATTGTATCACCTAAACTTGCTCGCTAGCTGATCACATGCATAGTAAAGTAGAAGTGCCAGCCAAAAACAGACTTCGAATTCAGTTGCTTGCGCTTGAAAATTTTACCGGGGGGCTAGGGTGCATCAGTTGCCCCCTAAAAATGAAAATTTCCTCCGATCATGATGCATTTTTGTTTTTATGTCCCTTTTGGTAAGAAAACACACTGGGTGAAATATTTTGACAAAATTCAAAAGTTTAATGGTGGCACCAGGAGCTCAAAGTTATGGAAAAAGCTGCTATTTTATGACTTTTATGACAAAATTTCGATCACTTTTCATGAAACATTATGGCACCTTATAGAGTATACCAAATATCTTAGGTACACATTTTTAGTACATATTCTAAATATATTATCAAGCACAGTTTGAGTTTTAGCTATTCATTGAATCATTGTTCAACTACTTTTAAACAATACAAATGTATTATGAATCACATTAATGCTTCTCAATCCCTTGCAAAGGTTCTTAACATGATCTCTGGGTCACAAGAAATCAATAAATGGAGTCCAACATTGTGATTCAAACCTTACGCGAAAACATAAAAGCGGTTTTTGGCAAAAAATGAACCTCATGGTGCCACCATTAGACTTTTGAATATGGTCAAAAAGGATGTCTTTATTGGTGAAAAGGAGCACCCAAACAAAAATGCATCAGATTTTATGAAAGTGAGGGCAACTGATGCACCCTAGGGGGGGGCCCTAAATTGTAATCTTTCATAGGGCCCAAGATTTCTAGCGGTGCCCCTGGTCAAGGGATTGGCTGATTTAGAGAACTGTATCAAACAGATAGCAGGTGGATGTAGGGGTGTTCCGAATAAAGTGGCCAGGGAGTGTATGTTTGTTAGCCGATTGTTAACATGTACTGTAAGGAAACGCAATCATATTCATCTCCTGTTCGACAGCCGTCATTGCTGCCATAGTCCTGGTCTTCATCTGCGTGCTCTTGGTGCTCCTTCGCTACATGTACCAACACAAGGGCACCTACCACACCAACGAGGCCAAGGGGAGTGAGTTCGCCGAGACCGCAGATACAGCCCTCCAGGGAGATCCGGCTCTTCAAGATGCCGTTGACGAGAGCAAGAAGGAGTATTTCATATGAGTCCTGGAGAGACTAAGTTCCAAAGCCATGGCTTAAATCGGTTTGCAACCTGAACAAATTTTACAGCCTCCAATGTGATCAAAGTTTAGTCACATGGTTAAGTTCACTGCCAAAGCTTATACACTCTCTTATATTCATTATTATGGAACAAACAGAAATTTACACACACACACACACACACACAGAACTGTAAATATTTTGCCTAGCAGACCAGATTTGGAGGAATGGGTCACCCAAGGGTGTCAAACTGAAACTGCACATGTTTTGGTTGAGAAAAGAGAAGAGCAATCATGTGCATTTGACACGAATGAAGGCAAACATGGAATATGAAATGACAAATAGCAAAAGAGAGAAAAAGGGCAGGAAGTGACTGACTTTAATGCTGTGGAGGTGTTATCTATCTTTTGCATGCAAATAAGATGAAATCTTCCGATGTGTCTGTGTTTATTGCTGACAATCAGTGGTGTTGTTTAACTATGTACTGGATCGGAGACAAGACGGCATGCATTCACTAAGAAACCAGACACAGTGTACAAATTACTGTTTGTTTGTTTAAAATTTTGTACACCAGTATACTGGATTTTGAAATGAAATAATGACTTTGAAGTTAAACACACCAATTTTAAATGTAATTTCATATTTATGATCCATCCTTTTCAGTAAACATAATTGAGCCAATTAACATAATTGTAACTTCAGCTATCACAGTAGCATAGCGTCTCAAGATGTTTATCAAGGTAAATTAAGGCTGACTTGCTTTTCATACACTACCGTTCAAAAGTTTGGGGTCACCCAGACAATTTTGTGTTTTCCATGAAAAGTCACACTTTTATTTACCGCCATAAGTTGTAAAATGAATAGAAAATATAGTCAAGACATTTTTCTGGCCATTTTGAGCATTTAATCGACCCCACAAATGTGATGCTCCAGAAACTCAATCTGCTCAAAGGAAGGTCAGTTTTATAGCTTCTCTAAAGAGCTCAACTGTTTTCAGCTGTGCTAACATGATTGTACAAGGGTTTTCTAATCATCCATTAGCCTTCTGAGGCAATGAGCAAACACATTGTACCATTAGAACACTGGAGTGAGAGTTGCTGGAAATGGGCCTCTATACACCTATGGAGATATTGCACCAAAAACCAGACATTTGCAGCTAGAATAGTCATTTACCACATTAGCAATGTATAGAGTGGATTTCTGATTAGTTTAAAGTGATCTTCATTGAAAAGAACAGTGCTTTTCTTTCAAAAATAAGGACATTTCAAAGTGACCCCAAACTTTTGAATGGTAGTGTATTTTTGCCATTAAAGGAGAACTGAAGGCAACATTTTTTTTAATCAAAATTCTATTTCTCATTTTATTAAATATCGGAATGCATTTCTGACCGCTATTTTGTCAGTTATAGCAAGTTATGAGTGTTTGAAATATGCTCTGTAATATATCAGTCCATATGTCAAAGCAATGGCTGTAAATGAGATTCTTTGAGACCTGTTCGAGACATCATAGGACAGAAGTAAAATGTACAGCAGAAATCAAAGTGACCGACATCTGCCAACGTTGTGAAAAGACACACGCACCCTCTTTCGAATGCTGACGTAATCAAGCCAGAAGTTTTTTGTTTTGATAGCAATCAGGAAAGTTTGAAAAAAGTAGGCAGTAATCATCATTTAAACTAATTTTTACGCAATATTTCGCTTGGAAAACACTTTTCAACATGGCGGCGCTGACACGTCATGTTTCGAAGTCTCGCACAAGTCTCGTGAAGATCGTGCGGATAAGCGACGCCTGCCGTGAACCAAACGAACTAAATTCAACATGGCTAAAAACCGAATAGGCCAGTAAGTATAATATTTAATTGCAGTTAGTTGCCAATACGAGTCACGATATAAGGTTACTAAAACCGAAAACGTCATTGAAGAACACGTTAATTAAGAAATAAAGCAAGTTTAAAAATGACTGACTTCAGTTCCCCTTTAACTCCCTGAAATCTGCAATGGTGAGACAGGACCTTTATATACTCCTTTCCTCTGGGTATAAGCATTGCCCAGGCTTGAAATGTAGCTATATTTTGATTACAGCCCGAAATGCATGCTCGGTGAGCCCTGAAAAAGTTAAGTGAACACCATTTACTGAACGTCGAAGCATTTTGGTTGGATCTGGGCAGTTATGATGCTTCAGTTCACTTCAAAATTCATCCTGCTGCTGTTGTCACTCATCACATCAATAAAGTAAAGTGAGGCGGCTCGTCTGGCAACCAAAGCTGTCCGAGCCCAACCATGACACCACCTTGGGCATGTTTTACAGATGAGGCGGTGTGCTTTGGATCATAAAGTGTCTTTTCCTTCACCCTTTCCTCATTCCGTCACTGCTGCAGATTCCTTTTCATCTCCAATGGCCATAAGTCTCTGTCCTATAGTACAGTAATACTCTACAGCTAAAGCTCACCACCTGAATTTTAACTTCATAGTTTTTGTTACGTTTCAAATCTAGTGTGCTGGATAGCAGAGTATCTCTCTCACACATGCACGCACGCTAATTATATTTACATTTACAGCATGTGAAAGCCTTAATAACATGGGTTCAGTATTTACGAGTTATTTTAGACTCTTGAACACGTTCATGTATAACTGTTCAATCAAACTGCAATATAGAACATGAAGAAAACCTGTGATGTGATTTAGAAAAGCTCATAAGTGATAACGGGATGATATATGGTGTCTAGTTTCTGCTTTAACCCCTTAAGCTCCCTGGAGCTTAAGGGTCTGTGGGTCCCGACATGCTGCTTACTCTTATACCTTCATACCTGTTCCATTAGTTTCACTGTACTTACTGAATCATTTAAAGTAGCTACTGAATAATGTGCTTTAATAAGCCAGCTTTTATAAATGGCAAGATTTTTATTAAACAAGCTCTTGGCAAATCTTTTCTTGTGGGCAAAAAGAAAAGGTACACATTTTGTCCTCCTACCAGTGTTTTTTTTTACCTTGATAAGTTAATATTGTAAAGTGTTATTTCCATTTGTGCCTTTAAGCCTTCGAAATATCCAGATCAATGATCACTGGGTAACTGGGATTGAGATTAATGAAGGGATAAGAATGGGATGTGTAACGAAGTGTAAAAAGACTGATGAAACTCATTCAGGAGGCCTTAAAACTACCACTCAAGGAAGGATGGATGGATGGATAGAAATTGTATTGATTCCTAGGCAAATTTCAGTATTACAGTAGATGTAGAAAGATAAACATTCACAGTTAACCATAAATACAGTATGATAGCACAGTACAGTAGTAGTAATAATAATAATAATAATGCACTGCAACCCCGCTATAACGAACTCTTTTAGTATGAACTTTCGTATATAACTAACGAAGTTCGTGTCAACCGCCTTACTGACAGAGTCTTTAAAAAAAAAAATCATCACTGTATCACGTTTCACTCGGAACACTCAGCGCCATTAGGACTAATTCCAGTACTATGCACCTGTTCCAGATTAGAGTGCATTCACAGCACACTTATAAGCACTCTGTAAACACTTAGACCTGGTGAAGTATATGCACTGTACCGAGTGTCTCACATTACCAAGCCTTGTGTCTGTGTATCGCCTTTCCGGTTTTGACTTTGTTTTTTTGTGTATTTGGATTCTTCCTTTCATCTTTGCCTCCACCATTCTGTTTGTGGCTCGCGTGACCAATACCCGTTTCATGACCCTGCCTTTGTCTTACATTTTTGAACTGTTTGCCTGCCTGTTTGTAAATAAACACTCTTCCTGCAAATACATCCGTCATTCACCTGCTGACATGACACACTGAGCCATGAACCATGCGCTCCGCTTCCCACCAGAGACCAACAATAAGTAATCAAGTCTGCAGTCAAGTTAACAATACGTGTTAACGCCATAAAACAAAGGCTTAACGAGCCTCGCTTAGGTGTCAATTGAAAACGGTGATCAAAGGATCGATAAAAGGATGATATGACTGCTGATACTGCTAAACTTTACACCTAGTTGAAGCGTCCTGGTGGTGTTTTTATTCCCCCCGCCCCACCCTGTGGTCCAGCATAAATGACATCATCTGTGATTTGCAGCACATGAATGAAATGAATGGTGAAGATTTGGAAAACATCGTGAGTCAGTGGGTGGACATTGACACGAATACACCAGTCACCTCCATCATTTCCATTACAGATGAAGAAATCATTGCCTCCGTTTGTGATCCTTTAACTCAGTCAGTGAACTGTGATAGTGACTTGGAAGGAGAAATTCATGATAAGGAGAATGTGCTGAAAATTTTCATTTAATGTGAGTGAGTGGTGTGATAAGTGGGTCAATTTCAGTATGACAAACTTTTCAGAATAACGAACGATTTAGACGTCCCCCAAGGAGTTCATTATAGCAGGGTTGGAGTGTAATAATAATAATAATAATAATGGGCGGCACAGTGGTGTAGTGGTTAGCGCTGTCGTCTCACAGCAAGAAGGTCCGGGTTCGAGCCCCGTGGCCGGCGAGGGCCTTTCTGTGAGGAGTTTGCATGTTCTCCCCGTGTCTGCGTGGGTTTCCTCCGGGTGCTCCGGTTTCCCCCACAGTCCAAAGACATGCAGGTTAGGTTAACTGGTGACTCTAAATTGACCGTAGGTGTGAATGTGAGTGTGAATGGTTGTCTGTGTCTATGTGGCAGCCCTGTGATGACCTGGCGACTTGTCCAGGGTGTACCCCGCCTTTCGCCCGTAGTCAGCTGGGATAGGCTCCAGCTTGCCTGCGACCCTGTTGAACAGGATAAAGCGGCTAGAGATAATGAGATGAGATAATAGTAATGTGCTGTCGTCCTGGTTCAGCCTTAAAGGTAAGGTGACTCTAAGGTGGCAGTATGCAGTGCAGGTGAGTATGTCCTGACTTTTTTTTTTTCCTCCAACTTCTTTACCCATAAGTTAATTTATAATAACTGACCTCCCTATGCCTTCAGTCATAAATGATTAGCCTAGTCATGATGAATGTAATGTGACTCGTGATGTTTTTCATGTGACGTGTTCTTTTCTGGAGCTTAACCAAATAAAAATGTGCATGCATAATGCACAATGACAACTGATGCATCACAATGTGACTGACTCGCCCTCCGTGGCAGCCCTACGCTTATACCCCTGTAAAACTGTCCTCAAAAGCAAACTTAGGAAGTCACAGGTTTTATGTGATTTGATTAATAGCCTCAAGGATACAGTTGGAAAGTAAGCCCAACGCTCCAAATCCTACATAACCTTCTAATTGTCTCACATGAGCTTTCCGAATTAACAGATACTTGCCCAAGGTTTTCTGTTTCTTTCTTTTTTTGACAGCAAACTTTGTATAAACATACAGAAGGCCTGCTCTGCTGTTATGTAGCAACAAAAGAAGGTAGCACTTTTACACTTGCCAAAACACAATAAAGCAGAAAGCCTGTGCTACAAAATATTGTTTATTTTGAAGGTTGTTTGGCTGCCATCTGAGCTGTCTTGACTGTTAGTGAGACTAGAAAGAAAAACTGACTTGTGGGTCAGAAATACAAAAAAACAGTTCTGGAGACTCCAGGGAAAATTAAACTTATAAAACCACAAATAAAAACCATAGATGGGTGTGGTCATTAGATTCTGAAGACTGACAAAAGTACAATGATTGAATTTCATATATTTGTATTAAGGGCGGCACGGTGGTGTAGTGGTTAGCGCTGTCGCCTCACAGCAAGAAGGTCCGGGTTCGAGCCCCGTGGCTGGCGAGGGCCTTTCTGTGTGGAGTTTGCATGTTCTCCCCGTGTCCGCGTGGGTTTCCTCCAGGTGCTCCGGTTTCTCCCACAGTCCAACGACATGCAGGTTAGGTTAACTGGTGACTCTAAATTGACTGTAGGTGTGAATGTGAGTGTGAATGGTTGTCTGTGTCTATGTGTCAGCCCTGTGATGACCTGGCGACTTGTCCAGGGTGTACCCCGCCTTTCGCCAGTAGTCAACTGGGATAGGCTCCAGCTTGCCTGCGACCCTGTAGAAGGATAAAGCGGCTAGAGATAATGAGATGAGATATTTGTATTATACATGGGTAGTGTAGTGGTTAGCATTGTCCCCTCACAGCAAGATGGTTCGGGGAATAGATGAAGACAGAAAGCTCTCTAATAAGGAGAAAAGGGAAAGATAATATGCGAAGAGAGATGAAACTAATTGATGAACTGGCTTATTCTCTTTTATCCATATTTATTGTATGATGTCTGCATCGGGCTTGAGGCATTGTTGTTGCCCAGTCTATGAGTTTTGGTGGGCGGCCTTCTCTTGTCAGGTTTGTAGTGGTGCCATATTCTTTCCATTTTGCTATAATGGATTTAATGGTCGGCACGGTGGTGTAGTGGTTAGCACTGTTACCTCACAGCAAGAAGGTTCTGGGTTCAAGCCCAGTGGCCAACGGGGGTCTTTCTGTATGGAGTTTGCATGTTCTCCCCATATCTGTGTGGGTTTCCTCCGGGTACTCCGTTTTCCCCTACAGTCCAAAGACATGCAGGTTAGGCTAACTGGTGACTCTAAATTGACCGTAGGTGTGAATGTGAGTGTGAATGGTTGTTTGTCTCGGTGTCAGCCCTGTGATGACCTGGCGACTTGTCCAGGGTGTACCCCGCCTCTCACCCATAGCCAGCTGGGATAGGCTCCAGCTTACCCGTGACCCTGCACAGGATAAGGGATGGATGGATTATACATACAGATCACATTTTTGTTTGTTTTTTTTTCTTTGTTGTGAACTTGCTTGTTGTCATTTAAAACATCAAGAAATTTGAAAAATGAAATCAAAATACAAATCTCAGGAATTCAAGTTTATGTACAACCCCAAATCAGAAAAAGTTAGTATGGTATGGAAAATGCAAATAAAAAAAAGCAGTGATTTTCCAAATGTACTTTGACTTGTATTTCATTGCAGACAGAATGAACCCAAGATATTTTGTGTTTTTGTTGGTCAACTTCATTTCATTTGTTAATATACATCCATTCCTGAATTTCAGGCCTGCAACATGTATCCCAAGAAAAGTTGAGACGAGGGCAATTTATGGCTAGTAATAAGCTAAAACAATGAAATAATGATGTGATGTCAACAGGTTATTGTAAACGTGATTTGGAACAAAATTAGTATCCAGGAAATGCCTCGGCTTTGAGGAGAAAAAAATGGGCTGAGGATCTCCAGTGTGTCAACAAATGCATGAGAAAAGTATTGAAATGTTCAAAAACAATGTTCCTCAAAGAGAGATAGGAAGTGATTTGGATATTTCACCCTCTACAGTGCATAATATTAAACGATTCAAGGAATCTGGAGGAATTTCGGTGTGGAAAGAGCAAGGACTCAAGCCAAAGCTGAACGCCCGTGATCTCTAATCCCTCAGGCGGCACTGCATCAAGAACCATCATTCATCTATAGCTAATATAACACTTGGGCTCAGAATTACTTTGGCAAACCTTTGTCAAGCTCTACAATACGGAGCTACATCCACAAATGTCAGTTAAAAGTTTACTGTGCAAAAAAGAAAGCCTGTGTCCAGAAGCACCGTCGACTTCTCTGCGCTCCGAGGCACCTGGGATGGACCATCACACAGTGGAAATGCATACTGTGGTCAGATGAATCCATATTGCCGGTGTGGGTGTTTTTTTTTTTTTTTTTGTAAGAAATTGACGCAGCGGGGCGGCACGGTGCTGTAGTGGTTAGCGCTGTCGCCTCACAGCAAGAAGGTCCTGGGTTCGAGCCCCAGGGCCGGCGAGGGCCTTTCTGTGTGGAGTTTGCATGTTCTCCCCGTGTCCGCATGGGTTTCCTCCGGGTGCTCCAGTTTCCCCCACAGTCCAAAGACATGCAGGTTAGGTTAACTGGTGACTCTAAATTGACCGTAGGTGTGAATGTGAGTGTGAATGGTTGTCTGTGTCTATGTGTCAGCCCTGTGATGACCTGGCGACTTGTCCAGGGTGTACCCCACCTTTCGCCCGTAGTCAGCTGGGATAGGCTCCAGCTCGCCTGCGACCCTGTAGAAGGATAAAGCGGCTAGAGATAATGAGATGAGATGAGATTGACGCAGCGTGCTCTGGATCTAAGACGAAAAGGACCATCCAGACTGTTACCAGGAACAACTTTAAAAGACAGGGTCTGTTATGGTATGGGGTTGTGTCAGTGCCCTTGGCAAAGATAACTTACACTTCTGTGATGGAGCATTAATAAAGAAAAGTTAATTGAGATAAACATATGCTGCCTTCAAGATGACATCTTTTCCAGGGATATTTCAACAAGACAACATAAAGCCACATTCTGCACACATTACAAAGGCATGGCTGTGGAAGAAGGTGTGTCCCCTCTGTCCCCAATAGAGAACGTGTGGCGAATTTTGAAATGAAAAATGACAACAATGACCCCGTACTTTTGCACACCTTATAACCTGGTTGCAGGAAGAATGTGACAAAATAACACCTGAAACATTTCGTTACTTGTGTCTTCAGTCCTTAAACATCTTTTCACTATTGTGAGAAGGAACGGCAAAATTGTAAAGTGATAAATGCTTTACTGTCCCACCTTTTTTCAAGTGTGTTGCAAGAATCAAAATTTAAACGTGTTTTTATTTTGAAAAAAACCCCCAATAAAATTAATGAGTTAAAACATCAAATAATGCTTTGTTGTGTTGTTTTGAGTGCAGTACAGGTCAAATGTTATTTCCAAATCATTGTTTCCAGGTTTAATTTCAATTTCACCATCCCGTTCCAACTTCTTCTGATTTGGGGTTGTATAGAGATCTTGCAGCACATGACCGGAAAGTACACAGCCGTCATTTTGTCGGTAAAAACACAGCTGAATACTGCTGCACTCGTGTACAAAATGGATAAATTTCAACCGACGGACTACACGGCTCATTTTTCTAATGAACAGATAACTAGATATATGTCTAAAATAAACGACCTACAGATTAGTGACCCTTATCGATTACCGGACGTAGTTTTCACGACCGTGTCAGTGGATATTGAACTGCCAGAGGTGGAATACCCAGACGTGAATAATTACCTCATTAACTTTCCCTCGCTGTTCAGTGGTGAAGCACTGCGTGCTTATAAATCTCTGGACAGTTATCTTTACAGAAATTCAGGATTTGTCAGCCGCCCTCAGATGTGGCATCTTGTAAACAAGAAAATAACAATCCTCATTGGACGGGTAAGTCACTTAAGTATTACTAGTACTGATACTAGATACAGTATATCGGTAGTATCTAGTATAGCACTGACCAGCCAATTATAGAATAAGGTAATTCCAGCTGTAATTCAAAATCGTCCGTCTTGTTTACATGGATCTGGCATTGGAGAGGTAGAGGCTTGGCAGTGGAGATTTGAGTGGCTGTTTTCTGAGCTTAGTCAACAGGCCAGCTCTGCAGCCTCGCTTTTGCTTCCTCTCCCGACGCCGCCTCCTTCGCCTGCCAGACCCGATAACAATCCACGGAGACCACGCTGGTCTCGCTATCTCGTCCGGAATGTTGTGCATGTGATGGAAATCGCTACAAACCGTCATTTTCTGCTGGAAACCAATGTCCAGTAAGTCCATACGGTTGTAGTGGATATTGAAGTCTGGTACAGATGAACAACACGCAAAAATACACACAAAAAACATAAAAAACGTGCACAGGTAGGGAGAGCTTGTAGCCGCAGCCATTGTAGTAGAATTGTATATAGTAGGGTTTTCCAGAAGAAAAGGTAGAAGTAGAAGGCGGAAATATGGCGTTTGACCGACAAGATGGCGTCTGTTACAATCTGGATCAGCTGTGACATCACATGCAAGATCTCTATATTAAGCCAAAGGTGAAGCACATCCAAGAGAAACATGAATGTTTTTAGAGTGGTCTAACTTCTAATTTAGCCAATTGTAGTCAGCACTGCTTCGATGTACGAGTCAAAAGTTTGGACACACCTTTTAATTCAGTGTTTGTTCTTTATTTTTATTAATTAAAAGATGCTTCATGTCTTAAAGTAATGATGGATGTCGTTTCTCTTTACTTAGTTGAGCACTTCTTGACATCATATGGATTACTACAGTTGTGGAATCGGGCTATTTACTGTATTTTTATTATTTACTGTTTGATCTCAAACGCATTAAGAAGGCAAGAAATTGCACTAATTAACTTTTGACGAAGCAGAGCTGTTAATTGAAGGGCATTCCAGGTCACTACCTCATGAAGCTGGTTAAAGGAGAACTGACGGCAATTGTTTTATCAAAATTCTATTTATCTCATTTTATTAAATATAGGAATGCATTTTTGAGAGCTATTTTGTTGCTGCTATAGCAAGTTATGAATGTTTGAAATATGCTCTGTAATATATCAGTCCATATGTCAAGGCAATGGCCGTAAACGAGATTCGTTGAGACCTGTGCGAGACATCGTAGGACGGAAGTAAAACGTACAGCGGAAATCAAAGCGACCAACATCTGCCAACATTGTCAAAAGACGCGCGCGCCCTCTTTCGAATGCTGACGTAATCAAGCCGGAAGATTTGTTTGTTTTGATAGCAATCAGGAAAGTTTGAAAAAAAGTCGGCAGTAATCGTCATTTAAACTCCGTTTTTGTGCAATATTTCGTTTGGAAAACAGTTTTCAAAGTGGCGGCACTGACACCTGGCTGACGCGTCACATTTCGAAGTCTCGCACAAGTCTCGTGAAGATCGTGCGGATAAGCGACGCCTGCCGTGGACCAAACGAGCTAAATTTAACAAGGCTAAAAACCGAATAGGCCAATAAGTATAATATTTAATTGCAATTAGTTGCCAATACGAGTCATGATATAAGGTTACTGAAACCGAAAGCGTAATTGAATAACGTTAATTAAGAAATAAAGCAAGTTTCAAAATGACTTCAGTTCCCCTTTAAGATAATGCCAATAGTGTGCAAAGCGCCATCAAGGTAAACGCTGGATACTTTGAAGAATCTAAAATATGAAACACATTTTGTTTTTTTGACACATTTCTGAGTCAAAATAATAAGCGATGGTCAAAAATACAGAAAAAAAACGTGAATGAGTAGGGGTGTACAAACTTTGACTGGTACTTTTGCCAATTTTCAAGCTCTACACTAGATGAGCTCAGATTTTTAACTGGTGCATATTTGATCATTCTGTAGACATTATAGCGATGGGTTAGCTACGTAAATGTGCTCCAGTGCAGCAATCAATTGTTATTTATAGCTTATTTATAGCTTGTACATTGTTAACTTTTGCTGCTGATTTTATAGAAAGCATCCATGCTGGTGCAGACGAGAGTGAGTAATTGCTTCTATTTATCAGTTTAATTAAATTGCAATGGCTGGGTAACTTCAAACAAACTAGTTAGGAAAGGAAATATCCTCATAAAAGTCAAAAAGAAAATAAAATGCCAGGAGCAAAAAAAAAAAAAATTGTTTCTAACGCTGATGCAAGGGAGTTGCAAAAATGCAAACTGCTCAAATGTGCATGATCAAACAAACTGGAAATGAAATGATATCAGGGAATTGAACTGAACTGAATGAATTGGGACTGTTGGTTGCTGGGCATACAGTATTAAGCAGTATCCTGAATACAACAGGAAAAATAGTTCATCATGCATCGAAGGAAGGAAGGACAACAAGGTCTCAATAAATTCTTGGACTACAACACAGGTCAATAAGGTCTCCTTTTATTCTCCCATCTTGTGATCAATTCCTATTACTTTATGGAATATACAGTGTCTTGCAAAAGTGTTCATCCTCCTTGGTGTTTGTCCATTTTGTCGCGTTACAAGCTGGGATTAAAATGGATTTTTGGAGGGTTAGCACCATTTGATTTACACAACATGCCTACAACTTTAAAGGTGCAAATTGTTGTTTTATTGTGACATAAACAATAAGGGGCGGCACGGTGGTGTAGTGGTTAGCGCTGTCGCCTCACAGCAAGAAGGTCCTGGGTTCGAGCCCTGGGGCCGGCGAGGGCCTTTCTGTGTGGAGTTTGCATGTTCTCCCCGTGTCTGCGTGGGTTTCCTCCGGGTGCTCCGGTTTCCCCCACAGTCCAAAGACATGCAGGTTAGGTTAACTGGTGACTCTAAATTGAGCGTAGGTGTGAGTGTGAATGGTTGTCTGTGTCTATGTGTCAGCCCTGTGATGACCTGGCGACTTGTCCAGGGTGTACCCCGCCTTTCGCCCGTAGTCAGCTGGGATAGGCTCCAGCTTGCCTGCGACCCTGGAGAACAGGATAAAGCGGCTAGAGATAATGAGATGAGATGAGATAAACAATAAGATTTTTTTTTTTTAAATCCGGAGTGTGCATAGGTATTCACCCCCTTTCATATGAAACCCCTAAATAAGAGCTGGTCCAACCAATTCACTTCATAAGTCACATAATTAGTTGATTAAGATCCATCTGTGTGCATGCAGTGTCACATGATCTGTCACATGATGTCTGTATAAATCAACCTGTTCTGGAAGGACCCTGACTCTGCAACACTACTAAGCAAGCAACATGAAAACTGAGGAGCCTCCAAAGAGGTCAGAGACAAAGGTGTGAAGAAGTTTAGCTCAGGGTTGGGTCATAAAAAGTATGCCAAACTTTCAAAATCCCACAGAGCACTATTAAATCCATTATAGCAAAATGGAAAGAATATGGCACCACTACAAACCTGTCAAGAATCTGTAGCATAACTTGAAGATTGCTGTACACCAACACAATCCATCTAACTTGAAGGAGTTGGAGCAGTTTTGCCTTGAGGAATGGGCAAAAATCCCAGCGGCTAGATGTGCTAAGCTAATAGAGACATACCCCAAGAGACTTGCAGCTATGGCTCTACAAAGTACTTTTTGTGTGTGTGGGGGGGGATACTTATGCACACTCCAGATTTCTGTGGCTTTTTTTTTCATCTTAATTATTGTTTGTGTCACGATAAAAAAAAAAAAAAATTCATTTACACCTTTTAAAGTGGTAGGCATGTTGTGTAAGTCAAATGGTGCTAACCCTCCAAAAATCCTTTTCAATTCTAGCTTGTAATGCAGCAAAACAGGACAAACACCAAGGGGGATGAATACTTTTGTAAGACACTGTAAAAGGGGAAGACGGTTTATTGCCCCTGCTGTTATATAACCCAGTATACTCTACCAGTAGAATGATCAGATTCAAACAAGAAACAAACAAAATCTTGCTGCTGTCTTTAAAGTCAAAGTCCTTGACTTAAGTAGAAAGTATATTCTTGAGCACTGCAAAACTTCACTTTAAATGATGCACCTCCAAGTACCTTTTATCATGAACACACTTCCATCATTTTAAAATATTAATGCTTCTGCATCATTTTGATGCTTGAATGATTTATTCATTTCAAAGAGGTAATTCAAACTAAAAGCAAATGATAAATATTCCATCTGGGATGGGCATCATGACCGACCTAGGGAATGACAGAAATAAATTTGTGAAAATGGATGTCGGCGTGCTTTTCAATATCTTGGGCCTCAAGCGTTGAGTGAATATGTCCCATGACTCTGCTTCTTGCCTGAAGCAAAATTTACTTTTGGCCATGTGGATGGATTAGTGGAAACGGGAAATATGTCATGCATGGCAATGTTTTCGGGAATATGAATAATTGCTAGTTTTATAATAAGCAATCTTGTTAGATCCAGCATTTGAATAGGTTACATATTAAGTAATGAATTGAATCAGCTGTTCAATTCGGGAAAGTACAAAAAAGTGCAAGATAGATGCTCTGTTTTTAAATATTTAATCGGTGTCATAAATGTTCACACACTCCTACAAGAATGACTTAATGCAGTGTTTCTCAACCACTGGGTCGCGGCCCATTAGTGAGCCGTGTTTTTTGTTTTTTTAAGTTGAAGCTAATTTTTACTCGCAATAGGGTACAATTCTTGGGTTGCATCCAACATCGCATCCTCCTCGTTAAGCTACGGTCATACTACAGCTCGCGATGCTTTGTGATAGGTTATCGATGAAAATCAGGCATTTTGGTGGCGATGCATGGCGATATACATGTGAGCTAAAAGTTGTGGTCATACAGCACACAAACACTTGACTGTCACGCTTTCGTGCACTTGAATCTGGCGCAGCTCGAGAGGCTGCACGCACTCATGGAGCATGTTGTGTGCACTCTTGGGACCCGGTTGTTATGGGAAACACCTGATACTGATTTGACTGCAATCAGCACACGCAGATACGGACACTGTTTTCACAGAGGCTTTGCGAAGTATTATTATTATCACGTTTGTTTCTAGCCATGTTTATGACACTGTTTAAATACTCTCTGCTTTATGATTCTGTTTCACTTTCATTTTTGTAAATATCACGCCTGCTAATAAACACTCTTCCTGCACTTGGATCCATCTACTGCCGTCTATCTTGTAGTGTTCTGATCCCCAGATCTTTAACCCAGCCACATATAAAAAGTTGTACGCCTCTATGCTCTTCCAGGTTTTCATCTGTGTGTCCGTGTAGAACGATGTCTGCAGCACCAGGTAGTCTGAGATGTCGGGGAACTCAATGGATGGATAATTTTCCAAATCATAGGAAAAATCCTTCTTTGTTAGCGTGTAAGGATCTAATCCCATTGAGTGGTTTCTACTGTATATCCACTTCTTCTGAGTGTACTTCTTGGTTTTAATAACTTGCTTGTTTGCTGAACATAAACATGGCAATAAGTTCTTGTGTTAATGGACCACACTCCACTTTTGGATCATTAATCCCTTTTGACTGAGAACGCCCTGCATGCATGGTTTGGCTTCTGGCACATCCATACAGTTTTAAATACAATACCTACAATTAAAAACAGTTTGTTTTTATTGCATTTATTTAATTCCTGGGCTCCCATCTGTAACAGCAAGTGAGGTCACATCCCATTAATACACTTTACAGCAGATTATTAGATTCTAATAGAATAGATGAGCCAAAATAATTGGGGATTTTTGTTAATGTAACTCATTACAAGTATGAATAGGTGGGCCAAGAGAACCCCTGAGTTAATCTCATCTCATCTCATTATCTCTAGCCGCTTTATCCTTCTACAGGGTCGCAGGCAAGCTGGAGCCTATCCCAGCTGACTACGGGCGAAAGGCGGGGTACACCCTGGACAAGTCGCCAGGTCATCACATAGACACAGACAACCATTCACACTCACATTCACACCTACGGTCAATTTAGAGTCACCAGTTAACCTAACCTGCATGTCTTTGGACTGTGGGGGAAACCGGAGCACCCGGAGGAAACCCACGCGGACACTGGGAGAACATGCAAACTCCACACAGAAAGGCCCTCGCCAGCCCCGGGGCTCGAACCCAGGACCTTCTTGCTGTGAGGCGACAGCGCTAACCACTACACCACCGTGCCGCCCCCCTGAGTTAATACATGGTTAAAAAAAAAAAACAAAGATAGACTTCTGTTGTGTGACATTCGTGTTTAAACAGTTAAACAAATTCTAACCTGAATGATGTTATTATTAACATGTGACCTTTTAATGGTGCCAAAAAAAATTTATAATGAAATTCTGAATCAAATATTTTTAACTTCTCTTATTGACACGTTGTTCTGTTTGCACAATGTTCCTCCATTCTCCACAATGCTGTTTTATTACCTGCTGAATCAGCACTTGCTTCATCTCGACCCGAAGAGAGCGCTGCAGTAGCAGTTTAGTCCTTTAGTCTGTCCAGCTCTGTGACTCAAATAGCCGAGGTTACAAAGCTTCAACTTTCATACCGTAAATGCCATCGCACTCATCATCTCATCACCTCTAACTAGTCAAGCCCGGGGTGTGCCGTAACACAGCACTGTGTTGTATAGACACGTTGCATTCTGGATCAATGAGTCCAATGTTTGCACCAGTGTCTCCACTACTTCTACACTGGATTTCTCATTAATATGACTGACCCTGACTGGAAAAAGAACTGTAACCGCACTAGCATTTCCTCCTGTGATGTCAGATTGGCATACAACCACAACCACTAACTTTCCACAGGAATAATAAGGTAAAACGTGGCACAAACCATCAAATTGACAACAAAATTACTACAACCATTGCAAATACTGTATTTCAGCCCAAACGTATTACTTAATGTGTTCAGTGTGGACTTGAGAATCACTAGTGGTTAATTCCTACAGAATATCAGTGAAGTGAACACTGAAGTAACACAAGTCCTCCACAATTATTGGCACCCCTTGTACAGATTAGTAAAAAGGGTTAGAAAAAAATCCACATTTTGGTGAAGTTGCTTCATCTCACACTGAAAAAAATGAGAGAAAGCCAACCTTTAATTGAAAAATTTATTCAGACAAAAACAAATCCCTCATCAATAAACAAGGTCCGGGTTCAAGCCCCGTGGCCAGCGAGGGCCTTTCTGTGCGGAGTTTGCATGTTCTCCCCGTGTCCGCGTGGGTTTCCTCCGGGTGCTCCGGTTTCCCCCACAGTCCAAAGACATGCAGGTTAGGTTAACTGGTGACTCTAAATTGACCGTAGGTGTGAACGTGAGTGTGAATGGTTGTCTGTGTCTATGTGTCAGCCCTGTGATGACCTGGCGACTTGTCCAGGGTGTACCCCGCCTTTCGCCCGTAGTCAGCTGGGATAGGCTCCAGCTTGCCTGCGACCCTGTAGAACAGGATAAAGCGGCTACAGATAATGAGATGAGATGAGAAAAACACATGTGCCACGATTATTGGCACCCCTGGAAATTATAGTGAACACAATGGAACTGAAGCATGTTTCCCACTGAAATTGTACATTTGTTTTTGAGTTGATTGGAGTGTGTAGGAACTTTCAAACTATCATCCATGATTAACTGAGGAAAAAATATGAGGTGATACAGAGGCCAAATTCCCTCAACATCAACATGGGAAAGATAAGAGGACACACAAATCAAATGAGGGAGAAGTGTGTTAAAAGGTTGGATTTTCTCATTTTTTCAGTGTAAGATGAAGCGATTTCACCAAAAGGCTCATTGATTCGTATGGGGCACAAACACTAGCTTACAGTATATGGTCCAATCCCACAGAAGAGCTACTGCAGCACAAACCACTGAAAAAAAGTTAATGGTGATACCTTTCTGTTTTAGCCAGCATTCACTCTTTCAGCAGTTTGTGCTACAGTAGCTCTTCTGTGGGATCGGACCATATGGGCTAGCCTTCGTGTACCATGTTAATCAGTGAGCCTTTGACACCCATGACCCTGTCGCTGGTTCACCAGTTGTCCTTTGGATCCTTGGACCAGTTTTGGTAGGTACTAACTACTGCATACCAGGAACACCCCACAAGATGCACCATTTTGGAGATGCTCAGATCTAGCCATCACAATTTAGCCCTTGTCAAAGTCGCGCACATCCTTACGCTTGCCCATTTTTCCTGCTTCCACCACATCAACTTTGAGAACTGACTGTTCTCTTGCTGCCTAATATATCCCACCCCTTGACAAGTGCCATTGTAATGAGATATTCAGTGTAGAGCCCTGCACTCCCGCGGGAGTCCCGCGGGACTCGCGGGACCCACCGCAAAGCAGTGCGGCGCGGGACAAATTTTGAAAGCTCATTGCGGGCATGGGTGGGAGCAGGAGTGCACATATGCGGGCGGGAGCAGGACTGAAAAATAACACTGATTATCTGTGTTATTCACTTCACCTGCCAGTGGTTTTAACATACAGTAGAACAGAGTAATTATTTTTATTTGATGTTTATATTTGCTTGTTTATGTTGCATGTATACAGTATATGCTACATAATATTGTCACTGAACTGACTCAGGAGCCACATTTTCATAAAAATCCAAGCAACACAGCTCAAAGTTCAGATTGTGAGACAGGCAGTGGTCAAATCTCGGTCAGATTCGTCACAAGGCCAAAGTATAATCCAAACTATAATTCAAGAGAATAGGCACAAAGTCAAACACAGCAGTGACTATCATCCATAGCCAAGGACCAGATCTTAGGCAACTGCCAAGAGGGGCAAGACTTCACAACGTTATACAGAAACTTGTTGAACCTGAGGTCCTGGGCTAGTGTTACAAAAATACAATATAACTTACATTTTTTGAAAACATCATCAATATGAGCATTGCCTTCAAAAAAATAATGGCCAATTTCACAGCAATATCTGTAGATGTCATGGAAATGGAGAGTAGGTCTGGAGTGCAGGTTTGTAAAAGGTGCTGTTTGAACTCTGTAGAGACGCGAACACACTGTGCAGTTATAATTCATGTCGATAATTCAGGAGCATACTGGGAACAATTCCAGCAACACTGTAGCAATATGTTTACTTCCTAAATAACTGCAGCATGTCAAACGGTCCTGCTGTTGTTGCCATGCAATTTTGTTTTCAGTTGTAAATGCGGCATAGTCCTACAAAGATCACAATGAGAGAGCTCATCCTGTGCACCTAGTATAAATCATATGGTACCTAATATAATAAATGCATGAATATGTAGCTTATATATACCATCTCACCATAAATTAAACATTTAATCCACAGATTAATGAAAATGCAAATCCAAAATCATGGGTTCGTGCATCATATCACATCAAAGACAACCAAGATATGATTAATGAAACACAACAGAGAACTCGTACTAAAATGCCTATTTATATATATGAGTCATTCTATAATTAGGGGTACATTTCATGTAAAGCAAAATCTCAAAATATCAGTATTCTTTTTCAATAAATAACCTATATGTTTCCATGGTATATACCCTCAAGTTCCTAACCAAATTAATTGCCAAGATCTCATCTCATCTCATTATCTCTAGCCGCTTTATCCTTCTACAGGGTCGCAGGCAAGCTGGAGCCTATCCCAGCTGACTACGGGCGAAAGGCGGGGTACACCCTGGACAAGTCGCCAGGTCATCACAGGGCTGACACATAGACACAGACAACTATTCACACTCACATTCACACCTACGGTCAATTTAGAGTCACCAGTTAACCTAACCTGCATGTCTTTGGACTGTGGGGGAAACCGGAGCACCCGGAGGAAACCCACGCGGACACGGGGAGAACATGTAAACTCCACACAGAAAGGCCCTCGCCGGCCCCGGGGCTCGAACCCAGGACCTTCTTGCTGTGAGGCGACAGCGCTAACCACTACACCACCGTGCCGCCCCCATAAGAGATTTATAGCACAAAAAACACTTGCAACACAGTTGACAGGCAATGTAACACAATTGACGGGAGTAACACAGTTGACAGGGCAGAAGAACAAGAGGACACTTTTTAGGATAAAAAGAGCTTTTTATTGTTTTAAATTTAACTACAAATAAGCTGATGAATTCAGGTAAACTGTTAAAACAACATTTAGACACAATTTCAGAGAAACGTAGCTTATTTAACAAATTGAACATATTAAATCATTCTGTTTGTTTGTCAATATGAAGATTAAGTGACAAAAACATACTCCTCCTCAACTGTGTCATAGCTGATGGGTAACACAGTTGACGGTAACACAGTTGACATTTCGGCCATTTTTAGAGCGTTGTGCTAACTGCAGACCTCAGAGCTTTCACTACAAGACCTTAATCAATTCATATTTTTATTATCTTTAGCTGTATACTTTGTAAATACAATTTCTAAATCAGGTTTATATGAATATGTTGACAACACAGTTGACAGACAATTAACCCTCTCTAGGACTATACAACAGTATTGATGAAAATATTGAAGAGGTGAACTCAAAACTTACCACACGGTCTTCAAATTTCCCACCAAAGAGGATATGACATCACATGATGTTGGTCACATGACTTAGGACCAAACCATTTGCCGATTTATGGGGGGGGGGGGGTGTTCAGTGGGTAACACAGTTGGCATAAGTTTCTCGGACGCACACAAAATTCTTCATTTAATTTATAATATAAAGCATTTTAGGCTTTTAAACACTTTTGTCATATTATAATAATTACCATGAATAAATATTTGTAAAAATTTTAAACAAAAACCTTTTTTTAAAATGTAAATATGAAGACCAAACCTGACATTTGGAAAATCGGACAGCATAAAAACACCAAATTCCAGTATTATATATGCATTTTTGCAGAGTAAAATGATGTAATTTGTTGACTTTTTGTATTATATAAAAGAGAAATGTGTGCTAATGTACAAAAGATCATTGGCTGAAGTTAATAGTTAGTGAAATTGACAAATACAGCACATGGACTTGAGATGTACCCCTAATTATAGAATGACTCATATATATATATATATATATATATATATATATATATATATATATATATATATATATAGTGATTCCACGCTTATG
The DNA here is from genome assembly GCF_027579695.1 of Neoarius graeffei. Classification (NCBI taxonomy): domain Eukaryota; kingdom Metazoa; phylum Chordata; class Actinopteri; order Siluriformes; family Ariidae; genus Neoarius; species Neoarius graeffei. The sequence continues at coordinate 21,691,707 of NC_083577.1, read as the reverse complement.
GGTACTGAAATGGGGACATGAACTTATTTTTAAAAATTCACCTAAAACCATTTCTTTTTTTACCATCAGGTCACAAAACATGTAATCTTTAATGAATGATATGTTAAAAGATAACTTTAATTTTCTGAAATGTAATAAAAACATATTTATATGCCAAAGTCAGAACGTAACAGAAGTGTTGTGGACATATATATTCTCAATTTTAACAATGTAGAATTACTTTTTGAAACATAGGAAGGTGATGTTTTAGCAAATATAATTAATAAACATGTGTAGTAGAATAAACATACACATTCTTTCAATAAGATTAACATGGTATATAGCTAGATTGTAATTAATTTGTAACAGACGCGAGATGGACAATCGTAACAGAAGTAATGTAACAGACATCATTTTGGAACTCATAGGCTTGACTTTGGCATATAAATATGTTTTTATTACATCTCAGAAAATTAAAGTTATCTTTTAACATATCATTCATTAAAGATTACATGTTTTGTGACCTGATGGTAAAAAAAGAAATGGTTTTAGGTGAATTTTTAAAAATAAGTTCATGTCCCCATTTCAGTACCCATAAGCGTGGAATCACTCATATATATATATATATATATATATATATATATATATATATATATATAAATTTTTTTTTTTTTAAATCACGATTTTGTAGTCATCTATTCATGTCATATCCATTAAAAATCCTTTAATACCTCCCAGTCAAAGTGAACAAATTACATATATTTGCCTTCAAAACCAAAATCAAGCCATTCCAGTCTGCAGCGCTTTGCTACAAAGCAAAATTTGAAAGGTGGCAAGCTTAAAGGCCTCACCATTGAAGCTCGCCTTTGATTCAACAACATCCAGCGTGCCATGTTGCTGTAAAGCATGCGTGTGAATCAAACAGCCTCACTAAGCTTTCAATTCTTTCAACACAAAGGCTCAAAACCATGCTGCCAACTCTTATTTCCTCCCAGTCTTATCATACATCAAAAGAGAAGGTTGCTCTTTTTTTGGGAGGGGTGCAGGGGGTGGGGGTGTAATGGGTGGGGGGTGAGGAAACATTGAAATAAACCTCAAGAAAGCAATTTGTCTTCCACAAGTGGCTCGGCACATTGTGGGATTTGCAAAGAGATGGCGAACATTCAATCTTAATAGATGTCACAGGGAGCTCGTTGCCAGAGAAATGCAAAGTGCAGGCAGGACACTGAGAAACGTTAGGGCTTTGTGTTTAATTCTTTTTATGGGCATGAGATAATCTGTCTTCTAATCCCAAGTGAAAAATTACAACATTGCACTGTTTGAAAGAATTAAATAATTGTTGGAGTTAAAAAAGAAAAAAGAAATAGTAGAAGAAGTGGGGCTATACAATCCTGACATAAATTATGTGGATTTTTATTTCTTAACAGATCGTCTTAAAGTGCATATCCTGGACCAAATTCTTTATATATATATATATATATATATATATATATATATATATATATATGAAAGTATGTCCCTTTACACACGCATCCAGAAAGGTAATTTTGCACAAGGCCATCTGTCTACAGCAGAAAAAAATAAAATAACAAAAAGCGTCTGGAAAAATCCCAAGGGAGTCTGGAGCCAGATTCATGATGTTACCTGCGGAAGCGCCAGCAGGCTGTGCGAGCTTTGCATGGTTTCAGTGCACAGCCTGTGTAGACCAAGTTTAGCAGCTAGCGATTTTGCATCGAAATAATGGAATTGTCACCTGAGCGCAATGTGGGAAACGATGAGTACTAATCCCATCAAGATTGGTGTTGCTACACCCTCCTACGATACATCTGTTAACCATTTTAATAATTACGTGATAACGTTGAAGAAATTTGCAGAAAACCACCAGGTCGTTTTCTTATAAACAAACCAGCGCTGATGTAGGATTCAGAGGGAGGCGTCCTGCACGTGACGTCATGAAAATCAATGTTTGCCGGGAAATCCAAATGCCAATTTTTTTCAAAGGCGGACAAATTCGCCTCAAATGGCTTGATTTCAACTGAATTTTTCTGGTATTGCGCAAGGTAAAAAAAAAATTGCACAAAATGCAAAATATGACAGATATTTGACCAAAGTTTAATATAAAATAGGAGAATTACATCGATCTTGCTCCTGAATTTACCCATAATATGCACTTTAAGAGGTCAGGGTCTGGATTAAAAAGAAAATACACTATATGGCCAAAAGTATGTGGACATCTGACCATCACACCCATATGTGTTCCTTTCCCAAACTGTTTCCAAAAAGTTGGACGAACACAATTGTACAGAAAGTCTTTAGATCCTGTAGCATTACAGTTTCTCATCACTGGAACTAAGGGGTCGAGTTCAGAACCTGTTCTAGCATGACAATGCCCCTGTACACAAAACGAGCTCAGTAAAGACATGGTTTGCCAAGGCAGAGGCGCAGATAGGATTTTTGAACTGGGGGGGACTGAGCTGTCAGCAAATGATTCCATTTTGTGTAAATGCATATATGTGTGTGTGTGTGTGTGTGTGTGTGTGTGTGTGTGTGTGTGTGTGTGTGTGTGTGTACTGAAGCTTCAATATACATTCGGATTGTGAGTTTTCTAACTGAATGAACATTGGTAGACAAAGGCCTACCTGGTCAACATTGCTCGGTTTTTGAAAAAACGCTGTAATTGTTTTTTGTTTTTTCATTGTTGACCCCACCAGGGATTGCCTGCAGGCCAGGAGGACAATGTTAACATCTTGAATCTCATAATTTCAGTTAACAGTTGCTGCTTACTAAAATAACATTATACATAAAAATAACAACATTAAAAGATATTCACCTACAGCCTAGAATGCTGTTATTTTACATTTAGCCTACTTCAGGTAAGTCCAAATTCCTTCTTATTATTATCAGACTAGCTACTCAACATTACAAAACAAGTATTTGTCACATCTGGGAAAGGCAACAGGCAGAGGATATTTACATCTTTTGGTTCTTGAAACAAACGCTGTGATTTTTTTTTCCCCTCTTCTCTGGCTTAATGTGGCAGAAAGATCACCAGCTCGGTCATTAGACAGTTGTTTATGATCACTATGGTTACCGCGACAGGCAAAGTCCCCAGCTCCCCTTAGGACCCCGGGGTCGAGATGGTGCGTTACATTTACATTGGAAGTCGGAACTTGGAGCTCCGAGCAACATAACCTCAGAACTGAGCGCTTCCCAGTTTAAAAACTGGGACATCATGGAACATGGAATTCGAAAAAAAACTGGCCAGTTAATGAAATGAAACGAAAACCCCAACGTTTATGCTGGGAGATGCTGGATTTCAATGCTTTTCCGACTTCAAACTTCCAACTTACGAGTACAACTGAACGCACCATTAGTCGCAGCAGAAACACCGCTGCTATCAAATGGATGAGCTGTGCAGTGTTATTAACCGAGAATTACGTGGAAAATGAACACCTTGCTTTCCCAACTCTGCAAGGATCTGCTCCAGCCTACACCGATTCAAGACGGGGAAAATGTGGATTGATCACTGACAAGGCTGCTGCTGCTGCCATTTCAACTTTGTGCTGCAGTGTAAGTTAGTCTAACTAACGGAACATTAATCCTCACTTTTTCTACCTATGTGTGGCGCCTTACGTAGGGACGGTGGGTGGGAGGGACAGATGGGGGTCACTATAAATCTGGGGGGGACATGTCCCCCCGTCCCCCGTGCTATCTGCACCCTTGTGCCAAGGTGGGAGTGGAAGAACTCAAGTGTTCTCCTGCACAAACCTTGACCTCAAACCCACTGAACACCTACAAATCCCTACAAAGAAATGGGGTAATGGCTAATTGCTTTGCATCACACCAGCCTGTCGTTGATTATTTTCCCTGCATAACAAAAGTATAGTCAGTAGAACATAGACCAACTCTGATAAAGATACCTAATAAATGCTTATTGTCAAAGTTTGTTTCTCAGACAATGGAAATAGTCAAGTTAATGGCAAAAGCTGCTAATACTAAAGTTAAAGTTAATATAATGTACATACTGTATATTTACATTTTAATTAAAATTCTGCTTATTTGTGAAGTTAAAGAAAAGCCTCCTGAGTGAAGCTCCTCATGAAGTTGGTTAAGAAGACACCAAGTTAGTGGAAAGGTTCACCATGAATAATTTCCTTTCTCACTATATAATTCCATGAGTTATTTAATAGTGTTTCTTCATTGTTATTTTTAATAATAATAATAATAATAATACAGTGAAACCACATCATAGGTACAGTTTTATTACAATTAGGTGTATGTGTAATATTACAGAAAATCATTTTAGGGTTATTTTACTATTTAATCACATTGATTGTGTAGCATGTGCCTTCCTTTAGACATTATCAGGCCAAAAGAGTAATTACAGACAATTACTGGAAATTTGTATGTGCATCTTGGGTTTAGATACCAACACCATAATCAGGTGGATTGTGTGGGAATAATAGGAATGCAGCTAACCGTACATCGTAGCATTATATTGCACCCAGTCATGAGTTTCATTTCATTTTGAAACACTGTACCCATGGTGTGGTTTCACTGTATTATTATTATTATTATTATTATAATATCACATTTACATAATGAAATGCACCAAGAGTAGAACAACGAGCTAAGCAGCTGCCAGTACAATCAAGCTGGGGCCACACTCAGTACTGAAATCTCTCACTAGGCAAATCAAGTTAGGGAAATTCATGATGAAGAAAGCATATGCCTCTATCTCTAGAGAGAAGAGGGAGAAACAGTGCTATTTCCATTAACCTACTTTTCTCACCCTCCTTTCTGCTGCTCTGGCCTTCACCCACAGTGAAGGCCAAATCCACTCCAGCCACACCACCTTACTCCAGCTGTGAGGGTCGTCAATGTGACACTCAGGCAAACATCTGGACACACTGGGGTTGGAACAGGGGTTGGACACACCATTTGAGTTCTGCTGGTTATATTTAGACTGTTAGGACTAAGGTGAGAATGACCGCAACACCAGATAACCCTGATGTCTGCAGTAACTCCACAGGACAACATGGCTTGGCTTTTCTGGGCAGATTCCCCTCAAAAAAGAGTCAGTCAAGTGTTAGGAAAATGAACCTGAAGCCAAGGTGTACAATATATGTGCACAAGGTGAACAAAGTTTGTGGACATCTGACCATCAGACCCACGTGTTCCTTCCCCAAACTATTAGATTAGATTAGATTAGATTAGATTAGATTAGATTAGATTAGATTAGATTAGATTAGATTAGATTAGATTAGATTAGATTAGATTAGATTAGATTAGATTAGATTAGAACTTTATTGATCCCTTTGGGAGGGTTCCCTCAGGGAAATTAAATTGCCACACAGCTGAAAGCGCAAATTATATAGATTGTCTTTGTAGGCTGTATCATTATAATTTCCCTTCAATAGAACTAAGGGGGGCAGCACGGTTGTGTAGTGGTTAGCGCTGTCGCCTCACAGTAAGAAGGTCCGGGTTCGAGTCCCGTGGTCGGCGAGGGCCTTTCTGTGTGGAGTTTGCATGTTCTCCCCGTGTCCGCGTGGGTTTCCTCCGGGTGCTCCGGTTTCCCCCACAGTCCAAAGACATGCAGGTTAGGTTAACTGGTGACTCTAAATTGACCGTAGGTGTGAATGTGAGTGTGAATGGTTGTCTGTGTCTATGTGTCAGCCCTGTGATGACCTGGCGACTTGTCCAGGGTGTACTCCGCCTTTCGCCCATAGTCAGCTGGGATAGGCTCCAGCTTGCCTGCGACCCTGTAGAACAGGATAAAGCGGCTAGAGATAATAAGATGAGATGAGAACTAAGGGGTTGAGTCCAAAAACCTGTTCCAGTATGACAATGGCCCTGTACAAAAAGTGAGGTCCATGAGGACATGGTTTGCCAACATGATGCGCAAGAACTCAAGCTGCCTGCAACCCTGATGTCAACCCCACTGAATACCGTTGGGATGAATTGGAATACCAACTACACCCCAGACCTCCTCACCCAATATCAGCGCCTGAACCCACTAATGCTCTTGTGGCTGAATTGACAAATCCTCTCAAGTCTCTTTTGTCCATCCTCATGAGTCTTGGAATTCCTGGCACTGCATGGCAATGGTTTGCTTCCTACCTGGAGGAATGGTCGTATCAGGTGACATGGAGGGGATCCACATCTGCCCCTCTCATGGGTTTTCATATCACTGCTCTGTGGATGACACTCAACTGATCAACTCTTTTCCTCTCTCAGACACTCATGTTTCTGCTTGAATCTCAGTTTGCTTGTCTGTCAAACATTTAATCATGGATGGCAGCTCACCAGCTGCAACCCAGCAAAACTGAACTGCTTTTCATCCCAGGAGATGCATTTCCATGTCAGATTCTTGTGATCTCCCTAGACAACTCTCTCAGATCGTACATACATCTGTCACTGCATGAAATCTTGAGGTACTCATAGACAAATCAACTGTCCATTTCTATCCACATAATCCACTCAGGGGCTTGTTCAGTCCCTTATTTTCGAGACTGGACTATTGCAAGTTCTCCTACACCACCCTATTGCTATGCTTCCTCCACTGGCTTCTTGTAGCTGCCCACATCAGTTTTAAAACGCTGATGTTTGCCTTCAAAGCCAAAAATGGACGATCACCCTGCTACCTTAAAGCACCCCATACTCGCACAAATCCTTGAGCATTGTTTGACTGGACCAACCATCCCTCAGTGTAGAAGGAAGTCATGCATCAAGGCTGTTCTTTGTTCTGGTAACTGGTTGGTGGAATAAACTTTCATAAGATGTTCAAATAGTTGAGTCACTGGCTGTTCTCAAACAACAATTAAAGACTACCTCTTCCTGAAGTACAAAGCCTATTTCCAGAAAACTTGGGATATTTTCCAAAATGTAGTAAAAACAAAAATCTGTGGTTTGTTAATTTGTGTGAACCTTTATTTAACTGGCAAAAGTACATACAAAAAAAATTCAATAGTTTTACTGACCAACTTAATTGTATTTTGTAAAAAAAAAACAAAGAAAGAAAGTTAGAATTTGATGCCTGCAACACACTCAAAAAAGTTGGGACAGAGGCATTATTACCACTGTATTACATCACCTTTCCTTTGAATAACACTTTTTAATTATATGAGATCTGAGGATACTAATTGTTGCAGTTTTGCGATTGGAATTTTTGTCCATTCTTGCTTGAAACATGACTTCAGCTGCTCAACAGTCCGTGGTTGCCATTGTCTGATTCTCCTCTTTATGATGCACCATACATTCTCAATAGAAGTCAAGCACATGCACTCTGTGTCTATGAAGCTAAGCTGTTGTAGCCTGTGCGAAATGAGGCCTGGTATTGTCCTACTCAAATAAGCATAGAGTTCCTGTGAAGAAATGTTGTTTTGATGCCAACACGTCTTTGTAAAATCCCAATACATGCCTCCATGTCAATGGTACCTTCACACACATGCAACTCACCCATGCTGTGGGCACTGATGCCCCCCATACCATCACAGATGCTGGCTTTTGCACCTTTCTCTGAGAACAAACTGGATGTTTATGTTCACCTTTGGCACTGAGAACTTGATGTCTGTTTTTCCTGAAAGCAAGCTGAAATGTGGACTCCTCTGACCACAGCACACATTTTCAGTCTTTCGGTCCATCTGAGATGAGTTCGGGCCCAGAGAAATCAGTGGTGTTTTTGCATAGAATTGATGAATCGCTTCCTCTTTGCGTAATACAGTTTCAAGTTGCATTTCTGGATGCAGTGGCGGACTGTGTTAAGTGACAAAGGTTTTCTGAAGTACTCCCAAGCCCATGTGGCTATACTGTATTTGTCACATTTGCATGATGGTTTCTCAGGCAGTGCCGCCTGAGGGCTTGAAGGTCATGCGCATTCAACAGCGGTTTCCGACCTTGCCTTTTATGCACCGAGATGTCTCCAAATTCCTTCAATCTTTTCGCAATATTATGTACTGTAGATTTTGAAAGACCTATATTCTCTGCAATCTTGCACTGATAAATGTTCTTTTTAAATTGACAAACAATTCTCTCACGAATTTTGGCACAAAGGAGTGAGCAATGACCCATCCTTGCTTGCAAAGACTGAGCCTTTGGTGCTGCTCTTTTTAACCTGCTTATTGTGGAATCTTCCAAAACGATGTTACTTGAATATCTTATAAAATTTTCAGTCTTATTTTGCCTCTGTACCAACTTTTTTTTTTTAGTGTGTTACTATGGGGTGCCAAGTGTCACCGGGCCCATTTCGCGGACGAAATGCATTTTGTCCATCACAGAATGCATTTCGTCATCACAAAACGCATTTCGTCTGACAAAATGCATTTCGTCCATCACGAAACGCATTTCGTCCATCACGAAACGCATTTCGTCCATCACGAAACGCATTTCGTCCCACGGAATGCATTCTGTGATGGACAAAATGCATTTTGTGATGGACGAAATGCATTCTGTGATGGACGAAATGCATTTTGTCCACGAAATGGGCCCGGTGACACTTGGCACCCCATATGTTACAGGCATATTATACAGTAGTTGGTCAGTAAAACTACTGAGAATTTTTTTTCTTTGTACTTTTGTCAGTTAAATTAACTTAAATTACTTAAATTAACACTGTTATTAGAATAAAAATAATGATTGTGTTTTCTTGTGTGTTTTTCATACTATACAACTTCCACAGCAGGGTTTTTTGAGACAGAAAGTACTCTTGTTCCCTGACCTAGTGACCCAGTATGAGGAGGTATTTATTGATAGAGACTTCAAAGCACTTCACTGAGTTGCTCTGGATAAGGGCTTCTGCCAAAATGCTATAAATGTAAATGCAAGTCCCCACAGCCATGCTCTAAAATCTTGTAGAAAGCCTTCTCATAAGAGTGAAGGCCACTGTAAGAGCAAAGGGGGGACTAAAGCTAGAATGGGATGTTCAGAAAGAACATATGAATATGATGGTCGGGTGTCCACAAACTTTTGGTCTATAGTGTAGCTGATCAAATCTGGCTTCATTGCTGGTGATGAAACAAAAATAAAGCAGAAGTGGCTCTTGATGGCCGAACCAACAGACAGTAAACTGAGAATGGACTAGGATCTTCTGGACATTTTGTCTGAATTACCTCATTACAAACGGACCATTGGATGGACCAGAGTGGAACGCTGAATCAGGAAGCCTGTAAAATACAAGGTACTCATATTTGGTAGTCTTTTCCCATGAAATATCAGACACTTATTTGGAAATGACTTTGAACATTCCAAGGGTGGTTGATTTTTTATGTTGAACAGGAAATAGTTCTAGCAAAGATTTACAAGGTAAGTCAATAATCAACCATGATTTTTGTTTCTGAAGCAGTTTCCCTCAGATTTACATTAAATGCTATCTATGTGTGGTGTTAAATCAATTCTCCACCCAGTGCACATGATTGTGTCCAAGTTTTTGACTGGCATTGTACATTTCATGAAAGTTGAGATAATATTAAGTAAAGAAGAAATGTAGCAAAATAACTGATAGCTTGGGATCTTGAATGAAATGATCAGAAAAGCTAACTTCACTCTTCATCGGTCTCACAAACTTAGAGATTTCAGTGTGAACCATGTCCTTCAGTCAATAAACTAACACTTAAACCTGTAGAAAAAGGGGCAGTTTGTTCATTTTTTACAGACTTTGGTCCCAGTCTTTGTAATGTCGGTCTAACACCAAACAAGTTTTCAAGCGATTTCACTGTGCAAGACAAATTTCCAAGGTCGGAATGAAATCATGACAGTTTTCCTAGTGCTTTGTCATGCTCCCATCATCTCGATCATTTGGTGTAAGGTGGTCATGATAGCTGTCTTAAGTCAGTCTTTTTCACATCTTGATGTTCCGATAACATTAACCATGTTTAAAATGATCTTTAGTCTTGCCTCATGTGACCCTGTAAGATCCCCAGTCTTGGCAAAATCATAGATAATCACTGGAAAATCATTTGGTGTATGGCCAGTGCAAGATGACGAATGTTATTTAATTCAAATTTGGTTCACTTTGGTTCTGTGAACACTGAGAACTGGATTAGCATTTGCAGATTGAGCTGTCTGTTTGTCTGAGCTGTCTGTCTGCCCTTTCTGTGTTGTCTGTAAAGTTTAGACTTATTGAGACATGAAACTATGATCAGCATGTAAACAAATGGGTAATGAGAACAGTATGGAAGCTAGGACAGGCCAGTCAAAGTTGTTGTTATTTTCTTGTGCTTAATGTAGCAAGATGTGCACACTATTTAGCTTAATGGATCTATGGGACACTAAACAGAAATCAGAAAGGAGTAATAATAATGCTTTTAGTACAACCCCAGTTCCAAAAAAGTTGGGACACTGTGTAAAATATAAATAAAAACAGAATGCAATAATTTGCAAATCATGGCAACCCGATATTTAATTGAAAATAGTACAAAGACAACATATCAAATATTGAAACTGAGAAATTTTATTGTTATTTGAAAAATATATGCTCATTTTGAATTTGATGTCAGCAACAAGTTTCAAAAAAGTTGGGACGAGGCATGTTTACGACTGTGTTGCATCACCTCTACTTTTAACAACAGTCTGTAAACGTTTGGGAACTGAGGAGACCAATTGCTGTAGTTTTGAAAGAGAAATATTGTCTCATTCTTCCCTGATATACAATTTCAGTTGCTCAACAGTTCGGGCTCTCCTTTATCAAAATTTGCGCTTCATAATGCACCAAACATTTTCAATGGGAGACAGATCTGGACTGCAGGCAGGCCAGTTTAGCACCCGGACTCTTACTACAGAGCCATGCAGTTTTAATATGTGCAGAAAGCAGTCTGGCATTGTCTTGCTGAAAGAAGGAAGGCCTTCTGTGAAAAAGATTTTGTCTGGATGGCAGCATATTGCTCTGAAAAGTGTATATATCATTGAGCATTAATAATACCTTCCCAGATGTACAAGCTCCACATGTCATGTGCACTAATGCACCTTCATACCATCACAGATGCTGGCTTTTGAGCTGTGCACTGATAACAAGCCGGAGGGTCCCTCTCCTCTTTAGCCTGGAGGACGTGGTGTTCATGATTTCTAAAAAAAAAATTATACTTTTGATTCATCAGACCTCGGGACAGTTTTCCACTTTGCCTCAGTCCATCATAAAAGAGCTCGGGCCCAGAGAAGGTGGCAGTGTTTCTGGATATATTTGGTTTTAACTTGCATTTGTGGATGCAGTAATGAACTGTTTTCACAGACGATGGTTTTCTGAAGTGTTCCTGAGCCCATATAGTGATTTGCATTACAGACACGCATCTGCTTTTAATGCGAATGTTGCCTGAGGGTCCTTTTTTGAGGGCAACTTTTTGAAGCTTGTTGCTGGCATTAAATAAAAAAAATATATACAATTTCTCAGTTTCAACATTTGATATGTTGTCTTTGTACTATTTTCAATTAAATATAGGGTTTCCATGATTTGCAAATCACCAGTTTTTTATTTACATATGACACAGTATCCCAAATTTTTGGAAACTGGGTTGTACATTAAACTACTTTACTTGCATTTAATTTGCCATTCTCGAATTCTCAAATGAACGCAACCGTACCCACATGCTGCTTTTGCTCTTGTCTCAGTGAAAATGATTAACTTAAGCAGCCAAAGTGCCATTCATGTGCAATAGTCCTGTTACATTAATGCTGTGGGTGGCAATGGTATTATCCCATGCTAAAACTTGAACTTAAAATGTCTATTTATAAAATCGGTAAAGCCAGAGCTGAGTGTATGTGGCTAAATAAACTATAAAATAATGTGGCTAAATAAACACCCATGCCACAGGGCCAGGGGGCAGTAACCAGGAAAGTTTGCGATTCCTGTCAATTCATCAAAATAGTAAATGCAGACATTTTTCTGCTAATGATTCCCACGCTGCTCAGTCACAAACGTCGTGAGTGGTGAAAACCGGGACATATCCGTGTCCCGACAGACTTTTGTTGGGACTCGGGACACACAACCCCAAATCGGGACTGTCCCGGTAAAACCGGGATGTCTGGTCACCCTAAGCATACATCTTTAATTAAAAAAAGCCACTAGAATTTTGTGCACAAGTTTTAATTTTCTTTGGGTTTTCTGAAATTAACACAGGGTCAAAATTATACATACAGGGTCAAAAATTTACATACGCTCACTTAGATTATTAATTCAGAGGTGCTGAAACTTCCAAAATGTCTCTTATCTTGCCAAGGGCAAGGTCTCTTAACTTCCTGTTAGTGATCATGACTGACTACAGCTGGTAACTTCCCTGTGCCTTCATAAAAGGGTTTGTTTACAACATTCATTGGATTGACCAACACACAGTAAAATGGAGTCCAAGGAGCTCAGTGCAGATCTGAGAAAGAGGATTGCAGATATACACAATTCCAGAATGCCTCTTGGAGCCATTTCTAAACAACTGCAAATTCCAAGATCAGTTCAAACAATTGTATCCAAGTTATTGTGAGGTGTAGTCACTTTGCCAAGCCACTTTGCTTCAAGAAAACCCAAACTGTCACCCTCAGCTGAAAGGAAATTAGTTTGGATGGTCAGGAACAACCTGGGAACCACCATGGCACAGCCCTGCCATGAACTGGAAGCTGATGGATCACTGTCTACAGTTCGGATCACCATGGACTAAGAGGCCAGGAAATAACCCCCTGCTCCAAAATTGACACCAAGCTTAACTAAAGTTTGAAGCTGACCACACGGACAAAGAAAAAGCCATCTGGAGGAAAGCTGTATGGTCAGATGAGACAAAGATTGAGTTGTTTGGCCACAATGACCACCATGTACAGAGGGACACTGGACCAACTGGTGGTGATGGTGATAGGCTCATCATGATGGTTAGCCTGGCAAGCCAGACTAAATGTGAATATTTAGTCTGGTCTCGGTCGTAGACATTTCCGAAGGGTGTGGGTAGGAACAATCCGTTGTCTTTCCAACTGTCTCTGTGCGTATAGGCCAACGCTCTGACCAATCAGCGCAACAGTGACTGTGACGTAGTCAGAGCGACAGAAAGCAGTGGGGGAGGGTAAACAAACAGCATGTGGAGAGCTGGTCGGCAAAACAGCAAAAACGTCCTTCTTGAAAAGGAATGAGCGGAGAGCCTCTTCCTGCTCATGTTTCAACAAAAACTCCAAGTCTAATTCTTCTAAAACTGATTCCAAAGCGGAGTCAAACGAGCGCTGTTCAATAGCCGTAGCCATCTTTCCTGTTGTGCTTTCTCCAGCATCGTGCAGCCTTGTTGTCACTCCTGCAAAAGCCCGCCCAAAGAATCCAAACAAAAACCTTGCGTTGTGATTGGCGGGCACGATTTGATGCCCGGGGTGTGTTATTGATATGGTCCGAGGCTAGACCCACTCGTAAGCAAAAATATTTTTGGCCGCTAGGCGGGTGGGTCTAGTTTACTAGGCTAACCATGATGGTGATAGGCTCATCATGCTCTGGGGCTGTTTTGCTGCCAGTGGAACTGGTTCAAAGTGGATGGAATAATGAAGAAAGAGGACTACCTCAGAATTCTTCAGCATAAACCATCAGAAACTTGAACATGACTTGGGACTTGGGAGTTACAACAGGACAATGAACCCAAACACACATCAGAGCTGGTTGTAGAGGATAAAGCAGGCTAACATTAGGCTTAAAACAAGTCCTGACTTCAACCCTATTGAAAATATATGGACCGTGCTTATAAATTGAGTCCATGCCAAGAAAAAAAATTAATTGAACTCTATCAATTCTACCATGAAGAGTCGTGAAATATCCAACCAGAATTCTGCCAGAAGCTTGTTCACGGTAAACAAAAAATGTTTGGTCAAGGTGAATCTTGCGAAGAGACATTTTACCTAAGGTGTGCTGTATGTATATTTTTTATCCTGTATGTATCATTTTGACCCTGTATTGATTTCAGAAAACCCAAAGAAAATTAAAACTTGCGCATCAAATTCTAGTATTTTTTTAAATTAAAGATGTATGCTGTACATTCTGCCGCAGAAAAAGAACAGTTCAAAGAAATTACTGAAAGCCCAAATATTGTCATGATATTCATATCCAAGATGACATTCATGCGACTGTATGTAAACTTCTGACCACAAGTGTACATTGTATAGCTGTGTTGAGATTGTCCACTCACTCATTCACTCAGTATGTAGTGTCTGCTATGTAGAAGACTCTCTAGGGGATAAGGGCAGACAGCTGTTCGTACATTTCGGGCACTACTTGAATGTTACACAGCCACATACTGTAATGATGCGCCCAATACAGTCTTCATAATTATTATCTCTGTCACACAAACAAACACGAGAACTTCTGCACCACATGTGAAGCCATGTACACCAACATGGCTATTTTTGGATAAGTACACACTATAAATGATGCATCGCTTCACGACATTGAAATGAAACTTTACAACAAATCTGTGCACGCATAACTTTATTTATTATATGGACATGAGTGTTTTACTGGCAAATATACCACTCATATTTTTCATACGAGCTACATCCGGGACATGGAGAACCAAAACTGTGACATATTTTCCAATATCCTCACTCAAAATATATCACCACTCAAAGATAAACTTCATATCTTCATTCAACTGTGTAATATTCTCTATATATTTATTTATCGATCCATGTATTTATATATTTATGTATTAAAAGTGATTCTATAGCTCTGGTTCCATATGAATGAACTTGAAAACAGTGATATAATTTGCTACCCTAAAACTACCACAACAAAAACCACGACAGCATATGTCTTTGCTCCATCACAGACATCCAATGGCTCTTCTTCTTCTTCTTCTGCAACTTTGACATTTTCACGAGACAGGCCACAATGCATGATGGCCTAAATCGATCAATGTCGTGCACAGCATTTTTTTCTACACATTAGTTTTGTTTACCTCGCAATGATTTTGCAGTGGGCGGCACGGTGGTGTAATGGTTAGCGCTGTCACCTCACAGCAAGAAGGTCCTGGGTTCGAGCCCCGTGGCCGGCGAGGGCCTTTCTGTGTGGAGTTTGCATGTTCTCCCTGTGTCCGCGTGGGTTTCCTCCGGGTGCTCCGGTTTCCCCCACAGTCCAAAGACATGCAGGTTAGGTTAACTGGTGACTCTAAATTGACCATAGGTGTGAATGTGAGTGTGAATGGTTGTCTGTGTCTATGTGTCAGCCCTGTGATGACCTGGCGACTTGTCCAGGGTGTACCCCGCCTCTCGCCCATAGTCAGCTGGGATAGGCTCCAGCTTGCCTGCGACCCTGTAGAAGGATAAAGCGGCTAGAGATAATGAGATGAGATGAATGAGATGATTTTGCAGTACACTATACACTGAATTAAACTGACAGTTGAGAATTCAAACAGCAATTCAAAATGTCTAATTCACTGTATTGTCGGTGAGTGGATGATCTAAACACAGCTTATGAGCCACCGTAGATCCTGGGGTGGAGTTTTATTTGAATATTCAGTCAAAATAAATCATTCAAATATCGAACCCACCTAACCATTAGATGTCTAATCTTACATAATGCACCTTTAAAGTTCGCTGTACGCTGCTTGTTTAGTTTCTCATTTAGCTTTTTTTTTTTAAAGATGAACACAAAATGCGGCCAATTTGAATGATTTCTAGAGCTCACAATGTCAGCTTGAGAAAGCATTACACATTTTAATGGAAACCAAACTATGCATAAATAAATATATTTATATAATGATTCCCAATTAATGGGTGGCACGGTGGTGTAGTGGTTAGCGCTGTCGCCTCACAGCAAGAAGGTCCTGGGTTCGAGCCCCGTGGCCGGCGAGGGCCTTTCTGTGCGGAGTTTGCATGTTCTCCCCGTGTCCGCGTGGGTTTCCTCCGGGTGCTCCGGTTTCCCCCACAGTCCAAAGACATGCAGGTTAGGTTAACTGGTGACTCTAAATTGACCGTAGGTGTGAATGTGAGTGTGAATGGTTGTCTGTGTCTATGTGTCAGCCCTGTGATGACCTGGCGACTTGTCCAGGGTGTACCCTGCCTTTCGCCCGTAGTCAGCTGGGATAGGCTCCAGCTTGCCTGCGACCCTGTAGAACAGGATAAAGCGGCTAGAGATAATGAGATGAGATTCGCAATTAATGATCTAATCTTGTTTACAGATGACAATTTGTTCAGGGTCATGAATACAATCCGGCTAACTCGGTAAGTCTCGTGTTTTGGCCCAGTGTTCATCTACAGTGTTTCATGTTATACAGGCTGACGATTTAGACACATTTATTAAATCAAGTGTAAACAGAGTCTAAACTGATGCATTCAGTGATGGGCTTTAATGTAGGTGAAGTTCTGACCTGTTACACTTGTGTCAAAAAATTTGGATAAAGTGAAATATTTTATATTACAGTGTCTTGCAAAAGTATTCATCCCAATTGGTGTTTGTCCTGTTTTGTTACATTACAAGCTGGAATTAAAATGGATTTTTTTGGGGGGATAGCACCATTTGATTTACACAACATGCCTACCACTTTAAAGGTGCAAACTGTTGTTTTATTGTGACACAAACAATAATTAAGATGAAAAAAAACCCAGAAATTTGGAGTGTGCATAGGTATTCACCGCCCCCAAGTCAATACTTTTTGTAGAGCCACCTTTTGCTGCAATTACAGCTGCAAGTCTCTTGAGGTATGTCTCTATTAGCTTAGCACATCTAGCCACTGGGATTTTTGCCCATTCCTCAAGGCAAAACTGCTCCAACTCCTTCAAGTTAGATGGGTTGCGTTGGTGTACAGCAATCTTCAAGTTATGCCACAGATTCTCAATTGGATTGAGGTCTGGGCTTTGATTAGGCCATTCCAAGACATTTAAATGTTTCCCTTGAAACCACTCCAGTGTAGCTTTAGCAGTACGTTTAGGGTCATTGCCCTGCTGGAACGTGAACCTTCATCCCAGTCTCAAACCTCTTGCTGACTCAGACAGATTTTCGTCTAGAATTGCCCTGTATTTAGTGCCATCCATCTTTCCTTCAATCCTGACCAGCTTTCCTGTCCCTGCAGATGAAAAACATCCCCACAGCATGATGCTGCCACCACCATGCTTCACTGTAGGAATGGTGTTCTCAGGGTGATGGGTTTGCGTCACTCATGGCATTTCCCATGATGGCCAAAAAGATAAATTTTTGTCTCATCAGAACAGAGAATCTTCTTCCATGTGTTTGGGAAGTCTGCCACATGCTGTTGGGCAAACTCCAAACGTGTTTTCTTGATTTTTTTTTTTATTTAAGCAACGGCTTTTTTCTGGTCACTCTTCCATAAAGCCCTGCTCTGTGGAGTGTACAGCTTAAAGTGGTCCTATGGACAGATACTCCCATCTCCGCTATGGATATTTGCAGCTCCTTCAGTGTTACCTTTGGTATCTTTGTTGCATCTCTGATTAATGCCCTCCTTGCCTGGTCTATTTATGGACAATGGCTCGACCTAGCTTGGTAGCTGGTCTAGAATGGAGAAGTAAGGCGACTCCTTCCCTCCATTAGCCTGGGTGGACACCTTGGACAAGTGTTAGCACACTCATGCCTCCTTTGGCCAGGGATATGGCCTCGGCGGATCTGTTACATCAACTCGATGACTTTTCTGGCAACTGGCAGTCCTACAAGTCAACTCGGCTGCAGCTCTGGTAGTAGGCACTGCTGTTTGTCAACTCAGCAACGGTTCTGGCAAATGCAACGGGTATTTCCTGCAACCATGTCAGCACTGCTGTCCCGTCAAATTCCAGGAAGTACTTGCCAAGGGACACTTTTTTGCCATTAGTGTTGACATTCTTAGGAACAGCCTCACAATTTTTATGAGATGAATTTATCAAGAGCTTCAAGAGATAATGCTACTGCATTTGAGGAAACTGATGTGCCACAATCTATGGTAGTGGTGGAAAATAGACGGAGTCCATATGATAATGTTACAGCATTCAGGATATTGAATAGAAAAGTTCCTCTCAAGAGTAGAAAGCAGCTTCTGAATATAGTGGCATGGAACGTCCGCACCACCAATGCCAGCGATACAACCATCAGACCTGAACGAGCTATGGCAATCATCTGTAAAGAACTTGAAAAGTCAGGGATAGACATCTGTGCACTGAGTGAGGTTAGATGCCTGGGCTCTGGCAACATCAAGGAGAAGAGTCATACTATCTTTTGGAGCAGTGGCGAAGACAGAACTGCTGGTGTTGGTTTTGCATAACTTTTCTGGGAGATTTTCTGGGAGATTTTCTGGGAGATTTTCTTGGAGATTTCAATGCTCATGTTGGTAAGGATTGGGAATCTTAGCCATCCGTCATTGGAAAGCATGGAGTAGGTAAAATGAACTCTAATGGCTTGATGCTGTTGGAATTTTGCACCCGCTTCGAACTGTCAGTGATGGGAACCATGTTCCAATGCAAGAATCACTTTAACCCTTGTGTGGTGTTCGTATTTTTGTTACTCAGCCAGTGTTGGTGGCTCTGGTGGACCTGCTGCATTTTGGTGCTTTAAATTCAACACAATCAAACAATTTTACATTAAATACTTAACCGATGTTTACTTCACCCCAATTACAAGCAACATAAACAGCATATATGGTTAATATTTCCCCTTTACCTTTGTTAGATTACATTTATTTAAAAAAATGCTACTCATTTTTTGTTTGTTTTTTAATAAAATGTACTTTTACAAAAAGAAAATCAATTACAGTCAAGATATGAGTGCAAAAAAAGATGTTTATCTTCAAATTTACAAATGAAGCAAGGTTTTGCATAACAACTGATTTTTATTTATTTGAAGTTCATTAGAAATTTAACCCATTCAGTTCAGTTTACGCAACACAAGCTGAACACATACAGTAACCATGTCAGTCTATACAACACATCATCCCCATGCTCGTCTCCGTTTTGGGATGGGCTGATGCTCCATCTCAACCTCTTCTTCAAAGTCACTGTCAGACTCTGAATTTTCAGAAATGTGATCCTCACGTTCTGAAACGTCTTCCTCTACATCATCATCAAAAGCTTCTCTCTCTTCCAAAATCATTTGCAAGTCCATCTGAGCAGAGACTCTTTTGGCCATCTTGATCAGTTGTGATAAGGAGCCACATTGGAAAAGCTATATTTATTGTGTCCTGCCCCCAATTTATGGGAACTTATGTCTTGGTTCCCGCAAGACAGAGGGTAATACGTGTAGGAATGTGAGAGCAGACAGGTGTCGGTGCTTGAACAGCAGGGTCAGAAACACAAAACTCACACACACATACACACACACTAACAGCAGGCCCAGACAGGAGGAGGACAGAGTGAAGGTACACACTTTTATTAGCCCCGGGTCCAGTGGACCCGAATAGCCTGTATGTAATATAAGTGTGTGTGTGTGTGGGGGGGGGGGGGGGGGTTTACAGTGTGTGGTCATCGAAAATGTGTTGTGATATATGTTCTTCACAGAAAATGAGCCAAGGCCAATGAGTCTGAGTTTGAAAAAATAATCAATCGTATCATTGTTCCTTTGATAAAAAATGAAAACGGGTCCCACAGACCCGAACACCATGCAGGGTTAAGAATACCTGGCAAAATATGCAATCCAAACATTGGCATCAAATCAATCATGTGCTTGCTGACAAAGAAGCCAAGAACTTTATCAACGTGACAAAGATCAATCCCACAGCTGACTGCTTCACAGACCACAAGCTCCTTACATGCAAATGTTTGATAGTGGTCAAGAAGAAGAGGAAAAGGATGAGACCTCCACCAAGGTGAGACACAACAATGAATGCAGAGAGGAAAGAGAAATTGAAGAGGTTTCTGGATGAGAAACTCCAAGATTGTGAAGAATCTTGGGACAGTCTGAAAGAGGTGCTTCAAAGTGCAACCAAACGTTTTTGGTAAGAAAAAGAAGAGGAGCGAAGACTGGTTTGATGACGAAGATGAAGAGATTCAGATTCTCCTTTAAGACAAAAGACTCAGTGGTGACAGGAAAGTGCTCCGAAATGAGCTCAGGAGACTTAAGAATAAATGGTTTCAGCAAAAAGCAGACGAAGCAGAGAGGTATGCAAGGGAGAAAAACCTCAGAGAGTTCTATGCTACGATCAATGCCATATATGGCCTGAAGCCAAAAACCCTCAATCTAGTAAGAACAAAAAGCGGTGAGCTCCTCTCCACATGACATCAAGGAGAGATGGGTTGAACATTTTGACGAGCTTTTAAACCAACCCACTGATGTTGATTTGAGCATACTGGATGAGCTGGAACAATGTCCATTCATTGAGGAGTTTGATGATCCCATTCCCATGGAAGAGGTGATGACTGCTGTCAAGAACACCAAACTCAAGAAGAGCCCTGGTCCAGATGGTATAATTCCTGAGGTACTCGTGCATGGTGGACAAACTCTGTTATCGTTCTTCTTCACTATCTTCAATCTGTTTTGGACATCAGTAAATCTGCCAGCAGACATGATTGACACCATTATCTGCATTCTATTTAAAAAGGGTGATCACAGTCACTGTGGCAACTACCATGGCATATCTTTGCTCAGTGTGGTTGGCACGGTATTCTCCGACATCATGTTACAGCGTCTTCAATGACTTGCAGAGCTAGTTTATCCTGAATCTCAGTCTGGCTACAGAGAAGGTCAAAGCACAATCGATGGCATCTTCATCTTACGCCAAATTATGGAAAAGTGGAGAGAACAGCATCAGAATCTGCACATTGCCTTTATTGACTTCACTAAGGCATTTGATTGCATGAATCGAGAGCTCCTCTTCAAGATCCTGAGTAAGCTTGGATGCCCTCCTAAGTTTGTTCGTGTCATCAAGAAGCTCTACTCTGGAGTGCATGCAAGATTGCATATTGATGGAGAACTGTCCAAGCCAATTGAATACAACAGTGGCATCAAGTAGGGCTGTAAGCTTGCTCCAGCTCTGTTTGGAATATATGCCACCATCATGCTGTACCTTGCTTTTAAGAACATAGGTCCTCAGTTCAGCATCAAGATCCATTTCAGATATGACGGTGGCTTATTTGACCTGTGACGCCTAAAATCCAAGACCAAGACACTCACCAGTTACATAAGAGAAGCCCAGTATGCAGATGACATTGTGATATTTACCAGTGATGGCACAGCTCTACAGCTTTTGTTGTCTGCCTACAGCAATTTGTCAAAGAAAATGGGCCTCCAGATCGTTAATAGGGGCGATTTGGGCGACGCACTCCCGAACAGGGAGGGAGTTTTTTTTTTATCACTCCTACTACCACGGCAACAGTAATGTCATTGTCCAATCAGGCTAAGGTCGCGCCTGGTGTAGCCATGCCCTTTTGGGGCGATTTCTGTCAGGTTCAGATTTGCCCCAAAATCTCCCATTGACAATAATGGTACGTACGTTTTTTTTCGAAAATCATGCTCCCAATGCATTTTCTATTAGGTTTTATGTGCTCGCACAAGCAGCGTGCTTACGTCATACGCCTGTTGCACCGCGCAAGTGTTGCCAGATTGGACATTTTTAAGTGCATTTTGGCGGGTTTTGAACATAATTTTGGGCTGGAAAACGCAACTTGTGCGGGAAATGTGTGAACATTCTATGAAGAAGATGGCGAGTGTTGAGTGTAACAATACGATAGCGTCTCTGAAAGAAGTTCCCTTTAGTCGTCGTACCAATGAGGAGAAAACGGTAATCAAACAGCTAGGACCTCCTAGACCGAATTTAAACATCAAGCAAATGTCTACGAAGGGGGAGAAGACCTGCTCAAGAGGTTTTAACAAGAACTGGTGCCACCGGAGAACTTGGCTGGCTGGCTGGGATGTAGTCAATGCTCTTTTTTGCTACCCTTGCGTTCTCTTCCACCCTGGAAGTAGCACAGCAGACGGTACAGTGATATCTGATATTTGAATTTACTAGGCAAAAGGTTTTGTGTGTGTGTTACCAATGGCAGTTTAACATTGCCATGTTTTTGTTTTACCAATGGCAGTTTAACATTGCCATGCTTGGAATATTTCAGTAGCCTCAAGTTCTCTCTGACTTGGTGTAAATTAAGCATATTTTCAGTTTTTATATATTGTACAGTATGTGTTCATTGGAGCCAGCAGCACCTTACCTTTTTTCCAACTTGTTAAGCCAAGTTGCACTGACTACAAAACCTTGTGTAACCTTGTGTGTGTATAGCTAAATAACTAAAGCCTTTTGTGTTCATTGACAACTTGTAATACTTTAAATTTCCTTTTAAGGCATGGCTTTCTGGAGGAATTCTTGGGAAAAAAAACTGCAGAATTTATTTAGAATTATTATTTGTTGTTAAAATGGTGCAATTCCATATAAAAAAAAAACACATAATTAAGCTGCACATGTTTGTTTGATGGTTATGCTTTTCTTCATCTTTTTCAAAACTTAAATAAACACTTGTTTTGGATTTATATCCTGCACCTTTAATTGCATTCTTTAGAATGAAGAAATTAGAATATGTTTATAATTAAGAATTTGTGTCTACTTATTATAGAATACTGGAAAAATATGAGAAAATAAATGAGTAATGTAATATTAATTGATTGTGATGCCAAATGTTTTGCTTTGAAGGCTTCACAATGAATCTTCCTTGGTTTTAGCCTGGCAAGCCAGACTAAATGTGAATATTTGACACTCGTAGGCAAAAATATTTTTGGCCGCTAGGCGGGTGGGTCTAGTTTACTAGGCTACCTTAGTTTGCCACCTTTAACTTTTTCAGTGTTGCCACCTAGTGGAGAGAAGAGATATTGTCTATATTGATATCTGAATTTACCAGGCAAAAACAAGTTCGGCTAATTGATTTGCTACCTAGGTCAATTTACTTCAGTCCTGTGGACATTTATGGTCTGTGTAGACATAACGGGGGAAAATTGCCCCCCCGAAAAAAAATTCAGGAGCCGCCACTGCTCCAGATAAACATCAAGAAGACAGAAACCATGAGTGTAGGTGAACAGGTTGATTTCTACAATGATGGACACAAGTTGAAGAAAGTAGACTGCTTCAAATATCTTGGTAGTTATGTCACCAAAGATTGCAAGTTAGACACAGAAATTACTGCATGCATTCAGGCTGCCTCACGTGCATTGGGAAGGCTAAGGGACAGGGTTTTCGACTGTAGAGACCTAACCATTGCAACAAAGCTCAAGGTATACAATCAGTGTGTCATCCCGCTAATGATGTACAGAAGTGAAACCTGGACCATATATCGTCAGACGTTTCTCAGGACTGTCCAACAGCGGCATTTGAGATCTATACTCGAAATCAAATGGAACCACTACTGTTCTTGAAGAGGGCGCCAGGAGAGTCGGTCACCCTCTTCTGAGATATAAAGACACTTTGAAGGACATCCTAAAGCGTGGTGGTGTATTAGATTTGTGGAGTGATGCAGTGTTTGACAGACCAGTGTGGTGGGGGATAATCACTTGTGTTAGCTGCAAAATAGACAGAAAGGACAGAAAGCTCTCTAATAAGGAGAAAAGGGAAAGATGACATGCAAAGAGAGGAAAAGAGAGACGAAACTAATTGATGAACTGGCTTATTCTCTTTTATCCATATTTATTGTATGATGTCTGCATTGGGCTTGAGGCATTGTTGTTGCCCAGTCTATGAGTTTTGGTGGGTGGCCTTCTCTTGTCAGGTTTGTAGTGGTGCCATATTCTTTCCATTTTGCTATAATGGATTTAATGGTCGGCACGGTGGTGTAGTGGTTAGCACTGTTACCTCACAGCAAGAAGGTTCTGGGTTCGAGCCCAGTGGCCAACAGGGGCCTTTCTGTGTGGAGTTTGCATGTTCTCCCCATATCTGTGTGGGTTTCCGCTGGGTGCTCCGGTTTCCCCCACAGTCCAAAGACATGCAGATTAGGCTAATTGGTGGCTCTAAATTGACCGTAGGTGTGAATGTGAGTGTGAATGGTTGTTTGTCTCTATGTGTCAGCCCTGTGATGACCTGGAGACTTGTCCAGGGTGTACCCCACCTCTCGCCCATAGTCAGCTGGGATAGGCTCCAGCTTGCCCATGACCCTGCATAGGATAAGCAGTTACAGATAATGGATGGATTTAATGGTGCTCTGTGCTCCATTTTTGAAAGTTTGGGATATTTTTTATAACCCAACCCTGATCTATCCTTCTCCACAACTTTGTATCTGACCTGTTTGGAGGCTCCTTGGTTTTCATGTTGCTTGCTTTGTAGTGTTGCAGAGTCAGGGTCCTTCCACAACAGGTTGATTTATACAGACATCATGTGATAGATCATGTGACACTTTGATTGCACACAGGTGGAGCTTAATCAACTAATTACAGTATGTGACTAATGAAGTGAATTGGTTGGACCAGCTCTTATTTAGGGGTTTCATACGAAACGGGGTGAATACCTATGCACACTCCAGATTTCTTTTCTTTTTTTTTAATCTTAATTATTGTTTGTGTCACAATAAAACAGCAATTTGCACCTTTAAAGTTGTAGGCATGTTGTGTAAATTAAATGGTGCTAACCCTCCAAAAATCCATTTTAATTCCAGCTTGTAATGCGACAAAACAGGATAAACACCGAGGGGGATGAATACTTTTGCAAGACACTGTAGTTTTTATTTCTAGATTTCAAATGTAGTGGAAACATGACACATTCAATTTCAAATCAGAGCATTAACAAATTTTATCAAGTTTGTGTTATTCTTTTACAAGAAGCAAAGAAAAGGAATATTAATCTGTTTAAAAAAAAACAGTGTCAACATTTTTCTCTTCAAATTCAAACTGAACTAATATTTACTTGCATAATCATTGTTTTTGATACCTGCTGTGCATCTGCGTCACATCGAGTCAACCAACTTCTGGCACCTATGAACAGGTATTTCAGCCCAGGATGAACCAACTCCATTCCACAGCTCCTGTAAATTTGTGGGTTTTGCTTCAGAAATTGCATTTTTAATGTCATCCCACAAGTTCTCAATGGGGTTGAGGTCAGGGGCTTGAGCTGCCACTCCATTACCTCAATCCTTTTTGTCTGGAACCAAGATGTTGTTGGTCTTGGTTGTGGTCTTGTTGAAATACCCATTTCAGGGGTACTTCCTCTTCGGCATATGGTAATATAATCTCTTCAAGTATTGTAATGTATTCAAACTGATCCATGATCCCTGGTATATGATAAATAGGTCCAACACTGTAGAAAAACATCCCCATACCATGATTTTTGTGTCTTCACAGAGTACTGTGGCTTGAATTCAGTACCCGGGGGTCGTCTGACATACAGTACTGTCAGTGATCACTAGACCTGAAAAGAACACTTTTACTCTCATCAGTCCACAGAATGTTATGCCATTTCACATCTCTTTGGGCCAATCAATGTGTTCCTTGGTGAATTTTAACCCATTCTGAACATGCCTTTTTTTTTCCAACAATGGTGCTTTACGGGGGCATCTTGCTGATAGCTCAACTTCGATCAAATATCTTCTGACTGCAACAGGATATACAGGTGATTTTATATCATCTTTGATCTTTCTGGAGATGATGATTGACTGAATCTTTGCCATTCTGATGATACTTCGATCCATTTTAACAGTAGTTGCTCGTTTTCTTCAGAGGTGGACAATAACGAAGTACATTTAATTGAGTACTGTATTTAAGTACACTTTTTGAGTATCTGTACTTTACTTTTTTTGGAAACATGACTTTAACTTCACTACATTTAAAAGATAAATATTGTACTTTTCACTCCACTACATTTCTATCAAGGTCCTCGTTACTCGTTACTATGATGCAGCTTTGAAAGTGGATGTTTTTTTCTTTTCTTTTCTAAAACGTGATAGGCTGTCTCAGTGTCACCTGCGAAAAAACAATCAGTAATCACTAGGGTCAAGCCACGTCCACGGACTGTATAAAATCAAGATCAATGATTTCTCAGCAGCATTATTTGAACACGATCAGTTGATGGCAGAATGGAAGGAGGCGGTTCTTCTGGGGAACGCTTGCACCCATGACTATGGCTAGAACCCATGTTTCAGTTTTCTGAAAGGATTAAAGATTTGTTTCGTTTTAAATGTTTACTTTGTTTGCCGAAAACAAACTACATTACAGCCTACAAAAACTCACCGTCCAACTTGAGGAAGCATATTAAGGTATATAAACATTTTATTCCAAGAGAAAGCTTGCAATGAAGTTGTCTGTGCTTTTAGAGCTAGCGATAACGTTGCAATAGCTATGCAGTCTGGTTAGTCAAATGGCTTTCTATGGATTTGCCCGCCAAGTTGCCATCGCCTTGTCCACGGCTAACATTTACACATATAGCTTGAAAGTTTGTGAACCCTTTAGAATTTTCTATATTTCTGCATAAATATGACCTAAAACATCATCAGATTTTCACACAAGTCCTAAAAGTAGATAAAGAGAACCCAGTTAAACAAATGAGACAAAAAATATTATACTTGGTCATTTATTTATTGAGGAAAATGATCCAATATTAAATATCTGTGAGTGGCAAAAGTATGTGAACCTCTAGGATTAGCAGTTAATTTGAAGGTGAAATTAGACTCAGGTGTTTTCAATCAATGGTATGACAATTGTGAGTGGGCACCCTGTTTTATTTAAAGAACAGGGATCTATCAAAGTCTGATCTTCACAACACATGTCTGTGGAAGTGTATCATGGCACAAACAAAGGAGATTTCTGAGAACCTCAGAAAAAGCATTGTTGATGCTCATCAGGCTGGAAAAGGTTACAAAACCATCTCTAAAGAGTTTGGACTCCACCAATCCACAGTCAGACAGATTGTGGACAAATGGAGGAAATTCAAGACCATTGTTACCCTCCCCAGGAGTGGTCGACCAACAAAGATCACTCCAAGAGCAAGATGTGTAATAGTCGGTGAGGTCACAAAGGACCCCAGGGTAACTTCTAAGCAACTGAAGGCCTCTCTGGCTAATGTTAATGTTCATGAGTCCACCATCAGGAGAACACTGAACAACAATGGTGTGCATGGCAGGGTTGCAAGGAGAAAGCCACTGCTCTCCAAAAAGAACATTGCTGCTCATCTGCAGTTTGCTAAAGATCATGTGGACAAGCCAGAAGGCTATTGGAAAAATGTTTTGTGGACGGATGAGACCAAAATAGAACTTTTTGGTTTAAATGAGAAGCGTTATGTTTGGAGAGAGGAAAACACTGCATTCCAGCATAAGAACGTTATCCCATCTGTGAAACATGGCAGTGGTAGTATCATGGTTTGGGCCTGTTTTACTGCATCTGGGCCAGGACGACTTGCCATCATTGATGGAACAATGAATTCTGAATTATACCAACAAATTCTAAAGGAAAATGTCAGGACATCTGTCCATGAATCCATGTCCTATTTTGGTCTCATCCTGTCTCAAGAGAAGATGGGTCATGCAGCAAGACAACAACCCTAAGCAAACAAGCCGTTCTACCAAAGAATGTTTAAAGAAGAATAAAGTTAATGTTTTGGAATGGCCAAGTCAAAGTCCTGACCTTAATCCAATTGAAATGTTGTGGAAGTACCTGAAGTGAGAAGTTCATGTGAGGAAACCCACCAACATCCCAGAGTTGAAGTTGTTCTGTATGGAGGAATGGGCTAAAATTCCTCCAAGCCGGTGTGCAGGACTGATCAACAGTTACCGGAAACGTTTAGTTGCAGTTATTGCTGCACAAGGGGGTCACACCAGATATTGAAAGCAAAGGTTTGCATACTTTTGCCACTTACAGATACATAATATTGGATCATTTTCCTCAATAAATAAATCAATCAATCAATCAATCAATCAAATTTTATTTATATAGCCCTTTACAATAACCAAAAGGTACCCAAAGTGCTTTACATCAAAGCCATAAAACAGAACACCAAAATACATAAATACACAGGTTTTGACTGCGGAAGGTGCCACCGTGCTGCAGATTACCAAAAGCCTTTCAGAAGTACATGAAATAAAACAGACGAAACGAAGCACCCCTCAAAAATAAGACTCCCCTAGTCAGGATTGTATGCCAATCTAAAAAAGTAGGTCTTCAACTTTGATTTAAAAAGGCCGGGATCAATAGTGGTGCGAATGTCGGGGGGCAGATTGTTCTACAGTCTGGGAGCAGCGACAGCAAAAGAATGATCACCCCACTGTTTATATCTCGACCTTGGAACTTCTAACAGAAGCTGACCAGAAGAACGCAGGGCCCTACCATGATCACGAATAGTTAAAATCTCAGACAAGTAAGAGGGAGCCAGGCCATTGATGGCATTAAAAACAAACAACAGAAGTTTAAAATCAATTCGAAATAAATGACCAAGTATAATATTTTTGTCTCATTTGTGTAACTGGGTTCTCTTTATTTACTTTTAAGACTTGTGTGAAATTCTGATGTTGTTTTAGGTCATATTTATGCAGAAATATAGACAATTCTAAAGGGTTCACAAACTTTCAAGCACCACTGTAGCTAGTTAACTTGGACACTGTTAGTTAGCATATAAAAACGGAGTTACGCTAACATGAATAATGTTATCTGAAGTCCTTTCAGAAATATGTTTTAGCATAATCTTGCCAGGCGGCACGGTGGTGTAGTGGTTAGCGCTGTCACCTCACAGCAAGAAGGTCCTGGGTTCGAGCCCCGGGGCTGGCGAGGGCCTTTCTGTGTGGAGTTTGCATGTTCTCCCCGTGTCCGCGTGGGTTTCCTCCGGGTGCTCCGGTTTCCCCCACAGTCCAAAGACATGCAGGTTAGGTTAACTGGTGACTCTAAATTGACCATAGGTGTGAGTGTGAATGGTTGTCTGTGTCTATGTGTCAGCCCTGTGATGACCTGGCGACTTGTCCAGGGTGTAC
This sequence comes from Neoarius graeffei, assembly GCF_027579695.1. Lineage (NCBI taxonomy): Eukaryota > Metazoa > Chordata > Actinopteri > Siluriformes > Ariidae > Neoarius > Neoarius graeffei. Next base: position 21,662,961 of record NC_083577.1, on the reverse strand, counting down.
CCCGCCTTTCGCCCGTAGTCAGCTGGGATAGGCTCCAGCTTGCCTGCGACCCTGTAGAAGGATAAAGCGGCTAGAGATAATGAGATGAGAGATGAGATAATCTTGCCAAATACATAGACTGTAGAAATCTCTCTTTTCTAGTAGCGTTAGCTACCCAATATGATTTCGAGTTTGAAAAGAGTTTGCTAGCATGTCAGGTGGAGCTTCACTGACTAGCCAGCTTAACGTTAATCCTTCCCTTCTTCCTGAATAAAGGACAGTTAATGACACTTGTTTGTTCACAGAATGAAAGAATTCTCTAATTAAACTCCACACTGCTATTATTTTGAACACGCCCCTTTCAATGAATGAGTCAGTTACTCAGAACAAGCAGCATGCATGTCATAACAGTTGGGTCTGTTGTTTTTCTATTACACTACTACATCTACAAGTAAATTATTTGCCATGCAGAAATACCACTACAACTAATAACCGTGCTTCATCAGGTTACTGATGTTGTCCTGCTATTTTTTGAACACAACTGTACATGCGTTCAACTCTACTCCTTATTGCTAGGGTGGTCTAGTCTACAGCTATACATCATTCCTGTGTCCGATTTTGCTTGTTTTTTGTTGGAAGTTGGGACTGCTGTTGGAGCGATCAAATGAAAGTAGATAACGTAATGAACTAATCATCCGCATCCCATCCATCAGTGCACATGAATTGCTTTTTAATGACCTCATCATTTAGCCTTGTTACAATTGTGCATTGAAGTTACACAATGCCTTGCACACACAGTGTGTGTGTGTGTGTTGTTTTTTGGGGTCCCCCCCCCCCCCCCCCCCCCAGATACAAACATCAGCAACGTGCTACAGGACAGAAACGGATCCATTTTACCCAGAACTCTTTACTCCGTCCATGTATTAATTTACTGTAGCAGTACTGCAGGCCCACTGAGTCATTAGAAGACTCATGAAGAAAGCATAAAGCTCGTGGTTGCTGATCCGGGGAAGCGTCCAGGCATATCGGACGAGTCAGCGCACACTGTCATCTTAATCAGTGTGTTTAAGAGAGCCATTACATGGAGCCGCTGAATCCCCAAAAGGCTCAATTACTGGAGGAAAGAGCTGATTTATCAGACCGTATTATAGCCACATCCGGCCCAGAAAACAGCTCGGAGTAAATGAATGTGCATTAGTAAACTTAAAGTGTTTATGTTTCTCACTAATAAAGGTAAGAGACTGCAGCTGAAGCGTCTTGGAAAACTTTTTACTGGAAAGAGGATCCATATGCATCAAACAGAAATCCATCCTTAAAGATGGTGGAGTGTAAGTTTTTATATAGCGTTATTGATGCTTCTGCTCTCTAGTGGAAAGCCAAGCCCAAAGCCGTGAGTTTAATTCAGCGAAAAGAAAAGGCACAAAGTGTTTAAGCTGACATGGAGCAACTTGGTACATGTGGCCATTTCTCCCTGCAGCCTTCCTCAAAAAAAAAAAAAAGACACATCCTTAAGTACAAAACTGATGCCCCAAATAGCTTTGTGTTGTTTGGAGACCAGAAATAAATCTGCCATGACAGCAGAAACGCACTACAATAACTAAAAATAAAGCCGTTTCATGCCATCTCTGCCTTATGGGTCTCGTATTAAAGACTATTCCACAACAGTAACAAATAAACGCATTAAATAAATCTCGTCAGACTCAACAAAGGAAAAGGAAAAAGGGGGGAAATGGCAATAATCTCTAATCTTTGGAGACAAATATAGCTGCGAAATATTATACATTAATTCCCTTTTCCCCAAACAACAAGCTCAGGAAGGGAACTTGAAAGCAAATGCAAAAAAAAAAAAAAATGATTGCATCGTCTGAAATTGAATGAAGTAAATAATAAAACTGGTCAATGCTTTTCTAATTCCTCCTGAGAGCACAGTTCTTATTAAACAATAGCATGAAATATGATATGATATATGATATTTAACAGTTATTCCAAAAAATCGAGTCGTACATGAGCTGATAGTTGATGAGGCACGTAGCACCGAGTTGGCTATAGACCTCTTGCAGTCACGTGACCGAATCCCGGCTGAAATGTAAACAGCCGCCATCTTGTCGGTCAACAACACAGCTGAATATAACCGATGGACTACACGGCTCATTTTTCTAATGAACAGATAACTAGATATATGTCTAAAATAAACGACCTACAGATTAGTGACCCTTATCGATTACCGGACTTAGTTTTCACGACTGTGTCAGTGGATATTGAACTGCCAGAGGTGGAATACCCAGATGTGTATAATTACCTCATTAACTTTCCCTCGCTGTTCAGTGGTGAAGCACTGCGTGCTTATAAATCTCTGGACAGTTATCTTTACAGAAATTCAGGATTTGTCAGCGACTCAGATGTGGGATCTTGTAAACAAGAAAATAACAATCCTCATTGGACGGGTAAGTCACTTAAGTATTGAGTACTAGTACTGGTGCTAGATATATCAGTAGTATCTAGTATAGCACTGACCAGCCGATTATAGAATAGAATAGAATAAGGTAATTCCGGCTGTAATTCCAAATCGTCCGTCTTGTTTACCATGGATCTGGCGTTGGAGAGGTAGAGGCTTGGCAGTGGAGGTTTGAGTGGCTGTTTTCTGAGCTTAGTCAACAGGCCGGCTCTGCAGCCTCGCTTTTGCTTCCTCTCCCGACGCCGCCTCCTTCGCCTGCCAGACCCGATAACAATCCACGGAGACCCCGCTGGTCTCGCTATCTCGTCCGGAATGTTGTGCATGCGATGGAAATCGCTACAAACCATCATTTTCTGCTGGAAACCAATGTCCAGTAAGTCCATACGGTTGTAGTGGATATTGAAGTCCGGTACAGACGAACAACACGCAAAAATACACACAAAAAACATAAAAAACGTGCACAGGTTGGGAGAGCTTGTAGCCGCAGCATCCCCATCATGCGCCGCCATATCCATTATTATGGTTGAATATTTTATATTATCAGTTAGATCAAGTATCAGTAGTCTATCACTATTACTGTATATATGGTATACCTGATAGCAGCAATCCATTTTGCACGCCTGTCAGGGTCCTGTGGCAGCCTACTGTCAAGTGTACAGTATGTGAGCATCATGGGTTTCCCACACTTGAAAGGCAAGGACTCGGACACAGGATTCCACTCGTCTTATGTTTTATTGATTTTCAGTGGAGTTGACGTTGTAGTAGAATTGTATATAGTAGGGTTTTCCAGAAGAAAAGGTAGAAGCAGAAATAGAAGTAGAAGCCGGAAATATGGCGTTTGACCGACAAGATGGCGTCTGTTTACAATCTGGATTGGCTGTGACGTCACATACAAGTGGTCTATAACCCATGTACGACGAGATTGAGTGGAATAACTCTCTTATTTTATCCACATTCACTGGATTTTCAGAAACGGAGCAATTTTTTTTTAAAATTCGATAAATACAAACTTTATACAAAACGTCCGGCAAAATCATTGATGCTTAGAATGTAAACAATTCGGCGAAATGGCGGTCACAATTTGGGGAAAATGCAATAATAATAATTCTTGAAAAAAAAGTTCTTACCACTAAATACTTTCATTCCTTATTTTGTTGCTTTTTTGTTTGTAATTTTTGCAGTTTTGTTTTTAAGTAGAGTTTTTATTTCGTCTTCTTTTGGTTCAGTAACACGCCACCATTTTCTTCTTCTTTAGAGTTTTTTGGTGCTGAGCAAACCAACTTAAAGGTGCATTACTACCACCAGCTGGGCTGGAGTGTGGAAGAGTCGATGGGGGGGGGGGGGGTATATTCTTTTATTTAGCCATTTCTGGGGTTTTTTAATACTTGATAATAAAGTGATATGTCTGACTTGATGCGCTCTGCCATTTTGTTTTTCTCTACTCATGGTATATGAGTTGATATCCTAGTAGTAGAGTAACCAATTAGAGTGCATGATTGCTCATATCCAGTGAATATATCCACAGGCTTTCTCATTGGGGATAGATTAGGGATAAAATTAGTTCATGTTTTAAGTCGTTCAAATTCTTTAAAGCTGCTTTGCGACAATGTTTATTGTTAAAAGCGCTATACAAATAAACTTTACTTGAATGTCTCATCTCATTATCTCTAGCCACTTCATCCTGTTCTACAGGGTCGCAGGCAAGCTGGAGCCTATCCCAGCTGACTACGGGCGAAAGGCGGGGTACACCCTGGACAAGTCGCCAGGTCATCACAGGGCTGACACATAGACACAGACAACCATTCACATTCACACCTACGGTCAATTTAGAGTCACCAGTTAACCTAACCTGCATGTCTTTGGACTGTGGGGGAAACCGGAGCACCCAGAGGAAACCCACGCGGACAACATGCAAACTCCACACAGAAAGGCCCTCGCCGGCCACGGGGCTCGAACCCGGACCTTCTTGCTGTGAGGCGACAGCGCTAACCACTACACCACCGTGCCGCCCTGACTTGAATGTGGATAGAATAATATTCCATATTCTGGTGGACTCATTAGTCAGTGAGTCAAAAAGTGCAGCGTAAAATACAGCATAATAGCTGCATAATGCTCTAATGTTCTACTGGTCAAGTGTTTTTGACAACAGCCTGCTTGATTAATCATGGCTTAAATTAATTATGACAAAAGACACGTGCAATTACATGTACCGTCATGTTACCCTTGCTCTAGCTATTTCACAAAAAGAAAAAAAACATGCCAGGTTGAGGACAACAAACCAATTTGGGTGTTGTTATGTCAGAATTCCTGCAGTGTATAGGAATTAATGAGCAACGTCCCAGTTTCTGTAAAAACCCTGCCTAAGGCATACAGTTCCCATGCGGAGACTTAAATCGGGCAGGTCCCGATTCATTTAGAGGTGACAGATGCCCAGAGCTCCCGAAAAGGCCAGTTAAACGTGTACAGCTCAAGTCAGGGTTCAGCCCATAACATTAAGCAAGAACGCTGAGGGATTTTCAATATATCGACATTAAAAGTCAGTCATTATGTAAGTACAAGATGTCAGGGATGATGCAAAGCCATGTCTTTTAAGCCAGTCTCTGAGGATCTATTCCAAATCCTTGGCCTAATACTGTATTCCTTCCCGAGGAAGCAATTTAGCAAAACATGATGACAGTTTACATTTTGCAGAAATAGAAAGATGACACACAACCAGATTATAGACATGCACGGACTTTTAAAATTGATTCTCTTTTGTTCTGAACGTCACGGCTGCAGCCTGGTTCATGTCCGAGGCAAGGTGACAGGCTGATTTGCATGCAGATTTCAATTCTTTATAAGGGCAAAACCCTAAAGCTCATATGCATAATCCTGTTTGGATGATTGACTCATATGCTGTGCTTGGAATCATTGTCAGAGGTCATGAAATACTCTGCATTGACAAGGAATTGAATCTCGAGAGCAAGAGGAGAGTACTGCTGCTTGATAAGGCGTGAAAGAATCTGCACAGGCAGGACTTGTGATTGTAATCCATCTTAAACAACACACACACTCTTCACTGGCCACTTCATTAGGAACACCCATACATCCACTTGCTGTTTTACGGTATTTGATGCAGTTCTCTAATCCCTTGACAGCAGCACGATGCAGATTCAAATCAAGAGCTTCAATTAATGTTCACAATGTTCAAACATCAGAATGAGAAAAATTGTGATCTCAAAGTGTGACTTTCTTTCACTGGGGCATGGGTGTTGGTTTGAGCCAGATGGACTGGTCTGAGTATTTCAGAAACTGCTGATCTCCTGGGGTTTTCACACACAACAGTCTCTAGAGTTTACACAGAATGGTGCAAAAAAAAAAAAAACATCGAATTGAGTGAGTGACCGTTCTGTGGGTGGAAACAAACCTTTTCTCTGACCTTGATAAGAGAGGTCAGAGGAAAATGGCCAGATTGAGCAGTTCAAGCTGCCAGGAAGGATATACTAATTCATATAATCACTCTTTACAACCGTGGTGAGCAGAAAAGCATCTCCGCATGCAACAGCAGAAGAACACATTGGATTCCGGTCCTGCAGCCAAGAACAGGGATCTTAGAATTAACAAGAAGTTCCTATTAAAGTGGCCGGTGACTCTGTGTGTGTGTGTGTGTGTGTGTGTGTGTGTGTGTGTATACACACACACACACATATATATATACAGCGCCCTCCACAATTATTGGCACCCCTGGTTAAGATGTGTTAAAAGCCTTAAAATAAATTCAATTTTTATTGCAGAAGCATAATCTCACACTGAAAATTGTAGAAAAATGTAACCCTTAACTCAAGTGAATTAAAAAAAATCCCTGACTAAGAAATAATAATTTTTCATACAATCACCTGTTCCACAATTATTGGCACCCATAACAATTCCTAGAAAATAAATGCAATTGAAGCATTTCTGTCATTTCTACTGTAGTTTATAAAGTTGATCAGAGTATCTAGGAACCTTTAATTAGTAATTCATCACATCCTGTTTCCCTGGGGTATAAATACGATGCGACACAGAGGCCTATTTCTCTTATCCACTCTTCAACATGGGAAAGACAAGAGAACACACCCTTCAAGTAGGGAAGATGTGTGTCGACCTTCATAAGTCAGGCAATGGCTACAAGAAAATAGCCACTCGCCTACACCTGCCCATATCTACAGTCAGAGGAGTCATCAAGAAGTTTAAAACAACTGGAACAGTGGCCAACAAGCCTGGACGAGGATGCAAGTTTATCTTGCCACCACGCACAGTGAGGAGGATGGTAAGAGAAGTAAAAACGTTCTCCAAAGCTCACTGTTGGGGAATTGCATCAAAGAGTAGCATCTTGGGGTCACAAAGTCTCCATAACAACCATCAGGCGCTATCTACATGCCAAAATGCTGTTTGGGAGGCATGCACGGAAAAAGCCTTTTCTCACTTACAAGCATAAACATAAACGTCTGGAGTTCGCTAAGCAGTACTGGGACTTCAACTGGGACCGTGTGCTTTGGTCAGATGAGACCAAGATAGAGCTTTTTGGCAACAAACACTCTAAGGGGGTCTGGCGTAACACAAAAGATGAGTATGCAGAAAAGCACCTCATGCCCACTGTGAAGTATGGGGGAGGATCGGTGATGCTGTGGACCTGTTTCTCTTCCAAAGGCCCCAGGAACCTTGTTAGAGTGCATGGCATCATGAACTTTGAAATACCAGGACATTTTAAATCAAAATCTGTTGGCCTCTGCCCAAAAGCTGAAGATGGGTCGTCACTGGGTCTTTCAGCAAGATAATGACCCTAAACATGTGGCCAAATCTACACAAAAATGGTTCACCAGACACAAAATCAAGCTCCTCAGTCCCCAGACCTCAGCCCAATTGAAAACCTGTGGGGTGAGCTGAAGAGGAGAGTGCATAGGAGAGGACCCAGGACTCTGGACGATTTAGAGAGATTGTGCAAAGAGAAATGGTCGAATATCCCTCTCTCTGTATTCTCCCATCTTGTGAAATGTTATAGGAGAAGATTAAGTGCTGTCTTGTTGGCAAAAGGGGGTTGTACAAAGTATTAACATCAGGGGTGCCAATAATTGTGGCACACATGATTTCATGTAAAATAATTATTTCTTAATGTGGGATTTTTTTCCCACTGAATAAATGCACTTGAATTAAAGGTTGGATTTTTCTCTTTTTTTGCATTGTTGTCCTATATTATTTTTTAAAAAATGAATTTATTAGAAGCCTAAGAACACATCTTAACGAGGGGTGCCAATAATTGTGGAGGGCACTGTGTGTGTGTGTGTATATATATATATATATATATATATATATATATATATATATATATATAAAATATTCTCTCTCTCTCTCTCTCTCTCTCAAAACACTTGAGACACAAAGCACAGGTCCTCAGGATCATTTTTTGTCTCTTCCACTCTCCTGTGTACCTTTTTCAGGTGCGCTCATTATCCCTCAATACAAATAGCTCCTTTATTCCACTGCCTCCCCCCCATTTGTTTAAGACAAAGTCATGTAATTAAAATCTAATCAAAGAGGGAAGGGAAATCATGAATATTTAAATCTGCTTGCCTTCTGAATCTTAATGAAATGGTAATTTATGAGAGCTCAGGGCTTAATTCTGGCCAGGGAGCAAATTAACGGGATTTTCACGGATTCCCTAAAGTCATTTTTCCCCTCTCGTCGCCTCCGTGTTTAACATATGGAAACATGATTAAAACTTCTATTTAAAGCTTCGATCACCAAATTGTTTGTGAAATCAAGTGCTTTCACACAGAGCACATTACACTCGTTTTCTCAGTATAGAAAGACGATATTAACATAACGATGTTAGGATATAAAACACCTGGGCTGCTAGCGAGGCCTGATGGATAATTCAGTCGAGTTGATAAAAGTCTGATCGATTTAGCTTTTTGCATTCATGGCTTCTGTAAATCCATCAGTGAGTGCATTTGATAAGCAAGCAGCAAGCCTGTAAGCTGTGCTTTGGGTTATTTCTGTGCACCTTTTTTAGATTACTGAGAGACAGATTCACATGTTGTCCGTTTGTGTCAGTGCTATTCCTGATGCTGATGGCAGTTTAAGGGGAAAAAAAGCGTTAATATAACCTAAAGAGACATTATGTTTATAATTGAGGCAATTACAGAGCAGATGTTTAGAATGCAACTCAAAAACTGACTGGATTCGAGCGTGAATTCTGCTAATACAAACTGAATCGATTCGTCTTGCCAAAATTCGCCATTATTCAAGAATGACTGGTAGCAGGTGCTCTGATGCTGTAGACCTTTCCAATAAGGCTCAGCTGTTTTTCCATCAATGGCCAAATCAGCCTTAGTCTAAGCGGTTCAAGTCAGATGAGTCTTTTGAACCACTGCTCTTTCCTGTCGATTCATGTTCAGTCTCTCTTTGGAAAGAATAGAAATCATCTGTGGTTGGTTGAAGAGAGCAACTGGACTTGCTTGACGATTCTTGAAAACGTTTCGCCTCTCCTCCGAAAGAATCGTCAAGCAAGTCCAGTTGCTCTCTTCAACCAACCACAGATTACTATGTACCTGGACGACTGAGTTTCTTCACAGATATGTTTCTACGCACTTTGGGATGAGATCCCTTCGACTGGTGCGGGAGTATGAGAGGACTTCCAGAAAACTGGCAGACATCTTAGCCAGAGTGGATCGTTCATTTTTGTCAACCTGGAACGACCATCATTGAACAGAGGTGGGTGTCTATGACATCTTATCAGCCGCCCACAATGCAGCCATCAGCATTCTGATTCGGATTCTATGATGATCCATGAGAGAATAAATACTGGATACTCCCTAGTAGTCAGACAGAACTGAGGATGCCTTTCGGAGGAGAGGCGAAACGTTTTCAAGAATCGTCAAGCAAGTCCAGTTGCTCTCTTCAACCAACCACAGATTACTATGTACCTGGACGACTGAGTTTCTTCACAGATATAATAGAAATCGTCGCAAATGTATAGTTGACGCTGTTCCCTTGAAACCTCTTTTATAATTTACTGGTCTTCCAGAAGGTCTTCAATTATGGTCTTCATCTGGAAGCCTGCCACAGCATGATGATGTGCTACTGCAGATTACAGCCTTAGGGCTGATGACAGCAGGGATCAACACTGTAGTAGTCAACTCCGTCCAATGTGTGTAGGCTTCAGAAGCTGCCATCACTGATCACGGCGATGGTAAGAGATACAGAGCGTACTGGGTTATCACATTAAGGTCATCTGTCACAGTTGGCCAAGTCACTGTGTTCCCCTGTTCCTGATCGTTGACTCCAGAAGAAGAAGAAGCCTTTATTTGTCACATGCACACTCAAGCACAATAAAATTCATCCTCTGCATTTAACCCATCTGAAGCAGTGAATATATGCATACTGTACACACACACAAACCCACAGCAGTGGGCAGCCATACTACAGCACCCAGGGAACAGTTGGGGTTAGGTACTTTGCTCAAGGGCACTTCAGCCCAAGGCCACCCCATGTTAACCTAACTGCATGTCTTTGGACTGTGGGGGAAACTGGAGCACCCAGAGGAAACCCACGCAGACACAGGGAGAACATGCAAACTCCACACAGAAAGGCCCTTGTCAGCCACTGGACTTGAACCCAGAACCTTCTTGCTGTGAGGCAACAGTGCTAACCACTACACCACCATGCCACTCATGTCCTTAACATGACCAAACTTGAAATCAAGAGTGTATAAAATCCTGGACATCTCAGATCATCTCATTATCTCTAGCCGCTTTATCCTGTTCTACAGGGTCGCAGGCAAGCTGGAGCCTATCCCCATCTCAGATCAGTTTGTGTGAATTGCAAATCTTATCTTGGCCAGAAAAGATGATGTTCTGATATCAGAAATCTTGAAAACATAACCTACAATTTGGTGACCAGAATCAAATTATAATCATAATCTCATTATATCAAGCTTAAAATCTGTATAATAAAACCCGTGACACATCACTCACATGCATATGCTCAAATCCGATTGGTCAGAAGGTGTTGATTAGTGTTGATCTTCTATAACAGCAGCATAACAGGAAATCAGGCTGTAATTCAAATCAATTTAGATCGATGCGCTTGATTTAATGGGTGACAGTTTCTATAGTAACAGATAATTTATTGACACTCCCGGCCACTTTAATAGGAACTTGTTCTTGATTCTAAGATCCCTGTTCTTGGCTGCAGGACTGGAATCCAATGTGTTCTTCTGCTATTGCATGCTGAGATGCTTTTCTGCTCACCACAGTTGTACAGAGTGATTATATGAGATATGATATCCTTCCTGGGTGGCACGGTGGTGTAGTGGTTAGCACTGTTGCCTCACAGCAAGAAGGTCCTGGGTTTGAGTCCAGCGGCCGACAAGGGCCTTTCTGTGTGGAGTTTGCATGTTCTTGCCGTGTCTGTGTGGGTTTCTTCTGGGTGCTCCAGTTTCCCCCACAGTCCAAAGACATGCAGGTTAGGCTAACTGGTGGCTCTAAATTGACCGTAGGTGTGAGTGTGAATGGTTTTGTGTCTCTATGTGTCAGCCTTGCGACCCTGCACAGGATAAGCGGGTATGGATAATGGATGGATTATATCTTTCCTGGCAAAAAAAAGCTCAAACTGCTCAATCTGGCTATTTTCCTCTGATCTCTCTTATCAGCAAGGTGTTTGTTTTCACCCACAGAACTGTCACTCACTCAAGTCAATGTTTTTTGTTTTTCGCACCGTTCTGCCTGTGTAAACTCTAGAGACTGTTGTGTGTGAAAACCCCAGGAGATCAGCAGTTTCTGAAATACTCAGACCAGTCCATCTGGCTCAAACCAACACCCATGCCCTAGTGAAAGAAAGTCACACTTTGAGATCACAATTTTTCCCATCCTGATGTTTGAACATTGTGAACATGAACTGAAGCTCTTGATTTGTATCTGCATGATTTGATACATTGTGCTGTTGTCAAGGGATTGGCTGATTAGAGAACTGCATCAAATAAAACTTCAGGTGGATGCATGGGCGTTCCAAATAAAGTGGCCGGTGAGTGGATATAATCTTAGACTAAAAATAAATGAAATAAATATGGATAAATATTCAACATTTATAGAAGGAGTCTCCAGTGTTGGAGTTTTGTTTTATGCAACAGGAACTCATGTTTAAAGGCTTTAAACATGAGTTAATTTTATCCCTAATTTATCCCCAGTGATCAAGCCTTTGGCGATAGTGGTGAGGAAAAACTCTCTCAGACGACACAAGGAAGAAACCGAGAGGAACCAGACTCAAAAGGGAACCCATCCTCATCTGGGTGATAACAGATAGCATGATTATAAATAACTTGCTTCTATATCTGTGTCCTTTAGAGTCACAACATATAAATGTGTAACCAGGAAATTCATTACAGTTTTAACATGAAGTCTATTTTGTTTGATGTTATAAACTGTTCACTGATGGAGACTTGAGTGCAAAACTGCTCATGACGACTGCAGTCCTAAAGTTAACAAGTCAACTGTAGTCCTCAGACATAAATGCATGACTGTAAGTGTCGAGAGCATCTTCCAAGTGCAACTTTCGACTGTCCATATGGGGCCGTCCTCTACAGGAGCGATGTGATGAGACTCCAGCCAGACGTAGAGCATCAAAATGGATCAGGTAGGTCTGAGGAGCAGGAGAGGTCAGAATCTTACTGGTGTCTCAGGATCGACATGTAACTCAGAGGGACAGATGGGGGGACACAGGTTGTTAGGGATGTCCAGTGTCACCTAATGAGTAAAACAGGATACATTTTGCACTGACGACAAGCAGGGACTCAGGCAAAACTATGACAGCACAACTAAAAGTGGAGAGCCACATCACACCAACCTGTCATTGATTATTTTCCTATACAGTGGTGCTTGAAAGTTTGTGAACCCTTTAGAATTTTCTATATTTCTGCATAAACATGACCTAAAACATCATCAGATTTTCACACAAGTCCTAAAAGTAGATAAAGAGAACCCAGTTAAACAAATGAGACTAAAATATTATACTCGGTCATTTATTTATTGAGGAAAATGAGCCAATATTACATATCTGTGAGTGGCAAAAGTATGTGAACCTCTAGGATTTGCAGTTAATTTGAAGGTGAAATTAGAGTCAGGTGTTTTCAATCAATGGGATGACAATCAGGTGTGAGTGGGCACCCTGTTTTATTTAAAAAACAGGGATCTATCAAAGTCTGATCTTCACAACACATGTTTGTGGAAGTGTATCATGGCACAAACAAAGGAGATTTCTGAGGACCTCAGAAAAAGTGTTGTTGATGCTGATCAGGCTGGAAAAGGTTACAAAACCATCTCTGAAGAGTGTGGACTCCACCAATCCACAGTCAGACAGATTGTGTACAAATGGAGGAAATTCAAGACCATTATTACCTTCCCCAGGAGTGGATGACCAACAAAGATCACTCCAAGAGCAAGGCATGTAATAGTCAGCGAGGTCACAAAGGACCCCAGGGTAACTTCTAAGCAACTGAAGGCCTCTCTCACATTGGCTAATGTTAATGTTCATGAGTCCACCATCAGGAAAACACTGAACAACAATGGTGTGCATGGCAGGGTTGCAAGGAGGAAGCCACTGCTCTCCAAAATGAACATTGCTGCTCGTCTGCAGTTTGATAACGATCACATGGACAAGCCAGAAGGCTATTGGAAAAATGTTTTGTGGATGGATGAGACCAAAATAGAATTTTTTGGTTTAAATGAGAAGCGTTATGTTTGGAGAAAGGAAAACACTACATTCCAGCATAAGAACCTTATCCCATCTGTGAAACATGGTGGTGGTAGTATCATAGTTTTGGGCCTGTTTTGCTGCATCTGGGCCAGGACGGCTTGCCATCATTGATGGAACAATGAATTCTGAATTATACCAACAAATTCTAAAGGAAAATGTCAGGACATCTGTCCATGAACTGAATCTCAAGAGAAGGTGGGTCATGCAGCAAGACAACGACCCTAAGCACACAAGTCGTTCTACCAAAGAATGGTGAAAGAAGAATAAAGTTAATGTTTTGGAATGGCCAAGTCAAAGTCCTGACCTTAATCCAATTGAAATGTTGTGGAAGTACCTGAAGCGAGCAGTTCATGTGAGGAAACCCACCAACATCCCAGAGTTGAAGCTGTTCTGTATGGAGGAATGGGCTAAAATTCCTCCAGGCCGGTGTGCAGGACTGATCAACAGTTACCGGAAACGTTTAGTTGCAGTTATTGCTGCACAAGGGGGTCACACCAGATACTGAAAGCAAAGGTTCGCATACTTTTGCCACTCACAGATATGTAATATTGGATCATTTTCCTCAATAAATAAATGACCAATTATAATATTTTTGTCTCATTTGTTTAACTGTGTTCTCCTTATCTACTTTTAGGACTTGTGTGAAAATCTGATGATGTTTTAGGTCATATTTATGCAGAAATATAGAAAACTTTAAACAGTTCACAGACGTTCAAGCACCACTGTAACTTGTTTGCACAGTTATTAGGCCTTCCTATGCTACATTCTCACAAACTGAGTTGGTTCCATCACTCAAAAAATAAGCAAATCAATAGCCTAACAAAAACATAGGTAGTTACAAAGGATGCTATAAATGTTGATCATGGACTGCAGTGTAGGACTTTGCTTAGGATCCCAGTCCTGGTGTCCATCCTGGTTGTGGATTCAAGTTGTCTCGGAAGCACAGAGTTGGAGATCGGAATTGAGTCATTTTCAACTTCCATGCATTTGAGCGGCAAACTGGAATAAGAACATGGACACCTCAGTGTTCAACTTTTATTAGCAATAAGCCAACTAGCTAACTGATCAGAGAGATATGTTTTGTTGGAGGAACCTGAAGTTGAGAAGACCGTTCACAGTTACTGAGTTGAGAAGGTGCTTTCTTTGGTTTTTCCTGGTCGGAGGTCAGGAATCCAGTTGAAAAGGAGACCTGGTCTCTATCCTGTGAATTTTTCTGGATACTGTATTTTAATATTCTCTCTATTTGTATTTATTTTGAACACATTATCTGTTCAATTCAAATAAAATATTCATATTCGATTACATCCCTAATATACAGTACTGTGCAAAAGTCATAGGCACCCTATATATTTTTTTTCAAACAAACTTTGCTATAGATTTCTAGACTTGTTATAGATTTATGACTTCTATGTTATCGAGTCAGAACAAAAACATTTTAGAGTTCCAAACGTTCGGGTTTTTTTCCAGCATAAAATTAAATGTGGGCGGCACGGTGGTGTAGTGGTTAGCGCTGTCGCCTCACAGCAAGAAGGTCCTGGGTTCGAGCCCCGGGGCCGGCGAGGGCCTTTCTGTGCGGAGTTTGCATGTTGTCCGCGTGGGTTTCCTCCGGGTGCTCCGGTTTCCCCCACAGTCCAAAGACATGCAGGTTAGGTTAACTGGTGACTCTAAATTGACCGTAGGTGTGAATGGTTGTCTATGTGTCAGCCCTGTGATGACCTGGCGACTTGTCCAGGGTGTACCCCGCCTTTCGCCCATAGTCAGCTGGGATAGGTTCCAGCTCGCCTGCGACCCTGTAGAAGGATAAAGTGGCTAGAGATAATGAGATGAGATGGGAAAATTAAATGTTACCATATATATATACACGATTAAAAAAGAAAACATAAAGAAGGCTTCTGGGTCTTGGTGCAAAATTAAGAAGCAAGTGTGATGGTCAAAGTGTCCAGAAGAACTGTGGCTGGTTCTGGAACATTCTCAATAAAACCTACAGCTCATTTCCTTATAAAACTGCACTCACTGTACCTGAGACTGTTTTTTTTTTTTTTTTTCAAAACAAAGGATCATCTTACACCAAATATTGCCTTTTTTATGCATTACTGCTTACTGATATTTATGGTAATTTTTTTAATGCAGAAACATTTAATTTTGTTATTTTTGGAGGCATCTTTGCTCTACAGCATTTCATTGCATGTACCTCAGACTTGTTCATCTCTCAAAAAACTTTTCATACAGATTGCTGAACCTGCAAGGAGCCTGCAAATTAGTTTTGGACAGTCCACATTCAGAGAAAATTATGAATTTTGGCGTGAAGCCGACCTTTTTGAAACAGCAGGTCAGTCCAGTGCACTTAATCACCTGTGCACTTGATCAGATTTCTGAGATGTGCTCACTCTGTATGAGGATTTGATCAAGGCAGCATATGAACGACAGCTGGAGGGACACTTTACTTGGAGGCAGTGGTCGACAGGAAAGGAGCAGAAGTTATCACTTCCCAACTTCTGAGTTTTGCACAGAATATATTAGATTTTCTAGGAGGATGTGATGTAGCCTCCAGCACTGCGACTCTACTCTTGCTGATAAAATCCTGGATGATGGAAAATCAACATCAACTTTGCTGTTTCACTTGTAGTTCTAGGTGATTGTACACTCATGGCAGCTTGCCCAACTAGTTGTGAAAACTACTGGGGGCGATCAATTTCAATCACTTACTTATGATTTAGTAATGCGATCCATCCATCCATTATCCGTATCCTGTGCAAGGTCATAGGTAAGCTGAAGCCTATCCCAGCTGACTATGGGTGAGAGGCGGGGTACACCCTGGACAAGTCACCAGATCATCGCATATATAGATGCATAGAGACAAACAACCATTCACACTCACATTCACACCTACGGCCAATTTAGAGCCACCAATTAGCCTAACCTGCATGTCTTTGGACTGTGGGAGAAACCGGAGCACCCGGAGGAAACCCACGCAGATACGGGGAGAGCATGCAAACTCCTCACAGAAAGGCCCTCGTCAGCCACTGGACTCGAACCCAGAACTTTCTTGCTACACCACCGTGTCACCTAATGCAATACAGTATTTAATTCTTACAATGCTCGACACGACAATTAAATTATACTGATCAATACTTCAAGCAGATCTCTACAGCCTCTGTTGAAAGGATTTCTAAATAAGAAAAAAAAATCCCTGTTTACACCGACAATTTGTAAGATTCTGGGCTGATACTGACAGGTAGCTTATAAAGCTGTGAAGCCACAGCCACCTCCAAGTGTACTGTCCCCCCCAAAAAAAAACCCTTCCTGACAGCCATGTAGATACTTTGCTAATTTTGCCCAGTATATCATTATTAAAATTTCACAAAGGCAAAATCTGTTCTGGAGAAAAGCTAAAAGCACTTTAATCCATTAACACTGCTATGAGGAGAAATGGCTGTTCATATAATGTTTTATTTTTGATGGAAATTACACTAATTACACAATTATATGATGGAAAATTATAGTCGTGTGTACAGAACAAAAAGCACCAGAACAGTCCAGATTCAGGAAGTTAGCTGACCTTGGAAAATGACCTCATATCTACACTGATGGAGGTTAAAAAATAAAAATAAAAAAAAATCACATGACCACATGCATGTTAATAACTCATTTAAAACCCGTATATGAAATATGATTAAAGTGACAGTAAAAATGGAATGTTGCTAAAAAAAAAAAGTCATGCTGCTCTCGACACCAGGGCTGTGGAATTGTAGCCAAGGGCTTTCTTCACGCTCCTGAATTTTTCCCCAGCTTTTTCCATTTTCGCTTCATTTCTGAAGGACACAGCAAATGTCAAGGATTTCCAGGTGGAGCAGAGAGCACAGACCCACATGCTTCCCAGAGAAAGTTAAAGCATACTCGGATTACAAAGAAAGGAAATACTTTTGCATGTTAAGATGAATCCTCATCACTTTGGCCCCTACTAAGTGAATTCACGACCTTGTAAAAGATGTTTTAGTGATTTTGTGCTACAGGGGAAAGGAATGAATTCATACAAGAAGAGAATATGGTGCACAAACACCTACACACCCCTCCGAAAGTATCAGAATAGCAGGACACATCTTTTGTTTTTGCTGTACACAGATGATAACTCTACCCCCAGCCTGCTTGACCGATAAGCTTGTATGTTCCGGCTCATGATCAGATCATTTCTTTCTCCACACTTTGACCTTTCCATCATTAATCTTGGTTCCAGAATTTTTGTGGCTCATCTCTGTATTTCTTTGCAAATTTCAATCAGGCTTTCTAATTCTTACTGCTGATGAGTGGTTTGTATCATGTGGTGTCTAGTCCTGGGTACGTCTTTCAACTGCCACTGGTGGTGAGTCTCAGGTCTGGGAGGAGTTGAGTATTGGGTAAAGTGGAGTTACCCCTTTTAAATCACCATTGCTCCCAGGTCCACTCTGACCCAGAGTGGTAGCACCTGCCTGGGTTCCAGCTATGGGTTAAATAGTACATCACCAATAAGACAAAGGTAGCAGGGTGTTTTTTGGTGCAATGTGGCAGATGAACCCAACAGGGTTAATGGCGCACCACCAGATGGTATGCGGAAGAGCCATTCAAATGGCCAATGGATGGCATCACTCAGCAAGTCCGTTGTCACTGCGAAGAACCTTCCATACCCGTCAGGTCTGTGGCACTTTTGTGCATCACTTGGCATCAGGTCTGAAGGTCCAGAGAGACAACGCAATGGGGGCACAACATTGTTTGTCTTACCTTACTGTGCAAGGTGCTTCGCGAAGAGAGAAGAATAGTATGCGAGAACTTACAAGGCCAGACATTCCATGGTGGCTCGGGTGGGCCATTCATGCCGCCCCTTTGGACAGCTTTGTTGCTCTGGTGCAGGCCTCGTAGCCCATCTGCGTTTCTGCACATCCTAATGAAGCAGTCATCATCGCTAGCGATGGACAGCCAACGACGATCATGTGGTGTGACCTCTATATTTCTGCTCTCCAAGTCTTCTTCAAAATGGTGGACTGTGATACCTTCACCCCTGCTCTATGGAGGTTGTTGCTAATATCACTTACTGTTGTTTTTGGGTTTTTCCTTCACAGCTTTCACAATGTTTCTATCATCAACTGTTGTTCTCCTTGTTCAGCCTGTTTAATGTCTGGTGAGTGGTTTTTTTCTTGTCCAAGATATACAACAATTTGGTACTGGCTATGTCCAATGCTTGTGAAATGGCACTGATTGATTCCCCCCTTTTGTCAGCTTCAAAATGAATTGCATTTCTCCCATAGACAGCTCTCTGGTCTGTATGTTGGTTTATCCTTTTTAATAAAAATGCCATCTTCACAGGTGAAACCCAGGGCTCAAACCAAGAGTAGACATTTTGAGCTATTAACTGTTTAAACAATCAATCTAACAGGGCTCATTTGAATAAGAAGAAACACTGCATGGCATGTTCCAATATTTATGATCACTTGAAAAATGGGTGGGTTTAAATAATAGGTGCCAAACACATCCAGAAAGAAATATCAGGAATTGAAAGGTAAGATTCTGATCTATCTTCTCGTGTTTGCCTTTTGATCTCTTCAGTGCGTAGCAAAGAAGGAAGGAATTGGACTTGCCGTTCCAATAATTTCATATACATACATACATACATACGTGTGTGTGTGTGTGTGTGTGTGTGTGTGTGTGTGTGTGTGTGTGTGTGTGTGTGGAGGGTACACCTTAACGATCTTTTGGCCGTTGCAAAAGTAGAAAATACTTTCAGTATGTAAATTGTGCATGAATAATTACTCAAACTTCCACTGGAAAAAAAAAAGTTAATTCCCAATTCCATAGCAAATCCAATCACGTGACACGATTCCACAATTATCGACACCTTTGCCCACAGTTATCGACACCATTCCACAATTATCGACACCCAGAGGATTATTTATAAAAAATAATCAGTATGTGGTATTAAGTTAACAAAACATAGTTTTTACAGTGGCATGCAAAAGTTTGGGCACCCTTGCTGAAAATGTCTGTTACTGTGAATAGTTAAGTGAGCAGAAGATGAACTGATCACCAAAAGGCATAAAGGTAAAGACGAGACATTTCTTTTCAGCGTTTTCTGCAAGATTTGTGTATTATTTTTGTTTTGTACAATTGGAGAGTGAAAAAATAAAAGGAACACCATGCGAAAGTTTGGGCACCCTAATACATTTGAGTTCTCAGGTAACTTTTATCAAGGTTCCAGACCTTAATTAGCTTATTGAGCTGTGGCTTGTTCAAATTCTTCATTAGGAAAGGTCAGATAATGCAGATTTCAAAGCTGTATAAATTCTCTGACTCCTCAAACTTGTCCCTAAAATCAACAGCCATGGGCTCCTCTAAGCAACTCCCTCGCATTCTGAATAATAAAATAATTGATGATAACAAAGCAGGAGAAGCTGCTACAAGAACGTAGCAAAGTGTTTCCAGGTAGCTGTTTCCTCAGATTGTAATGTTATTAAGAAATGGCAGTTAACAGAAATGGTGGAGATCAAGGTGAGGTCTGGAAGATGAAGAAAACTTTCTGAAAGAACTGCTCGTTGGATTGCTAGAAAGGCAAATAAAAACCCCTGTTTGACTGCAAAAGACCTTCAGAAAGATTTAGCAGACCCTGGAGTGGTGGTGCACTGTTCTACTATGCAACAACACCTGAACAAATATGACCTTCATGGAAGAGTCATCAGAAGAAACAAACTTCTGTGGTTTTTCTCATCTCATCTCATTATCTCTAGCCGGTTTATCCTGTTCTACAGGGTCGCAGGCAAGCTGGAGCCTATCCCAGCTGACTACGGGTGAAAGGCAGGGTACACTCTGGACAAGTCGCCAGGTCATCACAGGGCTGACACATAGACAACCATTCACACCTATGGTCAATTTAGAGTCACCAGTTAACCTAACCTGCATGTCTTTGGACTGTGGGGGAAACCGGAGCACCCGGAGGAAACCCACGCGGACACGGGGAGAACATGCAAACTCCACACAGAAAGGCCCTCGCCGGCCCCGGGGCTCGAACCCAGGACCTTCTTGCTGTGAGGCGACAGCGCTAACCACTACACCACCGTGCCGCCCTGCTCTAATTCTATTTATTGCAATCGGATTTCAAATAACATTCCATTCTGTTATGAATCAGAAAAAAAAGATTATAAATCACAGCACTTTTATTGTTTTTAAAGTGCTTCATCTACTTCAACAATGTTACACAAAGATCGATCCATAACAGTTGTAAACGTTCCTTAATTCCACAGCATGTCGATAATGGTGGACACCGGTGAAAGTGATCACTATTATCGACACCTCACACACGTGACTTCTCAAACGCGCGTTTAGATACAAAATGGCGACTGTCAGATGAAAGAGTAAGAAACAAAGTAGGTTTCGACAAGGAGATCATGAAATATCGGTGAATTTGATCAGTAAAAACATGTCCATGATCTTTCCACCATGCTTACCTGCGATGATAACGTCCAAGTTTTCCTCAGATTGTTGATCGTGCTAAAAAAAATTCCATCTCAGGTAACGAGCTGTGTCATCAGAAGGGCGAGGCGGGTCTTCTGGTTGATCAATTAACCCATAATAACTGCAGTAACTGAAACTCATGTCTGTAAAATTGTTTTTTTTATTGGTAAATCTGAAAAGGTGTCAATAATTGTAGCCACCGCTCTGTATATTACACAAGCCTATGTATTGAAGTCGAATAAGTGCCCTTTCTAATACAGCAGTATGAAACTGCATGGTAATAATCTCAGTGCAGATTCTACTATATTTTACCTCAGTACTCATAACACCATGAAATAACTCAACTTTCACATGCAGACAGTGGATAATAGGAGGAAAAACGTTTCTAAATAAATTAATTTAAAAAAAAAAACAGGAGGATGAATTTGCCATCCAGCTGAGGCCGATATAAATATTCAATATTAAAACAATTTCCAGTAGACACCAGCCATGCCATGCAGTTCCTGCTGACGGATTTGCAAAAGCACAATCCATTTCCACTGCGTTAACAGGAAAAGCTTGATGTCTGGCAGTTAAAAGCGGATTATCGGAGCATCTATTAGGCTGCTGGAGGAGACATTTGAATTCATTGCACACTCAGTCGACTAGCAAAGCAGAAACGTGCACTAAAGAGCCAAACAAATTTTGAGTTTTACAGCTCTTCTATATATTATATATATGTGTGTGTGTGTGTGTGTGTGTGTAAGGTATGTCCACTTAGAAGCACTGTGACCTACTCACACTGCTTCTCCCTAATCATCCTGAAAGGAAAAGAGGATCAGAGATCAGTTTCCAATCTTCCAGACTATGCTAAGTGCCTGTGACAGCTGTTCATGTGGTCTCTCGTGCTTCTGTGTGTGTTCGTTGTGTGTCAACACTGCAACACAGGCTTTGTTTATATTTCCAGCCTGCTCATTTCTTCTCCACTCCTAAACAAGCTGCCTGTAACGATCCACGATTCAGATGGTAATGTCACACCGGATAAAACCAGCCGGAGCGTGACGCAGGCCGAGGCCTCACGCTTTTTTGAACTATGGCAACCTGAACAGAGAAATCTGCTCTTTTAAAACTCATTATACCACAACGGTGCTGAAATTTCAATTCCGATTGGTCAGGTGTAGATTAATATTCTATGTGTCGCCATGCAAGATTTATATTTATACGCTCGTTCAAATGCGTTATTGTTGCTATAGTAACTGGTCATAATCTATGTATATAATAAACTGCTTAGAAGATGTACGGAATTGTTGAATCTCTCTGAAAGGACACTTAGGGAAATAAAACAGGCTTGTAAATGAACCACTGAAACATGAACAAGTGCACATAATTAAATGCAACTATGAAGAGATAAATACTGTGACGTGTCTGAACACTTAACAGTTATTCCATGAAATCGAGCCGTGCATGAGCTGATAGCTGACGAGGTGCATAGCACCGAATTGTCTATAAGCCATGTACGATGAGATGGAGTGGAATAACTGTTTTATTCTATCCACATTCACTCAGTGCGTTTACATGCACATAGAGAAAATCGAATTTCTGACGTTGCTTGACTGAAATCGAAGTTCTAAATGCCATGGAAACACCTTAGCTAGGCTGAAATTGAACCAAACTTGATTTCTCGTAATCGAGCTACACGACCTAGATTATGCGATTGTAGCTAAGCTACTTAGTGCATGTAAACCCTATCGAGCTACGTAGTCGAGCTACTTACTTCAGCACTGCCCCTTCCGGAAGTGACAAGTGACGAGACCACAAGCGGGAAACACGACAGCCTCGGTCGGCATGACAACAGTAGTAGCGAGCAGCAGAAGAGGTCAGGAGGAACAAACGAAGAAGAGAAAATGGAGAGCAGAAACGTGCACTTCTGGAGCAATGAGGAGACAGAGTTCATGCTCATTCAGCTTAAGGAGCTGAATATATTAAAATTCATGGACGGGAGAAAAACGCACAATGGAGAACACGGAACTGATAACTTTGTTTACACTCTTGAATAGCTCTTCTTCATGACGACAACCGGAAGTGTACCAACATGATGGGGCGTGTAGTGCCACCTGTGGCTCAGGTGCACAATGTACCTCACACAATAGCTCGATTTCCTTGTGTGAATGTAAGATTGGATTTCTCTGGCACCCCTGCTGGGACCCTTTGCTCGATTACCGACAGTAGTTCGATTTGGATGTGCATGTAAACGCACTGACTGAGTTTTGAGAAACAGAGCATTTTTACTTTTAGCAAATTCGATAAATAAAAACTTTATACAAAACGTCCGACAAAATCATTTTCGCTTAGGTGCCGAGGTACAGAATAGCTTATTAGACGTTTATTTAATTCTCCCTTGGACATTTCAGTTCTGTAATTTTCAAACTTCTTTGAGCTTTTTTTAAAATTAATTTTTATTTAGTTTCATCAACAACAATACAACATACAGTTGTGGTCAGAAGTTTACATACAGTGACATAAATGTCATCTTGGATATGAATGTCATGGCAATATTTGGGCTTTCAGTAATTTCTTTGAACTGTTCTTTTTCTGTGACAGAATGATTGTACAGCATATCTTTACTTTGGTGGACAAGTTTTAATTTTCTTTGGGTTTTCTGAAATCAACACAGGGTCAAAATTATACATACAGGGTCAAAAATATACATACAGCACACATAATATTTGGGTAAAAAGTCTCTTCGCAAGATTCACCTTGACCAAACATTTTTGTTTACCATGAACAAGTTTCTGGCAGAATTCTGGTTGGATATTTCATGACTCTTCATGGTAGAATTGATGGAGTTCAATTAAATTTGCCCTTTTTTTTCTTTGCAAGGACTCGACTTATAAGCACGGTCCATATATTTTCAATAGGGTTGATGTCAGGAATTGTTTTAAGCTTAATATTAGCCTGCTTTATCCTCCACAACCAGCTCTGATGTGTGTTTGGGTTCTGATTCAATTTTGGAGTAGGGGGTTATTTCTTGGATAGCAGCCTCTTAGTCCATGGTGATCTGAACTGTAGACAGTGATCCATCAGCTTCCAGTTCATGGCAGGGCTGTGACATGGTGGTTCCCAGGTTGTTCCTGACCATCCTAACCAATTTCCTTTCAGCTGAGGGTGACAGTTTGGGTTTTCTTGAAGCAAAGTGATTACACCTCACAATAACAAGATCAAGGAACTCTGGATTAAGAAACTATCAATCTCGTAAATGCCGAACTCTGACTTTCCAACTATCCTTCTTCATAAGAAGAATCAGAACATGGAATGTCCTTCCTGTTAATCTGAAACATCCTAATTTAACCTTAAATCAGTTTAAGAGCCTGCTGTATGAATATTACAACTCTGCCCTACTGATTAACTATGATGTGGACAGTCCTCGTACTTGGAAAACTATTTGTTTAAAGTGCAATACCAGCCATAGTTTGGCAATTGCAGTCAGCTGCTCCAATTAATTGTGTGGAATGTTTAATATACTTTTGTATTTTATTTTATATTTTTATTTATTTATTTTTTCAGGCCCACAGTAATCGGTGAAGCTGCTATGGGCACCAGCTTATATTTTAATAGGCGAAGTTAAATAAAATAAATAAATAAAATAACTTGGATACAATTGTTGGAGCTGATCTTGGAATTTGCAGTTGTTTAGAAATGGCTCCAAGAGACATTCCGGAGTTGTGCATATCTGCGATCCTCTTTCTCAGATCTGCACTGAGCTCCTTGGACTTTCCCATTTTACTGTGTGTTGGTCAATCCAATGAGTGCTGTAAACAAACCCTTTTTATGAAGGCACAGAGAAGCTACCAGCTGTAGTCAATCATGATCCCTAACAGGAAGTTAAGAGACCTCGGCCTTGGCAAGATAAGAGACATTTTGGAAGTTTCAGCACCTCTGAATTAATAATCTAAGTGAGCGTATGTAAATTTTTGACCCTGTATGTATAATTTTGACCCTGTGTTGATTTCAGAAAACCCAAAGAAAATTAAAACTTGTGCACAAAATTCTAGTGGTTTTTCTCATCTCATCTCATTATCTCTAGCCGCTTTATCCTGTTCTACAGGGTCGCAGGCAAGCTGGAGCCTATCCCAGCTGACTACGGGCAAAAGGCGGGGTACACCCTGGACAAGTCGCCAGGTCATCACAGGGCTGACACATAGACACAGACAACCATTCACACTCACACCTACGGTCAATTTAGAGTCACCAGTTAACCTAACCTGCATGTCTTTGGACTGTGGGGGAAACCGGAGCACCCGGAGGAAACCCACGCGGACACGGGGAGAACATGCAAACTCCGCACAGAAAGGCCCTCGCCGGCCACGGGGCTTGAACCCTGACATTCTTGCTGTGAGGCGACAGTGCTAACCCTAGTAGTTTTTTGTTTAATTAAAGCTGTATGCTGTACAATCATTCTGCCGCAGAAAAAGAACAGGTCAAAGAAATGACTGAAAGCCCAAATATTGCCATGACATTCATATCCAAGATGACATTTATGTCACTGTATGTAAACTTCTGACCACAACTGTACATATTTTTTGTACAATTACTTTCTTTTCCATTTGACAGCTGTATATATGCTTTTTATATATATTCAAGTGTTAATCAAGAAAGGACACAAGGAAAATAAAAAATTAAAAGAAAGAAAAAAAAACAGGAAAAAAAATATCCACTTCGAGGTATAGTCGCCTAGACAAAAATACAAGTGCAATATCTGCTCTTGGAAGAGATGGTATGAGCACATATGGTGTATGCACAGAAAATCTAAGTAGGTGCAACTTAAGCAGGAGGGCCGAACTCATTGTATTCATAAAGTCATAACAGGACTCCATCATTTAGTAAAAGCGGATCTTTGGAGCCTTAATGAATAACTTCTTTGAGCTTTTGAACCAGTCTAAAAAAATAATAAATTCAACAAATTTTAATGCTTAAAGATCTCATCTCATCTCATTATCTCTAGCCGCTTTATCCTTCTACAGGGTCGCAGGCAAGCTGGAGCCTATCCCAGCTGACTACGGGCGAAAGGCGGGGTACATCCTGGACAAGTCGCCAGGTCATCACAGGGCATGCTTAAAGATGAAGAATGTAAACAAACTGGAGAAATGACTGCAGAAATTTGTGAAAAATGCTATAAAATTAAGAATAATAATTCTTGAAAACTTAAAAAAAAATACAGTACGTTCTTAACATCAAATACTTTTATTCCATATTTTTGTTGCTTTTTTTGTATTGTTTGGGGTTTTGTTTTTGAGTAGAGTTTTTATTTCGTCCTCGGTTGGTCCAGCAACACGTTCCACCATTTTGTTTTTCTCTACTCATGGTATGAGCTGATAGCCTAGTAGTAGAGGAGCCAATCAGAGCATGCGATTGCTCATTAGGGTGCATCAGTTGCCATCACTTTCATAAAATCTGATGCATTTTTGTTTGGGTGTTCCTTTTTGGACCATATTCAAAAGTCTAATGGTGGCACCATGAGGTTCATTTTTTGCCAAAAAACGCTTATTTTATGTTTTCGCGTAAGGTTTGAATCACAATGTTGGACTCCATTTATTGATTTCTTGTGACCCAGAGATCATGTTAAGAACCTTTGCAAGGGATTGAGAAGCATTAATGCGATTCATAATACATTTGTATTGTTTAAAAGTAGTTGAACAATGATTCAATGAACAGCTAAAACTCAAACTCATTCATTCATCTCATTATCTGTAGCCGCTTTATCCTTCTACAGGGTCGCAGGCAAGCTGGAGCCTATCCCAGCTGACTATGGGCGAAAGGCGGGGTACACCCTGGACAAGTCGCCAGGTCATCACAGGGCTGACACATAGACACAGACAACCATTCACACTCACATTCACACCTACGGTCAATTTAGAGTCACCAGTTAACCTAACCTGCATGTCTTTGGACTGTGGGGGAAACCGGAGCACCCGGAGGAAACCCACGCGGACACGGGGAGAACATGCAAACTCCACACAGAAAGGCCCTCGCCGGCCCCGGGGCTCGAACCCAGGACCTTCTTGCTGTGAGGCGACAGCGCTAACCACTACACCACCGTGCCGCCCTTAAAACTCAAACTGTGCTTGATAATATATTTAGAATATGTACTAAAAATGTGTATCTAAGATATCTGGTATACTCTATAAGGTGCCATAATGTTTCATGAAAAGTGATCGAAATTTTGTCATAAAAGTCATAAAATAGCAGCTTTTTCCATAACTTTGAGCTCCTGGTGCCACCATTAAACTTTTGAATTTTGTCAAAATATTTCACCCAGTGTGTTTTCTTACCAAAAGGAACATAAAAACAAAAATGCATCATGATCGGAGGAACTTTTCATTTTTAGGGCGCAACTGATGCACCCTATTGCTCATATCTAGTGAATGTGGATAGAATAAATTTAAATACATGAATCCTTAACAAATCGCTGCAGTAAAAGAGGAATAAAACACTCCAGGATGTGCAGTTATTCGAAAACAATCATCAACTTCCGGCTGGTAACAGTACTTCCTCTTCACATCACCCTCCCATTGATTATTTTCCTGTAACAGCATACCCAATCATGGTTGTTTTTTTTATTTTATTCCTGAGTACAAATACTAATGAAGCACAGTTCCTGCAGACTTACACAACATGGTGGTGGTGGTATTATTATAATGATTATTGACCAAAATTGAAGTCCCCCCCCCCCCCTTTTTTTTTCCTCCAGCCATTATATGAGTTATGCTGCAGCATCCAAGGATGAACACAGTTGTTATTTTAGCTCTGCTAAGAGAGGATCGCAGGCCATGAAATATTTATATATTTAAAAGAGCACTGTCAAAATAAAAGCCTCTTAATGTCAGCTACACCTAAGGCATGAGCTGAGGGGGCAAGAGAAGAAGGGGAGAGAGGAGAAGAGAGAAGAAGAGAGAAGAGGAGAGGAGAGGAGAGGAGGTGTGTGTGGGGCGAGCCTTCTACACTATGAAGCATGAATCAGTGAAATTTTAGATTTACGCTGAAGTCTCAACAGTGCCCTCATTTGGCAAGTGGATTAAATCACAAGGACCAGAAATAAACAAATTGGGTTGGTCTCTGAAGAGTGTATGAAGTCTGCCATCCAGTGGTTTTCTAGCAAGCTTTAGATTTCATCAACAGCTGGAGATAAACAAACGGATATTGCACATCTGCGAACGTCCACATGCATTAACCCTGTATTCACAACTCAGCAATAGAGAAACGGAAAGGGTCTGAAAGCACGGCCTTTGTTCAAGAATCGAATGAATTTTTTTTAAAGCCAGACACTAAAATCACTATTTTTGTTTTAACAACAGACTGGTTATTTGAACACTTTCATTTCACATTGTTGTTCTCAGATCCCTGGAACATGACCATCAGTCTTTCACTGCAGGCTCTAATCAAGTGGCGGTACAATCTTAGAGGATTTCTATTTTTAAAATAAATAAATAAAGAAATAATATTCCATCTCCATCCAATCACTCATCGCAGGACCTGGCTGCTCTTCTGCACCATATCAGACAGAGACCTATTCTTCCATGCACAGATCAAAGCGGTTTGATTGCTCGGTGGCATACAAGTATGGCACTTTAAAAAAAAAAAAGTGTCCAACTTCAATGCAATTGGAGAGCTTCATGAATAATCAGTATTTTTTCTGTGGATGGAAAGTATCAGCACTTGCAATCACGAGTTGATTATGGTAATCTGAAACCTCTTCAGCACACAAAAGACAAGAATTAATCACTAGTGGCACACTGCTATTTCTGGATCAGCATTCTTCCTGGCAGCAGGAACGAAAGAAAAGCCGCAGACCGGCCCAAGATAGCATCTTCGGGAGGAGAGGACTGGGACTAACGAGAAACGAGTGGTTTCGGGTGGCTAATGAGTTGAGGCGAGCTCTCTTCGTCGTGCGTCTCAAAAGTGACTTTTAATTGGGGCGATTAGTCATCGTCTCGGTGCGCTGAACTGAGATGAAAGGAGATTTCGCTTCTCTTCTCTTCTTCAGCGTTCTGAAGGTGTGGGAGAATGCGAAGCACCAATCAGCCGCTCAGTGTCTTTTTCCCCCCCCTTCTTTCTTTCTCTTGGAATTTTTCCATGAGATACAGTGTCTTGCAAAAGTATTCATCCCCCTTGGTGTTTGTCCTGTTTTGCCGCATTACAAGCTGGAATTAAAATGGATTTTTGGGGAATTAGCACCATTTGATTTACACAACATGCCTTAAAGGTGCAAACTGTTATTGTTTATCACAATAAAACAAGATGAAAAAAACAGAAATCTAGAGTGTGCATAGGTATTCACCCCCAAATTCAATACTTTGTAGAGCCACCTTTTGCTGCAATTACAGCTGCAAGTCTCTTGGGGTTTGTGTCTATTATCTTAGCACATCTAGCCACTGGGATTTTTGTCCATTCCTCAAGGCAAAATTGCTCCAACTCCTTCAAGTTAGATGGGTTGTGTTGGTGTACAGCAGTCTTCAAGTTATGCCACAGATTCTCAATTGGATTGAGGTCTGGGCTTTGACTAGGCCATTCCAAGACATTTAAATGTTTCCCTTTAAGCCACTCCAGTGTAGCTTTAGCAGTCTGTTTAGGGTCATTGTCCTGCTGGAATGTGAACCTTCATCCCAGTCTCGAACCTCTGCCTGATTCAAACAGGTTTTTCTCCAGAATTGCCCTGTATTTGGTACCATCCAGCTTTCCTGTCCCTGCAGATGAAAAATATCCCCACAGCATGATGCTGCCACCACCAGGCTTCCCTGTCGGAATGGTGTTCTCAGGGTGTTGGGTTTGTGCCACACATGGCATTTCCAATGGTGGCCAAAAAGTTAAATTTTTGTCTCATTTGACCAGAGGATGTTCTTCCATGTGTTTGAGGAGTCTGCCACATGCTGTTGAGCAAACTCCAAACATGTTTAACAGTGACCTTTTTTTAATATTATTTTATTATTTTTTGGCCACTCTTCCATAAAGCCCCATTCTGTGGAGTGTATGGCTTAAAGTGGTCCAATGGACAGATACTCCCATCTCCGTTGTGGATCTTTGCAGCTCCTTCAGTATTCTCTTTGGTATCTTTGTTGCATCTCTGATTAATGCCCTCCTTGCCCGGTCTGTGAGTTTTGGTGGCCAGCCTTCTCTTGTCATAGACTGGTACCAAAATTCAAAAAAGTGCTTATTTAAGGAGTTAAAGGCATTTTTGAGACAAAGTCAGCAAACAGTCTTATTTTGTCAATTTGGGTGTGCCTTACATAACATTGCATTACATTTAGCGGTTATTGTTTATACAAAGCTACTGAAAAAAGGACAGATTCAGCAGCATACAAAATGTGGGGGCGTACAGGGTATACAGGTTAATCAGGGTTAGTATATATGAGAGTTTTTTTCTTTGTTGTTTGTTTTTTGTAAAGGCTTTACCCCGTTTAAAACAAAAAACAACAAAGAAAAAAACTCTCATATATACTAACCCTGATTAACCTGTATACCCTGTATGCCCCCACATTTTGTATGCTGCTGAATCTGTCCTTTTTTCAGTAGCTTTGTATAAACAATAACCGCTAAATGTAATGCAATGTTATGTAAGGTGATCGCCTAGGCATTCTCATTGTGAAAAGTAAGTCACATGTACATGGACTGGCATTTAATGTTGTATTTGTTCCTTTCTATTTGTTTTTTGTCTGTTCATATTCTTTTTGGGGGAGTAAAGTCAGTTTAAAAATGCCGTTAAATGCATAGGCCTATAGGCCAAGTTTAATGACCTTGAGGTTATCAGAGGTCATATGTCGTTTTACAAATGAATTCAGCACCCAAACATTTAACAAACAAGGCCATTTGCTAACTTCATTAATCATTTTAGTACATTTCATTCCTTAGAAAGCTGAGAAACTGGGTTCAGCTGAGACGTTTACAGGCCCAAAGTTCAATGACCTCTAGAGGTCAACAGAGGTCAGATAGAGCTCGGCATATTGCAGATTTGAATTCGGCACACCCAAATTGACAAAATAAGACTGTTTGCCGACTTTGTCTCAAAAATGCCTTTGGGTGTCACAATTCTGGATTTTGGTACCAGTCTATCAGGTTTGTAGTGGTACCATGTTCTTTCCATTTTGCTATAATGGATTTAATGGTGCTCTCTGGGATATTTTTTATAACCCAACCCTGTTCTATACTTCTCCACAACTTTGTCTCTGACCTGTTTGGAGGCTCCTTGGGTTTCATGTTGCTTGCTTAGTAGTGTTGCAGAATCAGGGTCCTTCCAGAACAGGTTGATTTATACAGACATCATGTGACAGATCATGTGATTCCACACAGGTGGATCTTAATCAACTAATTACATGACTTATGAAGTGAATTGGTTGGACCAGCTCTTATTTAGGGGTTTCATATGAAAGGGGGTGAATACCTATGCACACTCCAGATTTCTGTTTTTTCATCTTAATTATTTCAATAAAACAATTTGCACCTTTAAAGTGGTAGACGTGTAAATCAAATGGTGCTCATCCTCCAAAAATCCATTTTAATTCCAGCTTGTAATGCGACAAAACAGAACAAACATCAGGGGGGATACTTTTACAGGACACTGCAGCACCAAGTATATTTGTGCACTCATAGAACTACTGAGAAACATTAATTTAAACATACACCATTTA
Source organism: Neoarius graeffei (assembly GCF_027579695.1). Lineage (NCBI taxonomy): Eukaryota > Metazoa > Chordata > Actinopteri > Siluriformes > Ariidae > Neoarius > Neoarius graeffei. The sequence goes on along the minus strand of NC_083577.1, from coordinate 21,631,623 downwards.
TTTAAAGAGCAATTTACAGAATCGCTGTAGAACAGCAGAGTACATGTTTTAACTTATTTCTCCTCCGAGATGTGGACGACCCAAAGAGCAGCAAGATGGAGGATTCCTTTCCACCTCTTTCCCTTCAGTTCACTTTTCACTTCAGCCAGATGCCTTTGTCTCCTGCGTCTTCGTTGTAACCCTCAGCGTACTTCTTCCCTGGAAGCTAAAGCGAGAAAACAGTAGTTAGAGACCAACTTCCATATAATCAAGTCTTCCAGAAATCAAAATTGGTGTCATCCTGTAGTTATCCAATCCAAAGCTCTCTAGATCGCATTTGTCCCGCCCTGCAAACAAAGTGTACATTATGTCATGCTGTAGCTGAAAACTATTTTAAACCTGTGGCCTCTTATTGAGCCGGTTTTGCGAAGTTTGTTTCGATTCGCAGGACAAAATGCTATTGGCTGGTTTGGAAATCCATCAAGCCCTTTGACACGTTTGCTCCATGACTTCCTGTTTCAAAAGGAAATGGAATCAAGATGAGCTCTCTGAACCATTTGATGGGCAGTTTAAAGGCATATTATCAAGTGAATTCCTGTCCTAACGTATAAATAATGTCAAGTGTAAAGCTCTATTCAAGAGGAAATGGGTTTTCGTGTAGAAATCAGGATGGACAAATTATAACCATTTGTGAAAGCTGTCCTGTTCCATGCTTTAAGTGGAAACAAAGCTCATTAGATTAAAACAGGAAGCTAAAATATCCCAAGTATATCAAACTAAATTCCTGTTTAATGATCAGTCAAAAACAGTCCATAAATCAAATTAAATGCACACACACACACGTTCCGTCTCGAACAACTGTTGACAAGTTTGACGCACATGATTGTACAGAAAGTCTCTGTATGCTGTACTATTACAATTTTCCTTCGCTGGAGATTGTGTCAACATGACAATGCCCCTGTGCACAAAGCAAGCTCCATGAAAACACAGTTTCCCCAAGGTTGGACTGAAAGATCTCGAGTGTCTGGACCTGCACAGAGTCCTGACCGTCAATACCACTGAACAGGGTCCTTTTCACCCAACATCAGTGTCTGATCTCACTAAAGCTCCTGTAGCTGAATGAACATAAATCCCCACAGCCACGCCCCAAAATCTAGGGGAAAGCCTTCCCAGAAGGGTGGAGGTTATAACAGTAAAGGCAGAATGAGATGTTCAGTGACATGGGTGTGCTCATTAGGTGTCCACTATGGGACTTTTGGCCATATAGTGTATTTAATTGTGAGATGATGGCGTGTAGCTTTTGGCGCAACTTGGAATGAGTCATGAATCATGAACAACCACAGCATCATCGAAATGAGTCAGGCCAATATTATGTTTTAACAAAAGACACACACCAAATAAAAACGTTATCTTTGTAAATGTTGACAGTGAGTCAGGGTTTTTTTTTTTCTCCAGATGTTGAATGAATGAGAGATGACGGGAACAGTAAAAGTTTGTGCCTCCTGGTCAACCTGGCAGCTAAGAATAACAAGAGTGCTCCGAGAGCACAATATCCCCCTCTGGCAACTATATCTATGCTATAAGTGCTTAATAATACACCCTGATGAAATTGTCAAAGTACAAGTTTGGTAATCAACAGCCATAACTCTGGTGAAATGTGACCGAACTGAACATGCATATTACCGAAATATCACAAAGAATCATGTCAAGTTTCGTGAAATTCCTCCAAAAATTGAGAGAGGAGTTGATTTCAGAAGGTGAGTACCTTTCCCGGGATGGACAAACAGATGGATAGATGGAAATTGCCATGACATAATCCCTCTTCGGGCCTTTCAGCCAGTGGGGGATAAAAAAAAGCCAACAGCCTGGACATGCAGCCTCGTCTGGGCTCATGAGAAGAATGCACTGCTCCAACAAAGAAAGTGTAGCAACTGAATATAAACCGAACCCCAAAGAAGGGAGAAAAAAAAAAAACCCACACACAAAACTGAATGTTGTTAACAGAGCGAGAGGAGGGAACCATTTGGATGTGTGAAGACAGAAAGCTGTATTAACAGTATTAAACTCTCAATGTGGATTCAACAGTCCTCTATTCAAACCAGGTAAACTCTGTTTCCCATGGGCGTAAGCACACGTTCACAACAGCGCTCATCTCCTCCAGAATGTTCAGGAAAGTCAAGACAAAATGGTCTCTCAGGTCTCGTTCTGACAACACCGATCAAGCCAGGAAGAGTTAAGGGGTTTTCATGGGGGAAAATCCACTGACAGCTTGATCCAGACGAAGAGCTGCGTTAATCCGAGTGTGAGAAGAACCGCTTCTAAACTGCTGATGTCTGGTGAGAGGACAGGGTTTATGAGTGAACTCCCGTTGCTTCCCAACGTCTCTTTACCCGTCTTGTACAAGTCCCATTAGCAATTACGCTAAAAAATGAAAACTAGACAGGGTAAGCAAAGAAACCACCAAGACTATTGAGGTGTAAAACTTACATGAGCAATAAGTTTAAGTGGAGATGAATGAAAGAATCCTTGATTGTTCTTCTTGGCTACTTTAAATGAAAATCCGTGCCATTTTACGTGGTAAAATTAAAGAGAATCAGGCTCACTCATACACCTTCCTGGAATAACAGGGCAATGGGAATGCCTAGACTTGTACATACTGCAATAAAGCACAGCATGGAATTAAATGTCACTCGGAAACATCCAATAGCGTAATTTACACCTCCGAGTCGAAACGTAGCTCGTGAAAAGCCATTCTCCGAGCGCTCGGGCTTAAAGGTCAGGTGCGAATGTTTTTTCTGGCACAGATGATGGTACCAAATCACTTGCAGCATATTGAACAAAGTGCCATTTAGGAATCATTGGCCATCTTTCCGCAGTAAATATGAGCTAATGCCACCAGTGAGAAAAATAAACGCAAGTCATTTTGTTGTTTCGGAGCTGGAAATGCATTTCACTTCTGTCTGTAATAATACAATAATTCACATCGTCGCCAGTTTATATTCATCCAAAAGCACGTTCTTCAGAAAAGCATGAATTCACCTGGCGATGGATTTTAGTGATGTATGAAGAAATAACTGCAGAGTCCGTTGATTCAGAGAGTAGGCATGTAACAATTCACAATACTGGATTCATGATGAGTTGTGGATGGAATAGGGCTATTTACTGTATGTTTATTATTTACTATTTACGGTTTGATCTCAAACACATTAAGGCGGCAAGAAATTAATCCACTAACGCTTGACGAGGCACACTCGTTAATTGAAAAGCATTCCAGTTTGACGACCTCATGAGGCTGGTTAAGATAATGCCAACAATGTGCAAAGTGTCAAGGGAAACAGTGGCTACTTTGAAGAATCTAAAATACGAAACACTTTCTTTACCACATAATTCCATATATGTTCCATTTTTATTTCATAGATTTGATATCCTCAATCTTGTTCTACAATGTAGAAAACAATCACAATGCATAAAAACCTATCAGTGAGTTGGGGTGTGCAAACTTTTGACTGGTACTGTATGTTTGGGTTCTTATTGGCTGTAAAAACTGTCGCTACTATGCATGTCATGATTCACTCAATCTGATTCCATTTGTGATATTGGGTTCATGATTCAATTTTCCCATGATATTTAAAAAATAAAATAAAATGAAAATTACTAAAAAAAAAAAAGCAACATTTAGATTCTTTATCAACTTAAATTCTTTGTTAAATAAAAACTTTTTTCCCTTTTTTCCATAATCAACAATAATGCTTTACCCATATTTGTAAAGGTTGGAGTAAAAAAATATATATATATTTTTCACTAAAATATTCCCTTTTTTAAAAATGAAAAACTTAAACAAATATGCCTTTTCTTAACATGAACAGTTGTACTGCCTCCATTTGCTTCTCTTTATCTTTCAGCATTGTATAAAAAAAGAGCTCCGATTTCTTGTTAAATCTACTTTTACAGTCAGACAGCAGCTTTTTCCCATTTTAGATCAGTTTTTGTGCATTTTCACTGCATTAGAGCGGTGTTACTTCCACCTATGGTGAAGTCGCATGCATTCCCACTAGTGCACCTTCTGTTGTCAAAACACAATTACAGCTAGGAAAAACCAAGTTTACACAGCCTGATGATAATGAGCCCTTTTTTATTTCATTGATTCGAATACTCAAATTTGTATCGTGGTCCATCAATACATCACGAGACATCATTACATGCCTATCACAGAGTCAGGACATCTCTCTGGACTCATACCCACTACATTGTGCTGATTTGTTCCCTCCATCAACATGATGCAAAAGGAACGTGGATTCATCTGACCTGGAAACTTTCCTTCCACCCTTTAAAAACAGTCAGGTTCTGATGTTCTCTTGGTACTTGACAATGTGTGAAATGGGCTACAACAGCAGAAGAAGTTTGAAGTAATTTGTCTGGCTGTGAACCATCCGTTTGTGCCCACTGTTCTTTCTCCCTTCTGATCCACAACCTGGCTACATCCACATTCGAAATCTCTTGGCTTGCTCAGTTAAGTGAAAAATTAAAAACGCCTGGCCTTCCAGATTTATACCTCACACACACACACACACACACACACACACACACACACACACACACACACACACCATCAGCTGCTGCATGACTTATTGGAAAGTAAAATTTGCTTGAAGGGGAGGGATGGGCCTAATAAACTGGCAACACCACTTTACTCATCTGTGGATCGATACTGCTAGAGATTGAATCATGATGTTTTATTTGAGCTAGAGTCAGACATGAATGAATGAAAGAAAAATATTTGACCAGGGGAAGAACAGACAAGCATAATTTCCAAATTCTGTATGCCCAAGTTCCATGAAGTACAGATGAACCACACCCATTGGTGTGGCTAGACTAGTACAACACAGTTTTTTTTTTAGTCCAGAAACAAACAAACATTTTCCACCATTATAGGTTTTAAGGAAAGTACATAAGGGTGTAATTGTATTACCAGCTCTGTGGTTGGGAACTGCTTGCTGGCAGTGGCAACCACAAAAACTCATCGTAAAGAGGAAAAACAAACTAGACTTGGATTTCCTGAAGGAAATACTAGTGCTTGCATAGCAAAAATAAAAAAAAATAAAAATACAAAAAGTATTACAAGATGAGAAAAAGTGTTAAAGATGTTTAATGCAGGCACAGAGAGGGAGGTAAAGAGAGAAAGATATTAGAAAAGAGACAGATACTTTAGTTATCCAAAGTCCTTTCGTTGATGTGATATAAAATTAGATTTGATTTTCCAACCAAAATCAACACCCTCTTCCAACAAACGCACAACAGTGCCAAAAGCTGCGTCCATGTGAATGGTAAAGACTCAGAGTGGTCTGCCATCAGCAGTGGAGTATGCCAGGGCTGCATTGCTACTCCAGATCTCTTCAACTGTGTCATCGACTACCTGATGACAAGGATCTGTGAGCGCATCCCGAGAGTGCCTTTCGGCAAATACACCTTGGCAGACCTTAAATACGTGGACGACACCACCCTACTTGCGGACATGCCAGAACAGCTCAGAGACACCTCAAGTATCTTTGATGAAGCAGCCAAAAAGCTTGGCCTCACTATCAACTGGTCCAAGACAGAGCTTATGCATATTGGTGATGGCCCTGACCCTCCACTTTGAGAACACCGCTAAGAAACTTGTACCAACTTTTAAATATCTCGGCTCAATGGTATCCAAAACGGGTGACTCAAGACCAGAGATTGATCGGTTATGAGCACTGGCATCTGCAGTCATGCAGTCACTATGGAGACCCCTGTAATGTCATCAACACAATTTCCCAAAGGACAAAACTCCACATTTACAACTCCTTGGTGCTGCCTGGCCTCCTGTACAGATCCGAGGCCTGGCCATTAAACACCCAGGATTGATGGCTTCGACAGTAGAGACCTCAGGAGGATTGAACAGCATTGAGTGGTACGAGCACATTACCAACCAAGAGAGCCGAGATCAAACTCAACAGCTTCCTGCCTTGCAGCAATGTGTAGAGTCAGATGGTCTGGGCACATCCTGCGCCTCCCCCCCTCCAGAGCATCCTACCCAGGCCATCCTCAACTTTGACCTGCATCATGCTGGCTGGAAACAATCCAGAGGGCCCCCCCCCCACACACACACACACACTCGTTGGCTCGACATTATAGCTGGATTTTCAGACATGTGGTGCCACCATGCACCAAGCCCAAAATCTAGCTCAGGACAGATCCGAATGCAGGGCATTGACAAACCTGGTTGGCTCTACACACCCTGTGTAAGAGGACTAAGTAAAAAAGACTGATTCTGATAGATACAGTTAGGTCCATATATATTTGGACACTGACACAAATGTTGGGTTTTTTTTACCCGTTTACTGAAACATATTCAAGTTATAGTTATGTAATGGACATGGACAAAGTCCAGACTTTCAGCTTTCCTTTGAGGGTATCCACATTAAAATTGGATGAAGGGTTTAGGAGTTTCAGCTCCTTAACATGTGCCACCCTGTTTTTAAAGGGACCAAAAGTAATTGGACAATTGACTCAAAGGCTATTTCATGGGCAGGTGTGGGCAATTCCTTCATTATGTCATTCTCAATTAAGCAGATAAAAGGCCTGGAGTTGATTTGAGGTGTGGTGCTTGCATTTGGAAGATTTTGCTGTGAAGAAAACATGCGGTCAAAGGAGCTCTCCATGCAGGCGAAACAAGCCATCCTTAAGCTGCGAAAACAGAAAAAGCCCATCCGAGAAATTGCTACAATATTAGGAGTGGCAAAATCTACAGTTTGGTACATCCTGAGAAAGAAAGAAAGCACTGGTGAACTCATCAATGCAAAAAGACCTGGACGCCCACAGACGACAACAGTGGTGGATGATCGCAGAATAATTTCCATGGTGAAGAGAAACCCCTTCACAACAGCCAACCAAGTGAACAACACTCCCCAGGAGGTAGGCGTATCAATATCCAAATCTACCATAAAGAGAAGACTGCATGAAAGTAAATACAGAGGGTTCACTGCATGGTGCAAGCCTCAAGAATAAAAAGGCTAGATTGGACTTTGCTAAAAAACATCTAAAAAAGCCAGCACAGTTCTGGAAGAACATTCTTTGGACAGATGAAACCAAGATCAACCTCTACCAGAATGATGGAAAGAAAAAAAGTATGGCGAAGGCGTGGCTTGGGCATGCATGGCTGCCAGTGGCACTGGGTCACTAGTGTTTATTGATGATGTGACACAGGACAGAAGCAGCCGGATGAATTCTGAGGTATTCAGAGACATACTGTGTGCTCAAATCCAGCCAAATGCAGCCAAACTGATTGGTCGGCGTTTCATAATACAGATGGACAATGACCCAAAACATAAAGCCAAAGCAACCCAGGAGTTTATTAAAGCAAAGAAGTGGAATATTCTTGAATGGCCAAGTCAGTCACCTGATCTCAACCCAATTGAGCATGCAGTTCACTTGTTAAAAGACTAAACTTCAGACAGAAAGGCCCACAAACAGACAGCAACTGAAAACCGCTGTAGTAAAGGCCTGGCAGAGCATTAAAAAGGAGGAAACATAGCGTCTGGTGATGTCCATGAGTTCAAGACTTCAGGCAGTCATTGCCAACAAAGGCTTTTCAACCAAGTATTACAACCCCAATTCCAAAAAAGTTGGGACAAAGTACAAATTGTAAATAAAAATGGAATGCAATGATGTGGAAGTTTCAAAATTCCATATTTTATTCAGAATAGACCATAGATGACATATCAAATGTTTAAACTGAGAAAATGTCTCATTTAAAGAGAAAAAATTAGGTGATTTTAAATTTCATGACAACACCACATTTCAAAAAAGTTGGGACAAGGCCATGTTTACCACTGTGAGACATCCCCTCTTCTCTTTACAACAGTCTGTAAACATCTGGGGACTGAGGAGACAAGTTGCTCAAGTTTAAGGATAGGAATGTTAACCCATTCTTGTCTAATGTAGGATTCTAGTTGCTCAACTGTCTTAGGTCTTTTTTGTCGTATCTTCCGTTTTATGATGCGCCAAATGTTTTCTATGGGTGAAAGGTCTGGACTGCAGGCTGGCCAGTTCAGTACCCGGACCCTTCTTCTACGCAGCCATGATGCTGTAATTGATGCAGTATGTGGTTTGGCATTGTCATGTTGGGAAATGCAAGGTCTTCCCTGAAAGAAACGTCATCTGGATGGGAGCATATGTTGCTCTAGAACCTGGATATACCTTTCAGCATTGATGGTGTCTTTCCAGATGTGTAAGCTGCCCATGCCACACGCACTAATGCAACCCCATACCATCAGAGATGCAGGCTTCTGAACTGAGCGCTGATAACAACTCGGGTCATCCTTCTCCTCTTTAGTCCAAATGACACGGCGTCCCTGATTTCCATAAAGGACTTCAAATTTTGATTCGTCTGACCACAGAACAGTTTTCCACTTTGCCACAGTCCATTTTAAATGAGCCTTGGCCCAGAGAAGACGTCTGCGCTTCTGGATCATGTTTAGATATGGCTTCTTCTTTGAACTATAGAGTTTTAGCTGGCAACGGTGAATGGCACGGTGAATTGTGTTCACAGATAATGTTCTCTGGAAATATTCCTGAGCCCATTTTGTGATTTCCAATACAGAAGCATGCCTGTATGTGATGCAGTGTCGTCTAAGGGCCCAAAGATCACGGGCACCCAGTATGGTTTTCCGGCCTTGACCCTTACGCACAGAGATTCTTCCAGATTCTCTGAATCTTTTGATGATATTATGCACTGTAGATGATGATATGTTCAAACTCTCTGCAATTTTACACTGTTGAACTCCTTTCTGATATTGCTCCACTATTTGTTGGCGCAGAATTAGGGGGATTGGTTATCCTCTTCCCATCTTTACTTCTGAGAGCCGCTGCCACTCCAAGATGCTCTTTTTATACCCAGTCATGTTAATGACCTATTGCCAATTGACCTAATGAGTTGCAATTTGGTCCTCCGGCTGTTCCTTTTTTTGTACCTTTAACTTCTCCAGCCTCTTATTGCCCCTGTCCCAACTTTTCTGAAATGTGTTGCTGTCATGAAATTTCAAATGAGCCAATATTTGGCATGAAATTTCAAAATGTCTCACTTTCGACATTTGATATGTTGTCTATGTTCTATTGTGAATACAATATCAGTTTTTGAGATTTGTAAATTATTGCATTCCGTTTTTATTTACAATTTGTACTTTGTCCCAACTTTTTTGGAATCGGGGTTGTAGAAATGAACATTTTATTTACAATTATTTAATTTGTCCAATTACTTTTGAGCCCCTGAAATGAAGGGATTGTGTTTAAAAAACGCTTTAGTTCCTCACATTTTTATGCAATCATTTTGTTCAACCCACTGAATTAAAGCTGAAAGTCTGAACTTCAACTGCATCTGAATTGTTTCGTTCAAAATTCATTGTGGTAATGTACAGAACCAAAATTAGAAAAATGTTGCCTCTGTCCAAATATTTATGGACCTAACTGTAGATAGATGGATTGTTTCTTTGATAGCCTTGGCCACAAAAACAACCAAGTGCATATGATTAAAAAAAGTATGCGCAAAGGGCAATGCATTAAATACCGCTTGTTAACTGAGCCTTATTAACCGTATCGTCAAGATCTTGGTCTGATCAAGACCGAGCAAACAAGGTTAATAGGGGGTTTATTATATGGCTTTTTTATTTCTAAGATTAAAATGGACAGTCACTATAATGAGACGTGATGCTGCTTTCAGTCACATCATATTTGTAACCTAGTTGAGTTATGCATGCAGAATAAATGGCTAGCGGTTTCAAAACAGTTTCTGTTAGTGGTTTCTGAATGCTCTTCGTTGTTCATCATTTCTTGAATAACTCCGAGACTCTTGTTTGTCTTTTGGCCATTTTTGATTTCCAATTAATCTTCTTTTGTCATTTTGTTTTTTGCAACATTGAAAGCCAGTACCTTGGAAAGGAAGTCTGTAATCACTCACGGGCACTACAGGAAAATACTGCCCACCAAGGAACTAATCAGAGCGCACAATTTTACCGGCAGTAGCTTGTGCCATATTAACCCTCTGGGGTTGAGAGCTTCGCCGGTGAAGCTCGGCAGGTTTAGAATGAGTGGGTTATGTATTTAGAGAAATATCTGATTTTTTTTTTTTTAAATCATACAAGCATGACAAACATATCGACAAACCTTATACTTTCCTATGTGCCCGCTGCCAAATAATATTAGTTTTTAAATTACCTAAATTAGATGAAACAAAACTTGTCACCTTCCTCAGTCACGCTGGAGTCGGAGCGCTGAGCGCCCACTTACACATTCATAAAGGACTAGTCACATAACGGCATGATAATCACTTTCACTCTTTTGGTTTTGACTGGTCTCTCTTTCATGGTGGGAACACCCACCGTAAACAGGATAAAATCTGTCAGACAAAGTTCAGGCTATTTGGAGGCAAAACTTTTTGCGAGATGGCACCTGGATTTTATGTGCTTCGGATGATTCAGGACAGCGATTCAATTCAATCTTGAGAACTGCCACACTGATCATGAGCGGAGCCTTTTTTTTTTTTTTTTTAAACTTCAACTCGATCCAGCCAAAGATAAACTCAAGTGTAAATATTTCTTCTATTTCTGATGGTGTGCGCACTGTAGTGCATACACAGGAAAAAAAAAAACGACAGCAATTTTTCCAGAGTTAAAAGTATTTTCCTCAAAAACAGTTAATTTTGCTCCATTTTGAGTTTAGAGAGTAAAATTTGGAGTTGGAGTAAAATTACAGAGTAATTGTGTAACAGAGTAGTTTGTGGCTCTGAACTGAGTAAAACAGTACAAGAGTTAATTTCAAGACACGCTGAATAGAGTCAAATACCAAAATAAAGTCAAATACCAGATAAATGAAGCTGTTGTGAAAGGCAGTTTTAGAACTGTGCTGGAATGCATGAAACAAACATGACCTTACCCATTGGGACTTGACCTGATGGGATTAAGAGTTGGCAATGGGAGGAATTTTCACTCCTCACTGAATGGAAATTTTCACTCTTTTCATTGAATGGAATTTTTTTTTTTACACTTCTTATTGAATACCCCTCCCACTGCCAACCCTTTATCCCAAAACAGGACATAATTTTCTGATGGCCAGTTAATTGTCCAAATCAGTGGAGCAGATTTAAGGTTTTTGTGCTTGATCCATTCCTAAGACTGAACAGAATCACCTCAAGTGACCAAAACGGTTCGTCACAATGGGTAAGGTCATGTGGTTTTGTCCCCCCCCAACACACACATTCCAACACAGTTCTAAAATTGCTTTTTACAACATCTTTATGTATCTGTTACATTTTTTAAAAAAGTACAAATCATGATATACATACTACAGAGATATTATTGGATAAAGCAGCGTCACTTGTGTTGAATACAAAAAAAAAAAAAAAAAAAGTCATATGACTTTGAAAATACTGCTTAGATTTGTTGAACTTGCTGATAAAATCAGAGCATTCCAAAATCATTAGAGTGCCAGAAAATACCTCAGACCCCAGAGGGTTAAACAAAACATTAAAGATCTGATGACACGAACATGACTCTATGCAATTTCTTAAATAAACTATACAACATGGCAAACATGTTAGATTTCTGTTATAATTACGTGAAAAGAAGCTGTTGTTACGCGAATATCCAACTTTTAATTGCACAGCGCAAGAAAACTGGGTCCGTGGCTCGCGGCCATGCTGTGACGTCAGCGGAAGAACACGCTGCGGTTCACTGGCTGTTCTACTCTGGTTCTACTCGATGGAAATGGCGCATGAAAACGCCGGTGAACTCCCTAGTGCTAGCTCTTCCTCTTCTGGGAGTCTAGAATTGTGGTGAGTGGGATAGATCGGAAGAATCTAGTGATGACGAACACGGGTGCATCCAACCATACAGGTTTGAACCTGTTACTGTGCACCAATCTGAGAGCGACTCCGACTCCGAGATGGACAGCGGACAGGCAGACAGCCCAGCATTGACTAACACCACAAGGATGGATAACAAGGATTGGTAGGTCAACCCGTATTTGTTCAAAATGTTACGGAATCAATATTTTAATATTGTGTATTGTTGTCTTGGATGTGTAAACACTGCTTATATCATGTAAGCCGTATGCTACACTGAATACATAGTTCCTAATGGAGCATGCAAACGGCTAACATAATAAGCTTACGACTATGCCTGATCCGTGATACATTTAGGATAATATTGGCAGGCATGTCTTCTAGTTTATGGCTTCTTAGTTTTATCCTTGAATGAAGCAAAATATTTTGATTTGCGCCTGACTTGCTTCACCCACTTCGCATGCAGCTCGGGATCTCTGGGAAACTTGAATAAACTTACCCCATCCTTGTAGGTTTTGGAGCAAAAGCCAGCAACACAACGCGAAGGCATAATAATAATACTAATAATGACAAACTGAACACCTGTCGCATCAACAACAAACTGGTAAGTTAGGAGGAAGGTTCTTTCGATGACGTCATATAGCTCCTCCTCCTCCTCTTTCGTCTCCTGGGTGCTGCAGCCCTGTCAAATTTGCCCAAATAGCCGCGTTTTTTATCATAACTTGTAAAATAGGCGCCTTCGTGAATTAATATATGGATCATCGGGAATTACTTTTTATGTTATAAAACATCGCCAAAGATGTCAAAAACGTGTCATCAGATCTTTAAATTAAAGACACAATATGAGGTCGTAATCCCAACTTAAAGAGAGACATGCAGTATAGAGTGTAGAGAGAGAAAGAAAGACACTGATAGAGACTGGATGCTGATGAAGACAAAACATAGGGAGAGAGGGGGAAAAAATAATAGTTTAATAGCATGAGTATGTGAGAGAGAGAAAAATTAAAGAGATGGAGAATTTAGATATGAAGATAGAAATGGAAACCGAGCAATTGAAACAAAGAAGGCATAAAAATCTGGCTCCGATGACGCGAGAAGGTAATTTAATATGCAAAAAAAAAAAACTCTGCAGTTTGATGCCTAATCATTTTACCCAACACTGTAATACATTTTTGATGAAGTGCTCCAAAATAAATCCCTTTCCATTTGGCAAATCTTCACTCCTTATTGTTTTTCTTCCACTGAATTAGCTTTCAAGGACTTTGAAGGACTGCTGCTTTTCTGCTCTAGTTGTTCCACGATCCCTGAACGTATTAGCTAGAGTTGTTATACAGTACAGTCCAGGAGTTAATCGAGGCGACTATCCGTCCCATCCTCACACACACACACACACACACCAGTCACGCTGCAGGTGCTCATGGTGCACGTACCGATCTGAAGGAGTAGTAGCCTTTATCAAACTCATGAGCACCAATAGTGATCTCGGGGATGTATCTGGGGATGCAGGTCAGGTTCGCCACCCGCTGTTTATCTTCCACCCTACAGAAATAAACACATGTAGCAGTAAAGGTACAGACATTAGACTGAGAGGATCATCAGACCACATTTCATCTGCTTTGTTAAAAGGCATCCATCGTTAAGATCAGTCAAAAAAAAAGGCATAATATACATGTAAACAAAATCAAGAACTTGAAATTCAAGCACACTTTCTCTTCAATATGCTTGATGTACACAGGGCTCGACATTACCTTTTCAATCCACTCGTCCAGTTGGACAAGCAGGAGGATTTTTCCACTTGTCCTGACCATAACCTTTTTATTTATTACTATGTATTTACTAATTCAATGAAAGGAAAGTGATTAACAAAGTTTATCAAAAAGCAGGTACAGTTATGATCATTATGCTTTCATGATTTATAATTTAATAAAACTCAAACTTTAACTAACAATAAACAGGAACTATCCAGTGCCACATTATGGTGCATGTCGTTATAACCCATTACCTGATCTGCGGTTTTAAGAGGAAATACAGTTAAATCTTGATTAATCCAGTAAAACTTGAAGCATAAATTAATTTAAAGAAAACAAAAGTTGGACATGATCAGGAGGACAGAGCAACACTGTGAATGAAAACAAACCATGAGTTAGTTCAGCACTCTTGTGTTTTACAACATTCGTGATGGTTAATGTCTCATTCTCATCTCATTATCTCTAGCCGCTTTATCCTTCTACAGGGTCGCAGGCAAGCTGGAGCCTATCCCAGCTGACTATGGGCGAAAGGCGGGGTACACCCTGGACAAGTCGCCAGGTCATCACAGGGCTGACACATAGACACAGACAACCATTCACACTCACATTCACACCTACGGTCAATTTAGAGTCACCAGTTAACCTAACCTGCATGTCTTTGGACTGTGGGGGAAACCGGAGCACCCGGAGGAAACCCACGCGGACACGGGGAGAACGTGCAAACTCCGCACAGAAAGGCCCTCGTCGGCCACGGGGCTCGAACCCGGACCTTCTTGCTGTGAGGCGACAGCGCTAACCACTACACCACCGTGCCGCCCTGATGGTTAATGTGAACCGTACAAAAGGAAAATACAATGAATGTTCGAATGAAATGAAGATTTACCACAGATATTTATTTTATTGAGGCATTTGATCACCATTTCTCAGATTTCGATGAAGTCTAATAATCTATAATTAGATATTATGACTCCCCCCACCTGCTGTACTCAGCTTCCCCCGAATTTCATAAACAACAACACGGCCGGATCACTGAGGGATATTGAACTGGTTTTGTTTGAACGTTATTGATGTAACTCTTGAATAATTACTTTAAAAAAAAAAAAAAAAAAAAGGTGATTTTCAACCTGATATTCAACACGTCCCATCAGACAGACAAATGCGGCTTGGACTCATCTGAACTAAAAATGTTTGCTTGTCCCGGACAGTCGGACTACCGTTAATGTCGAGCCCTGGTACGGTTTTACAGTTAAAACTACACACTCACAAAATTCTCATGTGATGGAAAGTGACATCATCCTGCTCCAACCACAGGCCCTTATCAAACTTCAGATACTCAATATCCTCCGCAATCTGAGAAAAATACACACATGCGCATATTAAGACAAAGTAAACATACACAATTACACCTTACAACTTAAAAAAAAAAAAAAAAAAAGGACATCCTAAGAGAGGATGACCACTGATTAAAAATCTTTTCATTACCTTCTCGATATCCTGTGCTTGTGCTGTATCGTAAACAAGCACTTCAGCCTCCTCACTGAAATAAAAAGCAGAATATTATGTCTTACAATTCAGCTAGCAAAATAAATAATGGGTCAAGACACTTGTAACAATTAGAGACAATTATTTGTGAGACACATCATATCGCCTTAATAAATGTGTCACCAAGCAGGAAAACCCATTGAATACTGATGAGCAATTTCTAAATATACAGTGTCTTGCAAAAGTATTCATCCCCCTTGGTGTTTGTCCTGTTTTTTCCACATTACAAGCTGTAATTAAAATGGATTTTTGGGGGGTTAGCACCATTTGATTTACACAACATGCCTACAGCTTTAAAGGTGAAAATTATTTATTTTATTGTGACACAAACAAGAAGTAAAATATTGGGGGGGGGCAAATCTGGAGTGTGCATAGGTATTCACCCCCAAAGTCAATACTTTGTAGAGCCACCTTTTGCTGCAATTACAGCTGCAAGTCTCTTGAGGTATGTCTCTATTAGCTTAGCACATCTAGCCACTGGGATTTTTGTCCATTCCTCAAGGCAAAACTGCTCCAGCTCCTTCAAGTTAGATGGGTTACGTTGGTGTACAGCAGTCTTCAAGTTATGCCACAGATTCTCAATTGGATTGAGGTCTGGGCTTTGACTAGGCCATTCCAAGACATTTAAATGTTTCCCTTTAAGCCACTCCAGTGTAGCTTTAGCAGCATGTTTAGTCATTATCCTGCTGGAACATGAACCTTCATCCCAATCTCAAATCTCTGGCTGATTCAAACAGGTTTTCCTCCAGAATTGCCCTGTATTTAGTGTCATCCATCTTTCCTTCAGTCCTGACCAGCTTTCCTGTTTCTGCAGATGAAAAACATCTCTACAGCATGATGCTGCCACCACCATGCTTCACTGTAGGAATGGCGTTCTCAGTGTGCTGGGTTTGTGCCACACATGGTATTTCCCATGATGGGCAAAAAGTTCAATTTTAGTCTCATCTGACCAGAGAATGTTCGTCCATGTGTTTGGGGGGTCTGCCACATGCTGTTGGGGAAACTCCAAACGTTTTTTCTTATGCAATGACTTTTCTGGCCACTCTTCCATAAAGCCCCGCTCTGTGGAGTGTACGGCTTAAAGTGATCCTATGGACAGATACTCCCATTTCCACTGTGGATCTTTGCAGCTCCTTCAGTGTTCTCTTTGGTGTCTTTGTTGCATCTCTGATTAATGCTCTCCTTGCCCGGTCTATGAGTTTTGGTGGGCGGCCTTCTCTTGTCAGGTTTGTAGTGGTGCCATATTCTTTCCATTTTGCTATAATGGATTTAATGGTGCTCCCTAGGATATTTTTTATGACCCAACCCTGATCTATACTTCTCCACATCTTTGTCTCTGACCTGTTTGGAGGCTCCTTGGTTTTCATGTTGCTTGTTTAGTAGTGTTGCAGAGTCAGGGTCCTTCCAGAACAGGTTGATTTATACAGACATCATGTGACAGATCATGTGAAACACCGGTGGATATTAATCAACTAATTACATGACTTATGAAGTGAATTGGTCGGACCAGCTCTTATTTAGGGGTTTCATATGAAGGGGGGGGGGGGGATACCTATGCACACTACAGATTTGTTTTTTACATGGCATTTCCCATGATGGCCAAAAAGTTCAATTTTTGTCTCATCTGACCAGAGAATCTTCTTCCATGTGTTTGGGGAGTCTGCCACATGCTGTCGGGCAAACTCCAAATGTGCTTTCTTCAGCAGTGTCGTTTTGTTTTTTTCTCCCCCCTCATCTTAATTATTGTTTGTCACAACAAAACAATTTGCACGTTTAAAGTTGTAGGCATGTTGTGTGAATCAAATGGTGCTAACCCCCCAAAAATCCATTTTAATTCCAGCTTGTAATGTGACAAAACAGGACAAACACCAAGGGGGATGAATACTTTTGCAAGACACTGTACATGTATGTAGGTTAAACGGTTAATGCATTACCTGATTTTGGGCAGGAAGGTCTTCTTGTATGCAGTCTCGATGCTTTTAAGGTAGGCGAGGGATACGTTTTGGAGATAGGGCTGGAGAAGAGATGCACAAGCTCAGTGTTAGATCCACCTGAAACAGTCTAGAACAACTGTGCTGTCGTTACACAATTCTTCAAAATTCACCAGACTGACATCAGCAGGAAAAACCCAAACAATTTTAAGTGGCTTGCTATCAGCTGAGTGCATCAGAAGGGAGGAGGGAAACCAGACTTGCTGCACAGAGCAGTGAAACTATTAGGGCCTCTGCATGCTCTTGCAACAAGGCTTTCGCAGATAGCTTTTCGCAGACAGTTGTAATTTATCATTGAGCGGGGAGTAATAGGCGTGCGCGATGTTATTCACCACCACAACGCAAGGGGCGCAAAGTCGCGAAATCGCTAGGAGTAGTTGGTGGGTGTGGTTAGTGGAGTGTTTATCCTCCGGTTACTTATAATGACTAGAACTGGAATCGTATAGATGTACGTACTTCCTCACTTCCTCGATCAACCGCTCTTCGTGCTGCTCCATCTTCGCTCGTGCTTTTAAAAATGGCGGTAGTGAAAACAAACCAAACCGGGAAAGTAGGGAAGCGGAAGTGCGTGTACAGCGGATGTAGAGTGGACCAATCAATCAGAGCCCTCGTCTGCGAGGCTTCTGCGGTGGTCACAATTTTTGGGAGGTGCGCGCAGAGCGTCTGCAAAGGGGGGGGGGGGGGGGGGGGGGGGCTTCACAGACGCCATCTGCGACACCATCTGCAAGGACTGGGTTGTCAGCATAAATTGGCCTTTAGTCTCAACCAAAAACACGCTGAATGATTAAAGTGCATATCACAGGTAAATTCAGGAGCAAGATCAATGTAATTCTCCTATTTTATATTAAACTTTGGTCAAATATCTGTAACATTTTGCATTTTGTGCAATACCAGAAAAATTCAGTTGAAATCAAGCCATTTGAGGTGAACTGGTCCACCTCTGATAAAACTTGGCATTTGGATTTCCCGGGAAACGTTGATTTTCACGACGTCGCGTGCGGGAAGCCTCCCTCTGAATCCTACATCAGCACTGGTTTGTTTATGAGAAAACGACCTGGTGGTTTTCTGCAAATTTCTTCAACGTTATTACGTAATTATTAAAATGGTGAACAGATGTATTGTAGGAGGGTGTAGCAACACCAATCTTGATGGGATTAGTACTCATCGTTTCTCAAAAGACCGGACAAAGAGAGAAACGGGAGCGCTTGGTCTACACAGGCTGTGCACTGAAACTGCAAAGGTCGCACAGCCTGCTGGCGCTTCCGCAGGTGACGTCATGAATCTGGCTCCAGACTCTCTTGGGATTTTTCCAGACGCGTTTTGTTATTTTATTTTTTTCTGCTGTAGACAGATGGCCTTGTGCAAAATTACCCTTCTGGATGCGTGTGTAAAGGGACATTCTTTCATATTTAAAAAAAAAACCAAATTGGTCCAGAATATGCACTTTAATGTGTCCATGATCATCATCAGCACACGTAGTGACCCATCCTGCAATCACAAATCATCTGCCAAGGAAAACACACTGTTCTGATGGAAGTTTATGGAAATCTCAGACTGTTACAAAGCGCTGACAATGGAGACACTCCTTCCTGAAACCATAAACACCTCCTCACAGATCATGTCAAATATTTTTCCTTTTACCATACACAGGTCATCTGGATTATTAGAGAGTTAGATTACTTAGATCGTCCATCCGACAAGCTCCTGTTCGAGCTACACTCCCCGGCCACTTTAATAGGAACTTGCTGTTGATCCTAAGATCCCTGTTCTTGGCTGCAGGACTGGAATCCAACATGGTCGTCTGCTGTTGCATGCTGAGATGCTTTTCTGCTCACCACGGTTGTAAAGAGTGATTATACAAGTTACTATATTCTTCTGGGCAAAAAATAAATAAATAAAAATATCTCGAAACAATCTGGCCATTTTCCTCTGCCCTCTCTTATCAACAAGCCATTTGTTGCCACCCACAGAACTGTCACTCACTATGTTTTTTGTTTTTCACACCATTCTGTGTAAACTCTAGAGACTGTTGTGTGTGAAAACCCCAGGAGATCAGCAGTTTCTGAAATACTCAAACCAGTCCATCTGCCTCAAACCAACACCCATGCCACAGTGAAAGTCACTCCGAGATCACAATTTGTCCCATTCTGATGGTTGAACATTGTGAACATGAACTGAAGCTCTTGATTTGTATCTGCATGATTTGATGCATTGTGCTGCTGTTGAGGGATCGGCTGATTAGAGAACTGCATCAAATAAAACAGCAGGCGGATGGATGGGCAGGCGGGTGTTCATAATAAAGTGGCCAGTGAGCGTATACTACAGTTTATTAGAACGAGCGCATTCATACAACCCCATGATCTGAATTACGGTCAGGGTTGCCGTTACAGAAAATCGATCGACATCATCTAAACAATTAGCTTTGAGTCTTCAACAGTGTCGTCCACGAAAAAGAACTAATCGATCATGATTTCAGGTTTCACTCACCAGTCTTACAGTTACTGTGCAGGATACAAGGAGGCCTCCATTATTGATTGCAGTCTAGTGCCGAGATCAGACTTGGGGTTTCTTTTCCACAAACCAATCCAAAACATGTAGTTTTGTCTGACTCATGAACGCATCATGCAGCAGACGAAAAATGAGTATGGACAATAAAAGTACTAACAAGAGCTCGACCCTCGATCTGGACCATGTTACAATAGAGATGTATTTTAATCATAAACTGACTGCACATATGGCATGCAACTACCAAAAAAAAAAAAATTTGTGTGTGGCAGCCGGGGCATGGCCAAGCGTCAGCTTGTGAATGGAGGGTGGGGCCAGGGAAGATGAGTGGCAGAGTTAAGTACACCTGTTGGCAATTAATGCTGTGTCTGTTTTGTAGTGAGGATGGAGGGTAAAAAGGAGAGAGAGAGCACGTGATGAGAGAGGAACTTGTGCACGTGTGTGTGTAAAACTAAATGAAATTAGTAAAGGTGAAAAGCAAATACGAAAAGCAAAAATAAAAGGTCTGTGTTAACATCAGTTCCCGCCTGCCGCGCTTCAGTACTCCACCGACATCAGGGGTTCACAACAGTGATGCCAAAACCCAGGATACTAAAGGGAACCACCTCATGGAGTCCTCCTCACTGAAGGATCTACAGTGGTGCTTGAAAGTTTGTGAACCCTTTAGAATTTTCTATATTTCGGCATAAATACCAGTATGACCTAAAACATCATCAGATTTTCACACAAGTCCTAAAAGTAGATAAAGAGAACCCAGTTAAGCAAATGA
Organism: Neoarius graeffei; assembly: GCF_027579695.1. Classification (NCBI taxonomy): domain Eukaryota; kingdom Metazoa; phylum Chordata; class Actinopteri; order Siluriformes; family Ariidae; genus Neoarius; species Neoarius graeffei. Next base: position 21,611,232 of record NC_083577.1, on the reverse strand, counting down.
GACAAAAATATTATACTCGGTCATTTATTTATTGAGGAAAATGATCCAATATTACATATCTGTGAGTGGCAAAAGTATGTGAACCTCTAGGATTAGCAGTTAATTTGAAGGTGAAATTAGAGTCAGGTGTTTTCAATCACTGGGATAACAATAAGGTGTGAGTGGGCACCATGTTTTATTTAAAGAACAGGGATCTATCAAAGTCTGATCTTCACAACACACGTTTGTGGAAGTGTATCATGGCACAAACAAAGGAGAGTTCTGAGGACCTCAGAAAAAGCGTTGCTGATGCTCATCAGGCTGGAAAGGGTTACAAAACCATCTCTAAAGAGTTTGGACTCCACCAATCCACAGTCATACAGATTGTGTACAAATGGAGGAAATTCAAGACCATTGTTACCCTCCCCAGGAGTGGTCAACCAACAAAGATCACTCCAAGAGCAAGGCATATAATAGTCCATGAGGTCAAAGGACCCCAGGATAACTTCTAAGCAACTGAAGGCCTCTCTCACATTGGTTAATGTTCATGAATCCACCATCAGGAGAACACTGAACAACAATGGTGTGCATGGCAGGGTTGCAAGGAGAAAGCCACTGCTCTCCAAAAAGAATATTGCTGCTTATCTGCAGTTTGCTAAAGATCATGCGGACAAGCCAGAAGGTTATTGGAAAAAATGTTTTGTGGACAGATGAGACCAAAATAGAACTTTTTGGTTTAAATGAGAAGAGAGTTATGTTTGGAGAAAGGAACACACTGCATTCCAGCATAAGAACCTTATCCCATCTGTGAAACATGGTGGTGGTAGTATCATGGTTTGGGCCTGTTTTGCTGCATCTGGGCCAGGACGGCTTGCCATCATTGATGGAACAATGAATTCTGAATTATACCAGCGAATTCTAAAGGAAAATGTCAGGACATCTGTCCATGAAATGAACCTCAAGAGAAGGTGGGCCATGCAGCAAGACAACGACCCTAAGCACACAAGTTGTTCTACCAAAGAATGGTTAAAGAAGAATAAAAAGTTAAATGTTTTGGAATGGCCAAGTCAAAGTCCTGACCTTAATCCAATCGGAATGTTGTGGAAGGACCTGAAGCGAGCAGTTCATGTGAGGAAACCCACCAACATCCCAGAGTTGAAGTTGTTCTGTATGGAGGAATGGGCTAAAATTCCTCCAAGCCAGTGTGCAGGACTGATCAACAGTTACCGGAAATGTTTAGTTGCAGTTATTGCTACACAAGGGGGTCACACCAGATACTGAAAGCAAAAGGTTCACATACTTTTGCCACTCACAGATATGTAAGATTAGATAATTTTCCTCAATATGACCAAGTATAATATTTTTGTCTCATTTGTTTAACTGGGTTCTCTTTATCTACTTTTAGGACTTGTGTGAAAATCTGATGATGTTTTAGGCCATATTTATGCAGAAATATAGAAAATTCTAAAGGGTTCACAAACTTTCAAGCACCATTGTAATCCATGCCCTCGCCACTGCCCAACAGAGCGCTGATCACCCTCTGGAAGGAGCAGGAGCAACGCTTCGAAGCCTTGCTGCCGACTCAGCAGGAAGATCGCCAGGGTTTCCGGCACCTGCTCGTGTTGGCAGGGTCCTTGACCACCACTGCAGCAGACGCACCCCATGTCATCCTGACAAAGATGGGACTGTATGACGACCCCGAGACATTCATCACCCTCTTCGAACAAGCAGCCGAAGCGTGGGGGTGGCCGGTCGAGCAACGTGCGTCACGTCTACTCCTGCTGCCACAATATGCTATACGTGTTCAAAACTATGTGGACACCTGGCCATCTCACCAAAATGTCGTCCTTCCCCAAACTGTTGCTGCAAAGTTGAAAGCACACAATTGTACAGAACGTCTTTGTGTACTTACTGTGGTGTTATAATTTCCCTTCAACAGTACTGGAACCCAGCATGACAATGCCTCTGTGTATAAAGCAAACTCCATGAAGACAAGTGCAAGAACACGAGTGCCCTGACCTCAACCCAACTGAACTGCAACTCCAATTCCTTGCCAGACATCAATGTTGGCCCTCTCGTCATTGAATAAGCATAAATTCTCCACTGCGATGCTACAAAATCTAACAAAGCCTTCTCCGAAAAGTGTGGGTTATAACAGCAGCAAAAGGAGAAACAACAATATTAATACATATGGTTTTGTAATAGGGGTTTACAATAGTCAGGTGTCCACATACTTTTGGCCATGTAGTGTATCTACGGGCTCTGCAAGTGAATTTTTTTTTGTGCACGTTATGGAACACAGGGTGGTGATGTCGCTGCGTCAAATCAACATGGCCAAATCACACTGAAGAGTGTAAAGTTCTCCTTTAGCTTTAAATGACTTTATAACAGCAGTATTGGCTTTAGATCCATTAATACGTTAGCTGCTAATGCTAGCTTATTGTCGCCGTTCTGCAATTTCAGTCCAAAATTCAATTTTATTTTATTCGTCTAGCCCTTAACAATGGATAGTCACAAAGCAGCTTTGTGGAAACATCGAAGGCACTAAATACTGTAGGAAGGTTTTTTAGTCCACTATAGGAGAACAGATCCAATAGAAACACAGGCTTGTAGTTGTAAATGTGTGCTTAAAGTAGCTTTTTATGAGCTTTACGTGCACCAGCAGAGCAAACAAGATATGCTTTCGTGGAGGCGCTCATGTTTTCTCCCCCCATTCATAGCGGAACTCCTGCGCGGAGCACCATACCTAAGAAAAAAAATGGTAAACCCATCGAGTCGATTTTTTGTGGTGTGTACGTGTACCACTACTCATACCCCTTTTCCACCAAATCAGTTCCAGGGCTGGTTCGGGGCCAGTGTTGGTGCTGGTTCACAATTCGTTCAACTTGCGAGCCAGCTGAGAACCAGTTTGCTTTTCCATAACTCGCGGTGCTAAGGGGAGCCACGTCATTACGTTGCTGTATACGTCAGTTATGTCATTGTATACGTCAGTTACGTTTGCATAAACCTTAGCGCGAATATCGAAGCAAAAACAACACGGAAGAAGCAGCAGCAGCAACAAGAAGAATAATAATGGATGACTTCGCATTTGTACAGCTGCTACCTCTCGTCGCTTAAAAATGGCGATCTTTCGCGGTCTTATTGTTGTTGGTCTTAACAACTCCACCCCCGCTGATGTAAGCGGTTCTTTCCTCTGGCCCAGCAGAGAGTTGGTGCTAGCCTGGAACCGGTTTTTCTGGCCCCAGAGCCAGTTCTTTGTCAGTGGAAACAGAAAACCCGGTTCCAAACTAAGCACTGGCCCCGAACCAGCCCTGGAACTGCTTTGGTGTCATACACACCAGTCATACACACCGCCTCGTGGCCAGTGTTAGTAATTACCAGTCATACATACCGCCTCGTGGCCAGTGCTAGCCAGTAAAGAAATTAAAAAAAAAAAAGACTGGCTATGATACAAGAAAATTCTACAACCCAGAAACAGATGGGAGCTCCACTTTTAGGCAGTGCCTAAATCTATACATTACATTAGTGTTCTCTTTACTCAACACACACACACACACACGTTTGTTGTTTGGTAATTACATGGATTAAAGCAAAAAAAATTATTTGACTGAAAATTTACAGGGGGGGGAGGGGGTGATGGGTGGATTTCGATGAAATTCTGAGAATGGTTAACTTAGAAGTGATAACTTTATTATCAATTAATTAATGGATTCATATATTCAATTTATTGCACTCTCTTTCCATTGCTTCCGTATATTATTTATTTGTGGCAAACCACACAAATGCAAGCGCCTGGAATGTTTAGTTTTTTGCACCATGAACTAAATGGCTTTCCGTTTTCACCTATTTCGTACAGCCAAGCCCACCTCCACTTGTTTTTTACACCTTTATCGATGGCAGACACATCAGTGCCTTCTTTCATGTAAAGCGCATCCATGCTGCCGAAACCGAAAGCAAAATGACATGTTCGCTTAAATTAAAATTATAATTTGACCTTACTTTGTGTTGAATACGACTTCGAAAACAATTCAAGATTTTATTAAGAGAAATATTGTGGCCAACACGAGTGTTAAGTTACCTAAAAGATCGCGTGAAGTTGGCTGCTATCTACTTTGCGTTCGTTCTCATTTTCCTCCATCATTTCATAGGCCAGAAACAGATGTTTTGACGTAATTTAACTTAGTAGGCTATGATTATTATTTAACCGTAGTCTTCTAGACATTTTGGCTGTTTGGGGCATTGAACGCTGGTGTATGACTTTCTGGGAATAAAGTTTAGCGCATGTCGGAACATCATTGCGCTCGCAGCCTCCAACTCCTCAAACGCCCTTTAAATTGTGATATAACGTAGGCTATAAGGCACGGTTCTAATATACCTTACACATTGGCCTAACGAAAATAATAATTGTTGGGGCGTCTGCTGATTTGTTAGCTATAAATTTAGGTCTAATTACTTCTGACAGTCTGCAAGCATTGCACCGTCGGGTCTTCAAGTCTGGCTGAAGCAGAGGAGCGGGCTTTCCGGGGTTTATTTTTTCGTTTTTTTTTTTTTTTAACATGCTCTATTTCTATAAGTCCAGGTTTGAACTAAGTCATTTTGGCAAGATTTAATTTAATACAAAACAGAAATGGTCAGACACAAGCACGCCAAGCACATGGGAATGTATTTTGCCAATTTTGACAGCGCATGTTTTTTTTTAATGCCGCACCGTAGACAGCGAACGTTTAAACATGATCAGACATAGGAAATGAACAACACAAAGCACGGCTCAAAAACAAAAAAGTTAAACCCTGCTGATAGTTGATGGTGTTGCAACATATCAGTGTTATAACCCAATCTCTATAATCGTTTGAGTAGGGTGCGCACATCCAAAAACTCTTTGCAGGTGCCAGACAAAAGTATCAGACAATAAAAGAAAGTAGGTCTGCACACTGCTGGATACGCTCCAAAAAAGAAACTTTATTTAATTAAAACAAGCAACGTTTCGATCACCCTGGATCTTCATCAGGCATATGGGTAACAGGAAGAGGCTGTGGCCTATATCACATGACCCTGCTCTACACCCGCCCAGGCAAGGCACCCAAAGGTGCCAATCAATTAGACAGACAGGTGTCTTAACCTGTACCAGTCATACAAAAGGCAAAACCAAAAAACATTTACAAGTTTGAAAGATTAAAAAGATGTGAATATAGTACACCAACATATAAAATACATATCACGTGAAAATCAATTACAAAAAAGGTTTTAAATCAAAATACATATTCATTCCCTTAGGTGCAATGGTGTTCAAGGTATATATATAAAAAGCCTCGCGTCTTAAAAGGAGATTATCAACATCACCCCCACGTCTAGGTGTGGCAACATGTTCAATGCCAATATATTGAAGGGTTGCGAGGTTGTGCTTAAACGTGTTAAAATGGACAGCTACAGGGTTCTTCTCATCATTCAACCGTATGTTGCTTCTATGCTCTACGATGCGCGTTTTTAGACACCTTGTTGTTTTGCCTATATAGGCTAATCCGCAGGGACATTTAATCATATAAATTACATTTCGTGTATTGCACAAAATAACGCCTTTTATTTTAAAAGGCTTCCCAGTGTGCGGGTGGTTGAAAGAATTACATTTGCGCGTAAAATTACATTGCGCGCAATTTCCGCACCTATAGTTGCCATCAGGAAGGGGAGGAAATCTCCGTGCGCGGTCTGGTGGTCGGTCGGCCTTAACGACAAGGTTGCGTATATTGAATGAACGCTTGTATTGAAGTATTTCACCTGACGTCACAGGGTCACGTGACGCCCCGGTGTCCACCATTTTGGACGGCAAGCTAGCTAATGTCAACAACAGTAGCTGGTATGTTACTGTAGCAATATTTACGTTCAGTCATTTGGATGACTGTTAAAACCTTTCAGTCTCAAGTTTTTCCTTTACTGGATTTACTAGTTTACTGAGCCGGCTCCCGGCTTGGCCGGCGCGCCGGCTCCCGGCTTGGCCGGCGCGCCGGCTCCCGGCTTGGCCGGCGCGCCGGCTCCCGGCTTGGCCGGCGCGCCGGCTCCCGGCTTGGCCGGCGCGCCGGCTCCCGGCTTGGCCGGCGCGCCGGCTCCCGGCTTGGCCGGCGCGCCGGCTCCCGGCCTGGCCGGCGCGCCGGCTCCCGGCTTGGCCGGCGCGCCGGCTCCCGGCTTGGCCGAGCGCGCCGGCTCCCGGCTTGGCCGAGCGCGCCGGCTCCCGGCTTGGCCGAGCGCGCTAGCTCAGTAAACTAGTAAATCCAGTAAAGGAAAAACTTGAGACTGAAAGGTTTTAACAGTCATCCAAATGACTGAACGTAAATATTGCTACAGTAACATACCAGCTACTGTTGTTGACATTAGCTAGTGCTAACAGCTAGTTGCTAATACACTGCTACAACTACACTGACCCTAATAATACAGTTCTTAGTCATTGTCTGGTAACAGCAAATTTATAACGGGCCATGTCTCAACAGACTAAGAAGTTATTTCAATGACATTTAATAACATTTTGTTTATCCTGAGGACCAAAAGTAAATGAAAATGTGAACAAACCTTAGCTGTAATAAGATGGCGACCACCGGCTCCAGGGACGACCCGCTGATGTAGGCATGTTACCCAGCCTGACACAAAATATTTGTAGGCATCCAAACTCTTATACGCTTTCAGATCAATACCTGTGTATGGCGATGGGTTTTTAACGACATAGGTATACAGATCATGTGGGCCGAAGTCAGGTAAAGACGAGGGCTTCGTGTACTTCCGTACGTCAGTGAACAATCCTGGTGGAAGCAGGTAAACGTCGTTCTCTAAGCCTGCGAACCTCAATTTTTGCAAATACCTCTCCCTCTGCTCACCCTGTAAATGCCCTACGTCGCTGGATAGTGAAGGTGTTTTCTGCATCTCGCTCCTTTTTCTTTTATGTTTTTCGTTTGTCGCCTTCCTCGCATTCAAACTGATTCGAGCCATGCCGTCCAAAATGGCAGCATCACATGACTTGGTCACGTGAGTGAAATACCTCAATACAAAACGTGGGGGCTGTCTAAACGAGGCATCGCTGAGGGTAGGGTCTGAGCTGAGGATGGGCCAATGTCTCCTCACTATCTCTTCAAAAAGCTTACGCAGTACTCGCCACTGAGCAATGCAGGATAGCCTATTGTCAGGGGCCCTGTGTCTTTTTCTATTAAGACACGTCTCTTGGTCAATGTTGTGGAACCTCTCTACTGCATTATTAATCCAATGTTCAGAGTACTCGCGCTCCCTAAAGCGCTCGGACATAGCACTACATTGCCTTGTGTAGTCTAGGTCAGAGCTGCAGATGCGACGTATCCTATTAAACTGACTGATAGGTAGATTCCGCTTTAGAGTGGTGGGATGATAACTTTTGCCATGTAAAAGTGTATTTCTATCCGTAGGTTTTTTGTAAAGGTCCATTTTTAACCTACTACCATCTACGGATATCAAGAGGTCCAAGAAGCTGATTTGTTCTTTATTAAAAACACCAGTAAATTTCAGATTTTCATTTCTCTCATTTAAAAAGTTCTGAAAATCAACTAGCTCAGTTTCTGTGCCTCTCCACACCACAATAATGTCATCAATATATCTCCTATAAAAGAGAATTTTATCATAAAATGGGTTGATGTAGTGCTATGTCCGAGCGCTTTAGGGAGCGCGAGTACTCTGAACATTGGATTAATAATGCAGTAGAGAGGTTCCACAACATCGACCAAGAGACGTGTCTTAATAGAAAAAGACACAGGGCCCCTGACAATAGGCTATCCTGCATTACGCAGTACTCGCCACTGAGCAAGCTTTTTGAAGCCCATCCTCAGCTCAGACCCTACCCTCAGCGATGCCTCGTTTAGACAGCCCCCACGTTTTGTATACAAGCGTTCATTCAATATACGCAACCTTGTCGTTAAGGCCGACCGACCACCAGACCGCGCACGGAGATTTCCTCCCCTTCCTGATGGCAACTATAGGTGCGGAAATTGCGCGCAATGTAATTTTACACGCAAATGTAATTCTTTCAACCACCCGCACACTGGGAAGCCTTTTAAAATAAAAGGCGTTATTTTGTGCAATACACGAAATGTAATTTATATGATTAAATGTCCCTGCGGATTAGCCTATATAGGCAAAACAACAAGGTGTCTAAAAACGCGCATCGCAGAGCATGGAAGCAACATACGGTTGAATGATGAGAAGAACCCTGTAGCTGTCCATTTTAACACGTTTAAACACAACCTCGCAACCCTTCAATATATTGGCATTGAACATGTTGCTACACCTAGACGTGGGGGTGATGTTGATAATCTCCTTTTAAGACGTGAGGCTTTTTATATATATATATATATATATATATATATATATATATATATATATATATATATACACACACACACATACATACACCTTGAACACCATTGCACCTAAGGGAATGAATATGTATTTTGATTTAAAACCTTTTTTGTAATTGATTTTCACGTGATATGTATTTTATATGTTGGTGTACTATATTCACATCTTTTTAATCTTTCAAACTTGTAAATGTTTTTTGGTTTTGCCTTTTGTATGACTGGTACAGGTTAAGACACCTGTCTGTCTAATTGATTGGCACCTTTGGGTGCCTTGCCTGGGCGGGTGTAGAGCAGGGTCATGTGATATAGGCCACAGCCTCTTCCTGTTACCCATATGCCTGATGAAGATCCAGGGTGATCGAAACGTTGCTTGTTTTAATTAAATAAAGTTTATTTTTTGGAGCGTATCCAGCAGTGTGCAGACCTACTTTCTTTTATAATCCAATCTCTACCCAACCACCCGTCATTTTAATTCTCCTCGGATCAGCACCGACCTCACATTTGGCCTTGGGAGAGTTCAGTTGACGGAAATCCATCACACGACGGAACACTTTAATCCATGTAATATTACCAGACTTTGACTGGAAAAATCTTGTAAAGTCTGACAAAATTCAATCTCTCTGGTCAGCTTGTCCGATGAAAATAATTCCCTGCACATAGTTTGAATTTCAGTACAATGTACTAAAACAATTTCTACACTACCCTTCCATTTTTTAATGAACAAGCCTGTTCATTTTTCGTTTGAAAGTCACAGGTGGTTGCTGATATATGGGAAATTAAGCAACCTGTAGCCGAGGCTCCATTTCATTAATTCTAATAAAGCCTATGTACGAATGTCAAAAACACACAGGCTGGCTGCTATAACGAGCGACAGGGATCAGACAAGCCTTAATTTATTTATTTATTTTCCTGAAACCAAGCAAGTCTAATGACCAGGACTCAGTCACAGTCTGAGGTGACGGACACCACTGATGATGTGGCCGCTCCACCAGAAGAGAAAGCGAAATGTCAGGCGTTCAGGTTCGAATGGAAAAGTAAATTCCCCTGGCTGAGGTGTGACGTGATATAGATGGGACTCAAGTCGACATAACGTACAGTGGCTTGCAGAAGTATTCATCCCCCTTGGTGTTTGTCCTGTTTTGTCGCATTACAAGCTGGAATTAAAATGGATTTTTGGAGGATGAGCACTGTTTGATTTACACAACATGCCTACCACTTTAAAGGCGCACATTGTTGTTTTACTGTGAGACAAACAATAATTAAGATGAAAAAACAAATCTGGAGTGTGCATAGGTATTCACGTCCAACCAATTCACTTCATAAAATCACATAAGTAGTTGATTAATATCCACCTGTGTGCAATCAAAGTGTCACATGATGTCTGTATAAATCAACCTGTTCTGGAAGGACCCTGACTCTGCAACACTACTAAGCAAGCAACATGGAAACCAAGGAGTCTCCAAACAGGTCAGAGACAAAGTTGTGGAGAAGTATAGAACAGGGTTGGGTTATAAAAAATATCCCAAACTTTGAATATCCCACAGAGCACCATTAAATCTATTATAGCAAAATGGAAAGAATATGTCACCACTACAAACCTGACAAGAGAAGGCCGCCCACTAAAACTCACAGACCGGGCAAGGAGGGCATTAATCAGAGATGCAACAAAGGCACCAAAGAGAACACTGAAGGAGCTGCAAAGAGCCACAGCGGAGATGGGAGTCTCTGTCCATAGGACCACTTTAAGCCGTACACTCCACAGAGTGGGGCTTTATGGAAGAGTGGCCAGAAAAAAATAAATAAATGTCACTGTTAAGAAACCATGTTTGGAGTTTGCCCAACAGCATGTGGCAGACTCCTCAAACACATGGAAGAAAATCCTCTGGTCAAATGAGAAAAATTGACCTTTTTGGCCATCATGGGAAATGCCATGTGTGGCACAAACCCAACACCCTGAGAACACCATTCCTACAGTGAAGCATGGTGGTGGCAGCATCATGCTGTGGGGATATTTTTCATCTGCAGGGACAGGAAAGCTGGTCAGAACTGAAGGAAAGATGGATGGCACTAAATACAGGGCAATTCTGGAAGAAAACCTGTTTGAGTCAGCCAGAGGTTCGAGACTGGGACGAAGGTTCACATTCCAGCAGGACAATGACCCTAAACATACTGCTAAAGCTACACTGGGGTGATTTAAAGCAGGGATGAGAGTGGGTCCTGATGATGAAAAAAAAAAAAAAAAAAGCAGAAAATCTGTAATAAGGGGGGTCCCGGGGGGGGGGCACCCCCGGGAATTTTTTTTCAAAATGAGACCTTACACACCCCATTTCCTGCAATCTGAGCTGTAGTTAATTAAAACACCTGATGCCTATTTTAATACTTATTGAAATAAAAACACTATTATATAGAATATGTATCAAAATCAATGTGTTTTGCATTAATTCAAAATAATATCTACATTTTATGGGGACTGGTTATTGCTCATTGTCAACACTTGTTTTTCTAAAAAATGTCCATTAAAATTCAGTTATTTACAGTTCCATTAATAATTCAAATTTTCATATATTCAATATATTGAATTAAATAAAAACATTAATATCTTATGGAAACTGACCTTTTCCTAATGTCCACATTATTTGTATATGATTTCTTCACAATGTCTATTTAAACTTTAAAAGTTATATAGTTAAACACTGTCAGCTATAATTCAAATCATCATATATTCAATGTATTGAATCAAACAAATGCATATTTTATGGGGACTGTCTTTATCTTATTGTCCGCATCACTTGTATGTTTTCTTGTCCATTTACACTTTTTATAGTTAAAAGTTATTTACAATTCCCAGTTATTTTTGAAACAAATTTTCATTTGATCATTTAGACTTCAGCTTCTTGGCCAAAGCCAAAAGCTTATCAGTCCTCTCTTCTTTTTCTTTCATTAGCCAGCGCCTCCTGTGGTTTTACATGCTCTAACCTGGCTCTCTTCTGCTCTCTTGCTTTCTTTTTGCTTTGCTAAACTTGTTTTTTTTATACCAGCATCAATTTCACGTACCTTCGCTTCATCTCGCTTGTCAATAGTATTCGGCATCTTGAGAAAAGACGCCGATTAGAGGAGCGTATTTTTGATATGCAGCTCACGAACATGTGGAAGTTTTGATAAAAGAAAGCGGATGTGGGTGTCTTTGTAAAAACTGTTTTGATTGGCTTTTATGGTCTCGACATCGATGTTTTGACCAATAACAATGTAGATAACATGAATTTTACATCACATTCAACGAGACTAAAGATAGCGACTTACAAATAACATGTAAACATCGTTGGAGTTAATAAAGTTTGAACAGCATGAAGGAACATACCCTAACCCCCCGAAATTAATAAAAAAAAAAATTCTCAACTGATTTGGCATAATAGAAAAAGCTCGTTTTTTACTCAGAAAAAGTGGAAATCCGCCGAAAAGCGGAAATCTCATCCCTGTTAAAGGCAAACATTTAAATGTCTTGGAATGGCCTAACCAAAGCCCAGACCTCAATCCAATTGAGAAACTGTGGCAGAACTTGAAGATTGCTGTACACCAATGCAACCCATCTAACTTGAAGGAGCTGGAGCAGTTTTGCCTTGAGGAATGGACAAAAATCCCGGTGGGTAGATGTGCTAAGCTAATAGAGACAAACCCCAAGAGACTTGCAGCTGTAACTGCAGCAAAAGGTGGCTCTACAAAGTATTGACTTGGGGGTGAATACCTATGCACATTCCAGATTTCTGTTTTTTCATCTTATTGTTTGTGTCACAATAAAACAGTTTGCACCTTTAAAGTTGTAGGCATGTCAATCAAATGGTGCCAACCCTCCAAAAATCTAGCCTGGCAAGCCAGAGTAAATGTGAATATTTAGTCTGGCCTCGATCTGTAGACATTTCCGAAGCGGGTAGGAGGAACAAACCGCTGTCTTTCAAACTGTCTCTGTGCGTATAGGCCAACGCTCTGACCAATCAGCGCAACGGTGACTGTGACGTAGTCAGAGCGACAGAAAGCAGTGGGGGAGGCCTTGAAATAAATAATTTTTCAAAATGCGTATTAATTAATAAACAGGTTCTAGATATTAAGAAGTTTGGAGATAATGACCACAAGTTTGGAGTCTGTACCACATACACTTTTTTTTTTCCCCAAGTGTTTTTCAAGGGTTTGCTTAAACTGTTTTTGAGAGTTTTTATTTAGTTGTGTTTGGTGAAATAATTTCCCTTAAATTTAAAATAACGGGAAAATAAGAAACAATCAAAAAGTAATGTTTCAAAGCTGTTTATTAATTCTTCGTACTGCACAAACTAGCCCCATCCTTTTGGCTACGAGCGGAGCCAGCTGGTAGATCAGACTTTTGCCATAGCCGGTTGGCAAAACAGCGAAACGTCCTTCTTGAAAAGGAATGAGCGGAGAGCCTCTTCCTGCTCATGTTTCAACGAAAACTCAAAGTCTAATTCTTCTAAAACTGATTCCAAAGCGGAGTCAAACGTGCGCTGTTCACTAGCGGTAGCCATCTTTCCTGCTGTGCTTTCTCCAGCGTCGCGCAGCTTTGTCATCACTCCTGCAAAAGCCCGCCCAAAGAATCCAAACAAAAACCTTGCGTTGTGATTGGCGGGCACGATTTGATGCCCGGGGTGTTTTTGTTTATATGGTGCGAGGCTAGACCCACTCGCTAGGCCAAAATATTTTTGGCCGCTAGGTGGGTGGGTCTAGTTTACTAGGCTACCAAAAATCCATTTTAATTCCAGTTTGTAATGCGACACAACAGGACAAACACCAAGGGGGATGAACACTTTTGCAAGGCACTGTATTTACTACAGGGTTGACAAATTTGAGAATCTCGGCTCTAGTTGAGCAGGTACAGCAATGACCATGTTTCAACTGTAACCAGAATGTCAAGGACACAGCAGCTCATCTGGCCTGCCATCAGGACAACCATGCCTACCAAAATATCAAACGGAACCGAAATGGCACAATGTGAGAGAGGACCAACCTCCACGACAAATTGTTTACAACAGGAAAATCAACAAAGGACTACATTTTGTTCCCCGACTGAAGAGCGACCCAAAACACTGATCCAAAACTGAATTTGCATGATAAATGAGAGAGGAGATACAATTCTAGGTCAGAAGAAAACGTGTTAAGGTGGCCCAATTACTAATTTATCAAAAATTGACGATACAATGCCCAAGTTTTGTACAGAAGGTCTAGTTCTTTCCAATAAAACAATCAAAACTGAAATCCACTGAGAACTGAGGGAGGGACGAGACATGATTTAACTGAAAATAAAGCTGTAAACAAATTGTTTACAACAGGAAAAGCAACAAACAAATGACTGACTATATAGTGGACTACACAGGGAGTTCGCCATTTTGTAGTGCTGTCCGAATGTATAGACCCTTTTCAGTCACGTGACCTTCGTAAACGCGACCGCCATTTTGGACATGTAGTGGACTTCGGCTCGAATCGGTTTGAATGCGAGGAAGGCGACAAACATAAAAGAAAAAGGAGCGAGATGCAGAAAACTGTATTTACTAGTTTACTGTAATTATGATCTGGCAGCTATTTACACCGGATCCAGTGTAAATAGCTGCCGGAGCTAGCGCGCTCCGGCCGGCCGCAAGCGAGCGCGCTCTGGAACCTCGGACGTTGGCTCCGGCAGCCATTTACACTGGATCCGGTGTAAATAGCTGCCAGATCATAATTACAGTAAACTAGAATGGGATGTTAACAGCAATGTAATGCCTTTTCTGGCTAATTTTATTCGTCTTACCTCCAACAAAGTGGTCACTACACAAGCGTTGGTATGCCGCAATCCATCTTCTCCGTCGGTCAGCATCTACCGGGATCCGATAAAATGATAACCCTTGCCTTGTTTGTTGATGGTTACTACATCCAGGTGCACAACAATATAGTGGCATGATGGAAGTCTTGCTGAAAATAAACACTTTGCTGCCGTTCCTCAATGTTGGCTGTGGTAAACTACTGGTAGTACATGTCCAAAATGGCGGCCGCGTTTGTCGTGACGTCACGTGAAAAGGGTCCATAGTGAGAATTACTGCACCCTATATAGTGGACTCGCAGTATCCCGCAATGCAGCGTGAAAAGTAGTGTAGTGTACAACCGATGGTCACTAACCAAGCAATATATACAGTATCATCATACACTGCGGTCGCGCTGAAAGAGAGAAAGGGTGGGGTGGGGTGGAGGGGAAGGGTGTCAGGGTGAACAGACGGTGGAAGAAACACATTATAAACAGAAATTCAAGTACAATTAAAAATAGTAAGAGAATAGAAAAAAGTGTTGTAGTTGAGTCCACTAAACCTCGAGTCCAAGTCCAGTCTCAAGTCCCCAGTGTTTAAGTCCAAGTCATTTAAAAAAAAAAAAATTGGAATCTAGTCCACTGTTGACCCGAGTCAAGTCCGAGAACAAGACTCTAACTGCACCATTTGATGGTGGCTGTTTTAGCACCATTAACATTAGTTTGTTCCTGAACATGACATATGAACAGGTGAATGTGCTTCTCTTTATCAGGGAGAGCAAAGTATTCTGTCAGAGATGGTTGGGAGACAGATGCAAGTGCAGAAGGTGTGTTTATTAATACAAGTGAAGACGGTAAACAATCCAGAACAGCAGGCAAAATCGTAAAACAGGCAATAGGTCAAGCGAGGCACAAAACAGGCTATCGTAGACTAGAATCAAAGACGAGAAACAGGAAGTCAGGGATCAGGAAACCAAACAAGGAAATAAGGTTCGGTAATGTGTCGGCAACGCAACTCGATACTTCGCAAAGTAAAGTGTGTTTTCACAGTTTTTAAATGGGTGCACTGATTGTGCCTTAATCCTGTGCAGGTGCGAGTCGTTTATGGCGCGCATGCGAGAGTCCGCTTGGAGCGCGCCTGAGAGTCTATCTGATGCACGCGCCAAGGTGCGCAGGTGAGACACTGACACAAAATTAGTACAAAACTGTATATCTACATTAATTTATGTCTATATACATTTGGACACTGACAATTTTTTTTTACCTGTTTACTGAAACATATTCAAGTTATAGTTATATAATGGACATGGACATAAAGTCCAGACTTTCAGCTTTCATTTGAGGGGATCCACATTAAAACTGGATGAAGGGTTTAGGAGTTTCAGCTCCTTAACATGTGCCACCCTGTTTTTAAAGGGACCAAAAGTAATTGGACAACTGACTCAAAGGCTATTTCATGGGCAGGTGTGGGCAATTCCTTCGTTATGTCATTCTCAATTAAGCAGATAAAAGGCCTGGAGTTGATTTGAGGTGTGGTGCTTGCATTCGGAAGATTTTGCGGTGAAGAAAACATGCGGTCAAAGGAGCTCTCCATGCAGGTGAAACAAGCCATCCTTAAGCTGCGAAAACAGAAAAAACCCATCTGAGAAATTGCTACAATATTAGGAGTGGCAAAATCTACAGTTTGGTACATCCTGAGAAAGAAAGAAAGCACTGGTGAACTCAATGCAAAAAGACCTGGACACCCACAGAAGACAACAGTGGTGGATGATCGCAGAATAATTTCCATGGTGAAGAGAAACCCCTTCACAACAGCCAACCAAGTGAACAACACTCTCCAGGAGGTAGGCATATCA
The DNA here is from genome assembly GCF_027579695.1 of Neoarius graeffei. Taxonomy (NCBI): domain Eukaryota; kingdom Metazoa; phylum Chordata; class Actinopteri; order Siluriformes; family Ariidae; genus Neoarius; species Neoarius graeffei. The sequence continues at coordinate 21,595,255 of NC_083577.1, read as the reverse complement.
ATATCCAAATCTACCATAAAGAGAAGACTGCATGAAAGTAAATACAGAGGGTTCACTGCACGGTGCAAGCCTCAAGAATAAAAAGGCTAAATTGGACTTTGCTAAAAAAAAACATCTAAAAAAGCCAGCACAGTTCTGGAAGAACATTCTTTGGACAGATGAAACCAAGATCAACCTCTACCAGAATGATGGAAAGAAAAAAGTATGGCGAAGGCGTGGTACAGCTCATGATCCAAAGCATACCACATGATCTGTAAAACACGGCAGAGACAGTGTGATGGCGTGGGCATGCATGGCTGCCAGTGGCACTGGGTCACTAGTGTTTATTGATGATGTGACACAGGACAGAAGCAGCCGGATGAATTCTGAGGTATTCAGAGACATACTGTGTGCTCAAATCCAGCCAAATGCAGCCAAACTGATTGGTCGGCGTTTCATAATACAGATGGACGATGACCCAAAACATAAAGCCAAAACAACCCAGGAGTTTATTAAAGCAAAGAAGTGGAATATTCTTGAATGGCCAAGTCAGTCACCTGATCTCAACCCAATTGAGCATGCAGTTCACTTGTTAAAGACTAAACTTCAGACAGAAAGGCCCACAAACAGACAGCAACTGAAAACCGCTGCAGTAAAGGCCTGGCAGAGCATTAAAAAGGAGGAAACACAGCGTCTGGTGATGTCCATGAGTTCAAGACTTCAGGCAGTCATTGCCAACAAAGGGTTTTCAACCAAGTATTAGAAATGTACATTTTATTTACAATTATTTAATTTGTCCAATTACTTTTGAGCCCCTGAAATGAAGGGATTGTGTTTAAAAAAATGCTTTAGTTCCTCACATTTTTATGCAATCATTTTGTTCAACCCACTGAATTAAAGCTGAAAGTCTGAACTTCAACTGCATCTGAATTGTTTTGTTCAAAATTCATTTTGGTAATGTACAGAACCAAAATTAGAAAAATGTTGTCTCTGTCAAAATATTTATGGACCTAACTGTAAATATCTTATGTCAAATTATGGCACATTACAAAAAAATAAAGAAAAAAAAAATCAGAGTCCTCGTCTCCAATTTATGAGTTCGGCTGCAATTAATGCACGAGTCTGACTCTTTAAAATTAGGGCACGAGTCATGGACTCGCATACTACAAGCCTGATAGAAAATAAGGTAAAATAGAATAAGAGATAAAATACAAGAATAAAAAAAAAAAAGTTAGAGTGCAGAGTGAAGAATTAATCAAAAGCCTCAAATTTGATTGAATAAAAGGCAGCAGCAAAGAAAAAGTACTCAGCCTTGATTTAAAAGAACTGAAAGATGTAGCAGACACAAAGTATTTTATTTTTTTTAATGTGGGAAATGCGCTCAGTATAATATGGATTTATCACAGAAACACACGCATGTATTTATTATTTTGAAAACCCACCAGCCAACTGATCTGGTACATTTTAATTGCGCGACAGTAATGACGTAAATAACGGCGCGGCGGAGTAGTGTCCGAAAGCGTTTGTTCATTTTACCAATGAGCTCACCATATAGCCCTCTATATAGAATTCCCAAGTCAGTGAGTAGTGAATGAGCGAGTGATTTCAGACGCAGCCCAAGTTTTGTTCCTCGAGGGAAGATCTACCCAAAACATCGATCAGAACTAGAATTGGACGAGAAATCAGAGAAGAGATACAATTCTAAAGAGAGGCCTGGAAAATTCGTTAATTTGGCCTAATTAGTAACTCATTAGCAAAAACAACGAGAAAGTTTTGTCCGGAGCGAGGAGTTCTTTCAACCAAAAACAAATCGGAACAGAAATCCACGGAGAACTGACGGATGAGAGACGATTTGACTGAATTGTGGACGATGGACGCCACGCCATGGCAACAGCTCATCGGCCTTCTGCAGGGATCCCAGCAGTAATTGAAAAAAATAGAGGAATGTAAGAAACTATCACCGGGCGGCACGGTGGTGTAGGCTAGTGGTTAGCGCTGTCGCCTCACAGCAAGAAGGTCCGGGTTCGAGCCCCGTGGCCGGCAAGGGCCTTTCTGTGCGGAGTTTGCATGTTCTCCCCGTGTCCGCGTGGGTTTCCTCCGGGTGCTCCGGTTTCCCCCCACAGTCCAAAGACATGCAGGTTAGGTTAACTGGTGACTCTAAATTGACCGTAGGTGTGAACGTGAGTGTGAATGGTTGTCTGTGTCTATGTGTCAGCCCTGTGATGACCTGGCGACTTGTCCAGGGTGTACCCCGCCTTTCGCCCGTAGTCAGCTGGGATAGGCTCCAGCTTGCCTGCGACCCTGTAGAACAGGATAAAGCGGCTACAGATAATGAGATGAGAAACTATCAGCAGGGGTCAAGGGGGCTGCCTGAAGTTGTTGAGATTTTAACATTTAAAGATGCTATAGAACACATTTTTTACATAGATTTAACATAGAAAAGCAACAGAATTTAACCATAATGTGTATCTATTTGATGCCATATTTTGTAATCAATGACATAAGTGGCAGAAAAAAAAAATTATAAAAATTAGACGAAAATGTAGCTTTGAAGAATATACTTGCCTAAATATTCCACTGATTTTGTTATAACAATAGTATCCATAGTTCATCTCATTTATTTTTTTTGTTTCAAGTTAATGTCAAAACTAGTCTAAATATAAGCCACATTCATTTTTCAAAAATCATGAATATGAGCAGAAATCAATGATTCAGTAATATTAGATATATACATATGTACAGCAAATACTGGAGATATTTGATTTAAACCTCTCTTTTTGAAAGGTTTCACTGCAAAGGAATTTAATGCTCTTTTCTGGGGTGCATTCGGTCTTTCCTCCAGTTTTCTCTGCTTTTGTTTCTCTGATCTTTCCTTCTGCTTTTCTGATGTTCCTGCAGTGCTCTGAATTAAGTTCAACGCATTAGAAACAAAAGCACAAACGGAGTTAAAACATGTTTTCTAGCAAATGGGCGCAGCCATATTGTTTTCTTGTTCTATCGCGTACAGTCTCGCGGTCAGCGTTGCCAGATACTCCTGACGTTTTCCAGCCCAAAATATGTTCAAAACCCGCCAAAATGCACTTGAAACCCCCCAACTGGGCGGAGAACCGCGCAATCTGGCAACACTGCTCGCGGTATTTACATCAATTTAACTTCCGAGTGTTCCCGAATGTCAACGAGAACAAACGAAGCCGACGAAAACATCGCTAAACAAGCAAACCAAATCAGAACGTATTCTGCTGGTCATTTTACTTAAACATATTTTTAATGGATATACAAGAGATTTAAAAAAAAAAAAACACTTTCGCTAGAAAATAGCGGAATTCCGCTAAATAGCGGACGTCTGGGATCCCTGTTTCTGGTCAGAGGAGCTAATGAAAGGCCAGTGTGAGAAGGCTAACAGAACGTCAAACAAAAAAAAAAAGCAGTGTTCTCAGCTTCATGTAGTATTTGACATGGCCAAACACGATCTCTCACGTAATCAAGGCGGCAGCTGCACGCTTCATTACTGCGAAACGTCGTAAAAAGGGAAATGACAGCCAGCATTATATTTCTTTGTTCCATTCCATTTCGTTATAAAAACGGAAATCATCAGCAGCACGGCGTTGCCTAATTAAGATGTTATGAGGCAGGCGCAGTTAGGCTACATGTACTTTGAGTTTGCTAATTTCACACCTACACAGGAAAGATGTTAAATTCCTTGTGCTAGAGGTCGGGGATTTCCCACAGTGGCCCATCAACAATGAAGTCTTAAAGCTAGACTGCCTTTCAGATTTTTCAAGTGTAGGTCATTAAAAGAATTTTCCTGACACCCAGGGTTTTATTTAAGTGGATCAAAAGCTACTGAATTCGAATCACAGACTTCAAATTTTATTATTTATTTATAAAACAGAACAATTAATGAATTTAAAGGAGATACACAGAACCATGGCCTCACTTTTTGTTCATAAATGCCTTGAGACCTTAAGAATGGCATAGGAATATAGTTTTAAGCATTAACAATAAATCTAATACAGTAACTTTTACGATTAAAGTGATTCATACAGACAGCGGTCTGAGTGAATGACCTTGACATCTGTGACATCACAGCGATTAGTCTATCGGTCTCATCGCCACTTCCGCTATACTAAAACACAGAGCTGACTGCAACTCCGATCCTCCATTTTGAGCTAATTTATCACCATGCCAGGTAGATGCGCTGCTGGTGGGTGCAGCAACACGACAGAAGGTGGATTTACGTTGCATTCATGGCCCAAGAATGTTCAAACTGCAAAGATTTGGACGCGTTTTGCAAGTTCACGGGCACACTGGCATATTATTTTGATAAACTTGTGCTGGAGTGATAAAAGCTAAAGGAAATGTGTGTTACCGCAGCTTGTGTTGATTAGCCCAACGTTATTTAATTATTTATTTTTGCATCATGTACATGAGTTCGGTTGATTTGAACTCGCCAAAATTTCAATAAATACACTGTAATGTTGTAAATGTGCACCTTGATCTGGCCTGCCTAGATCAGTTGATTTACAGTGCCTTGCAAAACTATTCATACCCCTTGAACTTTTTCACATTTTTCCACCTCACAACCACGAACTTAAGTGTTTTTATTGAGATTTTATGTGATAGACCAACACAGAGTAGCACATAATTGTGAAGTGAAACAAAAATGATAAATGGTCTTCAAAATTTTAAATAAATAAAAATCTGAAAAATGTGGTGTGCATTAGTATTCAGCCCCCTGTACTCTGATACCTCTAAATACAATCCAGTGCAATCAATTGCCTTCAGAAGTAATCTAATTAGTTAATAGAGTCCTACTGTGTGTAATTTACTCTCAGCATAAATACACTTGTTCTGTGAAGGCCTCAGTGGTTTGTTAGAGAACACTGAAGAACAAACAGCATCATGAAGACCAAAGAACTCACCAGACAGGTCAGGGATAAAGTTCTGGAGAAGTTTAAAGCAGGGTTAGGTTATAAAAAAATATCCCAAGCTCTGAACATCTCAAGAAGCACTGTCCAATCCATCATTCAAAAATGGAAAAAGTATGGCACAACTGCAAACCTACCAAGACATGGCTGTCCACCTAAACTGACAGAGCGAGCAAGGAGAGCACTGGTCAGAGAAGCAGCCAAGAGGCCCATGATCACTCTGGAGGAGCTGCAGAAATCCACAGCTCAGGTGGGAGAATCTGTGCACAGGACAACTATAAGTCTTTGCTCCACAAATCTGGCCTTTTTGGAAGAGTGGCAAGAAGAAAGCCATTGTTGAAAGACAGGCATAAGAAGCCATGTAGGGGACACAGCAAACATGTGGAAGAAGGTGCTTTGGTCAGATGAGACCAAAGTTGAACTTTTTGGCCTAAATGCAAAGCGCTATGCGTGGCGGAAAACTAACACTGCTCATCACCCTGCACACACCATCCCCACTGTGAAACATGGTGGTGGCAGCATCATGCTATGGGGATGCTTTTCTTCAGCAGGGACAGGGAAGCTGGTCAGAGTTGATGGGAAGATGGATGGAGCTAAATACAGGGCAATCCTGGAAGAAAACCTGTTGGAGGCTGCAAAAGACTTGAGACTGGGAAGGAGATTCACCTTCCAGCAAAACAATGACCCTAAACATACAGCCAGAGCTACAATGGAATGGTTTAGATCAAAGAATATTCATGTGTTAGAATGGCCCAGTCAAAGTCCAGACCTAAATCCCACTGAGCATCTGTGGCAAGACTTGAAAATTGCTGTTCACAGACGCTCTCCATCCAATCTGGCTGAGCTTGAGCTATTTTGCAAATTTGAATGGGCAAAAATTTCAGTGTCTAGATGTGCAAAGCTGGTAGAGACATACCACAAAAGACTTGCAGCTGTAATTGCAGCAAAACATGGCTCTACAAAGTATTGACGCAGGGGGGCTGAATACTAATGCACACCACATTTTTCAGATTTTTATTTGTTTAAAATTTTGAAGACCATTTATCATTTTCGTTTCACTTCACAATTATGTGCTACTCTGTGTTGGTCTATCACATAAAATCTCAATAAAAAACTTTTAAGTTCGTGGTTGTAAGGTGGAAAAATGTGAAAAAGTTCAAGGGGTATGAATACTTTTTCAAGGCACTGTAAGCTCATTACAAATATAATGGCATTTCTCTAAACTGTCCAGGAAATTGAAACCTTTTTTCCTCGAGTGGAAACACTTACCGGAATCTGCTGAGGTGTTAAATCTGAACTCTAAATATGGTTTGATGACACGTGTATGTTCTGGAAATGAGTGATGTTTCTCTTCAGCTCTCTTTGTGGAGTTCACTGTACACACCTTTCCAGATGCCTTGAGCTTCTTCTGCACCTCTTCAGCAGGAGAGTCCACGTAGATGACGACGTGAGGGGCTAAAAACTCACAGATACTGATGCCCTTAATCTCATTATAATGGTCCACACCTGCAGGACAGAGGGGAGGGGAAAGAGGAAAAAAAAAAAGAAAGAGAGAGAAATGCTTCACAGACTTCAGGAGGAAGAGAGAAATCGAAAGATTTACTTGCGCTAGACAATGACACATGGAACAAACACATTTTACAAGCTTTCTATCGCCACTTTCCTCACCACAACCACTGCAGGATTCAAAACAGGCCAGTTTACATTCAAACACTGAGGGAAAGTTGAGCAAGGAGAGTGAAGGAACGAGTCTGTAATAGTGAAAATGACGCAACACTAAGACTTGTGGACTTTCCCTGTACTTTCACTGGCCTGGAAACAATCCCATCAGTCATTATCTTATTACAAATTATTCATTCTGAGTGGGTATTTATAGCACAGCGCTGCTAAATTCATAAAGCTGATGACTAGTCAGAAGGTGTTCCTCGAAAAGTGGCAGCAGGTTGATGTACAATGTCTTGCAAAAGTATTCATCCTCCTTGGTGTTTGTCCTGTTTTCTCGCATTACAAGCTGGAATTAAAATGAATTTTGGGGGGTTAGCACCATTTGATTTACACAATGTGCCTGCCACTTTAAAGGGTGCAAATTGTTGTTTTATTGTGACACAAACAATAATTAAGATGAGGGGGGAGAAGAAAAAAAAAAAAACACTGCTGAAAATAACATGTTTGGAGTTTGCCCAACAGCATGTGGCAGACTCCCCAAACACATGGAAGATGATTCTCTGGTCAGATGAGACAAAAATTGAACTTTTTGGCCATCATGGGAAATACCATGTGTGGCACAAACCCATCACCCTGAGAACACCATTCCTACAGTGAAGCATGGTGGTGGCAGCAGCATGCTGTGGGGATGTTTTTCATCTGCAGGGACAGGAAAGCTGGTCAGGACTGAAGGAAAGATGGATGGCACTAAATACAGGACAATTCTGGAGGAAAACCTGTTTGAGTCAGCCAGAGGTTTGAGACTGGGACGAAGGTTCACATTCCAGCAGGACAATGACCCTAAACATACTGCTAAAGCTACAGTGGAGTGGTTTAAAGGGAAACATTTAAATGTCTTGGAATGGCCTAGTCAAAGCCCAGACCTCAATCCAATTGAGAATCTGTGGCATAACTTGAAGATTGCTGTACACCAACGCAACCCATCCGACTTGAAGGAGTTGGAGCAGTTTTGCCTTGAGGAATGGACAAAAATCCCAGTGGGTAGATCTGCTAAGCTAATAGAGACAAACCCCAAGAGACTTACAGCTGTAACTGCAGCAAAAAGTGGCTCTACAAAGTATTGACTTTGGGGGGGGTGAATACCTATGCACACTCCAGATTTCTGTTTTTTCATCTTAATTATTGTTTGTGTCACAATAAAACAATTTGCAGCTTTAAAGTGGTAGGCATGTTGTGTAAATCAAATGGTGCTATTTTAATTCCAGCTTGTAATGCAACAAAACAGGACAAACACCAAGGGGGATGAATACTTTTGCAAGACACTGTAAATCATTTGTAATTCTTCATCACTTATGCTGACCAAGCTTGTAGTATTCAAGTCCGACTCGTGCCCTAATTTTAAGGACTTATGACTTGAGCACTGATGACTCGGACTCGTGCATTAACTGCATTCGGACTCGTAAATTGGAGACGAGGACTTTGATTCGTTTCTTTATTTTTTTGTAACATTCCATAATAATTTAGCATAAGATATTTATATCTACATTAATTTTTATACTAATTTTGTGCAAGAGAATGCACATTCACCTGTTCATACGTCATGTTCAGGAACAAACTAACGTTAATGGCGCTAAAATGCCTGGAGAGAACGCCACTAGGATTGTCCGCTTTGCTTATACAGACTTCTTGTGCAGTGGGAAAAAAATGCACGGCTGTGTGTTCCATATGTAAAAGAACTATCGAGGAGACGACGGGGACGACCTCGAACTTGAATCATTTGGAAAGACTCCACCCAGAAAAGTAAGTGACGCGCTATGTTCATTGCTCTGTTGACAGTAGGCGGGGCTTGCTGAGCGATGAACAAGCTTTTTATCTGTAGCCTGTTAACTAAAATGGGGCAGTTGAGCAGTAACGTTAGTCCAACGCAGCAGCAGAGACGGTTTCACATACAGGCAGCAACAGCCACCGTCACATGGTGCGGTTGGAGTCTTGTTCTTGGACTCGACTCGAAATTTTCTTTAAATGACCTGGACTTGAACACTGGGGACTCGAGGTTTAGTGATTCGATTACAACACTTACGCTGACAAACAGACTGGCTGCCATTTTGCCGAGTCACTCAAGGGGATTATCGAGAAATAACACAATTTGCTCGACCAATCAGCGGACAGGATTTCCTATAATCGCCTCAGTATTTATACTGATTGTTCATAATGGTGAAGCTACCGTATGGTATTGAGACTTCTAACGTTACTTTGTATATCAGAGAGACCTCAATAAATTTCCAGAAGGACTTACACTGCTTCCTGATGTAGCCTTGATTGAACATGGCCTCCAAAAACACCACATCGCTGAAAGGAGACCGTTCAAGAATGACTCCCTGGCCTGAAGGAACAGCAGAGAACATTTTTCCCCCATTTTTCCATGTCAGAGGAATGTTTCAAAAGAAAGAAAGAGAGAGAGTTGCTGTGAACCTGTAGTGAGAAGATGCTCGACAGCGTCTGAGTACTGCAGCAGCCTCATCAGGTACATCCAGGACTGCAGACGGTACGAGTTTCCGTCACTGGCTTTAGGATCCAGGTAGAACTTCTCTAGGCTGCAGTTGCCGTTGTAGGCTGAATCCAGAGGGACTTTCTCCTTCGTCATTTTATCCAAATAGTTCACATCAGGCTCAGGCATGTAGAGCATCCCTAGATACAGACGAGATAAGCAGGATCAAATCTATAAACTGTACAACACACAAAAACCATTCTGGATTGGTTGTTTTTTTTAAGAAAATTGTATTTGGAAAGAGGTTAAAAGGAATAAACCCCAAGTCAGATAGACTGCATTAAGCGTTAACACCTACACAGGAAGAAATGTGCTGTGACGCACAGGTTGGGCAGCTCATTCTCTAATCCAGGGGTTCTCAACCTTTTCTGCTTTAAGGCCCACCTTTCATACTTGCAGACTGCGAGTTGGCCTAGTGGTTAGCATGTCCGCCTTTCGATCGGGAGTTCTACTCATGGTCAGGTCATACCAAAGACCATCATAAAAATGGTACCTACCGCTGTCTGGCAAGGCACGCTGCAATACAGATGCGAGTGGGGAGTCTCACTCTCACAGTTACTAGACAACTAGCCCCCCCACTGAGGTCGAGGGCTAAGGAAACGGAGATCGGCGCCGCCCTATGCGCCACATGGCATTGGAAGGGACTTTGACTTTCATACTTGTAATGAGTCGGGGCCCATTAAAAAAGATCCCCAATTATTTTGGCTTATCTATTCTATTAAAATCTAATAACCTACTGTAAAGTGTATTAATGGGATGCAACATCACTCCCTGTTACAGCCGGGAGCCCAGGAATTAAATAAATGCAATAAAAATTTTTTTTAAATTGCAGGTGTTGTATTTAAAACTGTACATATGTGCCAGAAGCCAAACCATGCACTCAGGGCATTCTCAGTCAAAAGAGAGTGATGATCCAAAAGTGGAGTCTGGTCCATTAACGCAAGAACTTATTGCCATGTTTGTGTTCAGCAAACAAGCAAATTATGAAAACCAAGAGGCACACTCAAAAGAAGTGGATATAGAAACCACTCAATGGGATTACAGTGGTGCTTGAAAGTTTGTGAACCCTTGAGAATTTTCTATATTTCTGCATAAATATGACCGAAAACATCATCAGATTTTCACACAAGTCCTAAAAGTAGATAAAGAGAACCCAGTTAAACAAATGAGACAAAAATATTATACTTGGTCATTTATGTATTGAGGAAAATGATCCAATATTACATATCTGTGAGTGGCAAAAGCATGTGAACCTCTAGGATTAGCAGTTAATTTGAAAGTGAAATTAGAGTCAGGTGTTTTCAATCAATGGGATGACAATCAGGTGTGAGTGGGCACCCTGTTTTATTTAAAGAACAGGGATCTATCAAAGTCTGATCTTCACAACACATGTTTGTGGAAGTGTATCATGGCACGAACAAAGGAGAGTTCTGAGGACCTCAGAAAAAGCGTTGTTGATGCTCATCAGGCTGGAAAAGGTTACAACACCATCTCTAAAGAGTTTGGACTCCACCAATCCACAGTCAGACAGATTGTGGACAAATGGAGGAAATTCAAGACCATTGTTACCCTCCCCGGGAGTGGTCCACCAACAAAGATCACTCCAAGAGCAAGGTGTGTAATAGTCAGCAAGGTCACAAAGGACCCCAGGGTAACTTCTAAGCAACTGAAGGCCTCTCTCACATTGGCTAATGTTAATGTTCATGAGTCCACCATCAGGTGAACACTGAACAACAATGGTGTGCATGGCAAGGTTGCAAGGAGAAAGCCACTGCTCTCCAAAAAGGACATTGCTGCTCATTTGCAGTTTGCTAAAGATCACATAAACAAGGCAGAAGGCTATTAAAAAATGTTTTGTGGATGGATGAGACCAAAATAGAACTTTTTGGTTTAAATGAGAAGCGTTATGTTTGGAGAAAGGAGAACTCTGCATTCCAGCATAAGAACCTTATCCCATCTGTGAAACATGGTGGCGGTAGTATGATGGTTTGGGCCTGTTTTGCTGCATCTGGGCCAGGACAGCTTGCCATCATTGATGGAACAATGAATTCTGATTATACCAGTGAATTCTAAAAGAAAATATGTTAGGACATCTGTCCATGAACTGAATCTCAAGAGAAGGTGGGTCATGCAGCAAGACAACGACCCTAAGCACACAAGTCATTCTACCAAAGAATGGTTAAAGAAGAATAAAAAGTTAATGTTTTGGAATGGCCAAGTCAAAGTCCTGACCTTAATCCAATCGAAATGTTGTGGAAGGACCTGCAGCGAGCAGTTCATGTGAGGAAACCCACCAACATCCCAGAGTTGAAGCTGTTCTGTATGGAGGAATGGGCCAAAAGTCCTCCAAGCCGGTGTGCAGGACTGATCAACAGTTACCGGAAACATTTAGCTGCAGTTATTGCTGCACAAGGGGGTCACACCAGATACTGAAAGCAAAGGTTCACATACTTTTGCCACTCACAGATATGTAATATTGGATCATTTTCCTCAATAAATAAATGACCAAGTATAATATTTTTGTCTCATTTGTTTAACTGGGTTCTCTTTATCTACTTTTAGGACTTGTGTGAAAATCTGATGTTTTAGGTCATATTTATGCAGAAATATAGAAAATTTTAAAGCATGGGTGTCAAACTCTGGCCCGCGGGCCAAATTTGGCCCGCAGTGTAATTATATTTGGCCCGCGAGGCAATCCCAAATAACTACTCGTCGGATTTGTGTATGGCACATTCACCGCTAATACTACACAATCCCATAATACCCTGCTGTTGTTTTGGCGCATCAATCAGGACAGGACCCAGAAACACAGTAGGACATCCAAACGTTCAACAACAAACGGACAGTTGCCATAGCGACTTCACGCTACAACTTTCACCGTGCTACCCCTTCCCAAAAATGGCGAAAAGAAAGGCAGAAAGCCGGAGCTTTCTGGACAGGTGGGAGGAAGAATATCTGTTTACATATGCAAAAGACAGACCTGTTTTAAAACTAAACTGTGCTTGTGGGAGAATCAGATGCTGCAAGGAAACCTTGGCCATTTTCCCTGCTGCCAAACCATAAAAACGCAGATCTCTACCGCCGTGTTCCCATGCGCACGGTTTACTGAAAAACTCAGTGTACTTGGCGCTGAGGTTAGCCGGCGATTTGCTGACTTTGATGTCCAGAAATGTAGGTTTGAACTGCTCAGTAATCCCTTCGCAGTTGATGTGGAAAACGCACCAACCAACCTCCAAATGGAGCTGACTGAACTCCAGTGTAATGACACGCTGAAGTCAAAGTATGATGCTGTGGGTGCCGCACAGTTTCCACAGTTCATCCCTGACACAATGCCTCAGCTCCGCACCCAAGCTGCTTAGATGCTCTCCATGTTCGGCAGCACTTATCTACAACCCCGATTCCAAAAAAGTTGGGACAAAGTACAAATTGTAAATAAAAACGGAATGCAATGATGTGGAAGTTTCAAAATTCCATATTTTATTCAGAATAGAACATAGATGACATATCAAATGTTTAAACTGAGAAAATGTATCATTTAAAGAGAAAAATTAGATGATTTTAAATTTCATGACAACACCACATCTCAAAAAAGTTGGGACAAGGCCATGTTTACCACTGTGAGACATCCCCTTTTCTCTTTACAACAGTCTGTAAACGTCTGGGGACTGAGGAGACAAGTTGCTCAAGTTTAGGGATAGGAATGTTAACCCACTCTTGTCTAATGTAGGATTCTGTCTTAGGTCTTTTTTTGTCGTATCTTCTGTTTATCATGCACCAAATGTTTTCTATGGGTGAAAGATCTGGACTGCAGGCTGGCCAGTTCAGTACCCGGACCCTTCTTCTACGCAGCCATGATGCTGTAATTGATGCAGTATGTGGTTTGGCATTGTCATGTTGGAAAATGCAAGGTCTTCCCTGAAAGAGACTTCATCTGGATGGGAGCATATGTTGCTCTAGAACCTGGATATACCTTTCAGCATTGATGGTGTCTTTCCAGATGTGTAAGCTGCCCATGCCACATGCACTAATGCAACTCCATACCATCAGAGATGCAGGCTTCTGAACTGAGCACTGATAACTCGGGTCGTCCTTCTCCTCTTTAGTCCGAATGACACGGCGTCCCTGATTTCCATAAAGAACTTCAAATTTTGATTCGTCTGACCACAGAACAGTTTTCCACTTTGCCACGGTCCATTTTAAATGAGCCTTGGCCCAGAGAAGACATCTGTGCTTCTGGATCATGTTTAGATACGGCTTCTTCTTTGAACTATAGAGTTTTAGCTGGCAACGGCGGATGGCACGGTGAATTGTGTTCACAGATAATGTTCTCTGGAAATATTCCTGAGCCCATTTTGTGATTTCCAATACAGAAGCATGCCTGTATGTGATGCAGTGCCGTCTAAGGGCCCGAAGATCACGGGCACCCAGTATGGTTTTCCGGCCTTGACCCTTACACACAGAGATTCTTCCAGATTCTCTGAATCTTTTGATGATATTATGCACTGTAGATGATATGTTCAAACTCTTTGCAATTTTACACTGTCGAACTCCTTTCTGATATTGCGCCACTATTTGTCGGCGCAGAATTAGGGGGATTGGTGATCCTCTTCCCATCTTTACTTCTGAGAGCCACTGCCACTCCAAGATGCTCTTTTTATACCCAGTCATGTTAATGACCTATTGCCAATTGACCTAATGAGTTGCAATTTGGTCCTCCAGCTGTTCCTTTTTTGTACCTTTAACTTTTCCAGCCTCTTATTGCCCCTGTCCCAACTTTTTTGAGATGTGTTGCTGTCATGAAATTTCAAATGAGCCAATATTTGGCATGAAATTTCAAAATATATCACTTTCGACATTTGATATGTTGTCTATGTTCTACTGTGAATACAATATCAGTTTTTGAGCTTTGTAAATTATTGCATTCCGTTTTTATTTACAATTTGTACTTTGTCCCAACTTTTTTGGAATCGGGGTTGTATGTGAGCAACTTTTCTCCTCAATGAAGATGACCAAAACATCTCACAGGAGACGTCTGACTGATGAACACCTTCGCTCGATACTGAGGATTTCCTCAGCTCGGAGCCTGAGCCCAGACATTGATGAACTAGCATTCAAGAAGAGATGCCAGGTATCTGGCTTGGGGCACATCAGATTAGATCAGTGTGTAGCAAACTGAGCAATAATTAACCTTTTCTTTATGCACTTTTTCTTGCTACTCCAAGGCATGGGCTTGAATGGTTGATTGATTTATTATTGTTGTTTTATTTTTAAAATTATTAGCCTGTGGAAAAAGTTTATTTTGATATTTAAATCAGAAGGCTGCAAATGGAAAAGAGGCATACAATTTTTATTTAAATTTCATTTAATAAATTAATGCCATTGATGTGTTTTTTTTATTTGAAATTCGATTTAGCATGTCTGCACTATTGTTATATATTGTATAGTAATAAGCGTTGCTTGTTCCATATTCAACATTAAAGCAAAACTTGTTTGGGTCCATATTAAAAGGTTCATTTGTTCAATGTTGGCCCACGACTTTGTTCAAGTTTTAAATTTTGGCCCACTGTGTATTTGAGTTTGACACCCCCGTTTTAAAGGGTTCACAAACTTTCAAGCACCACTGTAGATCCTTACACGCTAACAAAGAAGAATTTTTTTTTTCTATGAAATGTCAAATTTAGCTTGTAAATAGAATAACTTTTGATCCTATTGTAGCTGGAATTAAATACAAAAGGCAATAGTTATGCATACTACTCGTTAACTTAATGTGATAATTAACAGATTTTAAGGGGCTTTTTTGAAGATTGTGTATATTTTCATATATGATTGTGTGTATTTGAAATTATTTCTATCTGGATATGCACAACCCCGCCAGCTCTGCTGATCAACTTGTGTTTAAATAAAAGTTATTCATTCATTATGAGTTGGAAAATTCTCCATCCGTTGAGTTCCCCAACATCTCAAACTACCTGGTGCTGCAGACATCGTTCTACACGGACACGCAGATGAAAACCTGGAACAGTGTAGAGGAGTACAACTTTTTATACGTGACTGGGTTAAAGATCTGGGGATCAGGACACTACAAGATAAATCCTGTATCGTTTTTGCCCGGGTAAAGAGGCATTTCTGGGCTTTTTGTACACATCTTTGCGATGGTTGCTAGGATGCTACATGTTTTAGTATCGGGTGCAAATAAATCATAGCCGCTTGATTCTCAATCCTCCCTGCTCTTCTCTTCCAGCAGGCATCAAAAGATCCATATAATTTACCTACAAACGTATTTATTTATTCTGCCCACTGCATGTGCACTCTCTCTCTCTGTTCTGCGTGTGTGTTTTAAATGTAGAGGAGCAATGTGACAAAAATAAAAGGCTTGTCCTTCTTAATTTACCCACAAATGTATTTATTCCACTTGAAGTGTTCAGCAAACCAGCTACCGGATTTGGGACACTCCGACATCCTGAACTATTTAGTATTTGGCTTCAAAATTGAAAAAAATTCACAGCCCACTAGATGGCGCTTTGCAGCCCCCCCCAATGGTTGAGAAACACTGTTCTAATCAACATGGGGTATTTCTCAGGCTGTGCTGATGCCTGTCTAAAGTCTGTTTTCTCTGAGAACTGGAATAGCAGGTCAGTCGGTTCCAACCTGTTCTCGAGGCCAGATGGTCATCGAGGCATGTGGTGAGGTGTAAAAGTTTTGGCACCTCTGGATTATATTATATGATATTTATAACCCTGTTTCAAAAAAAACCCAAAAATATCAGGATGCTGTCTAAAATGTAAATAAAAACAATGTGATGATTTGCAAATCATGGAAACTACATTTTATTGAAAATAGTACACAAGAAAAGATATCAAATGTTGAGTGAGAATTTTTTTTTTTAATATATACTCATTTTGAATTTAGTGCCTGCAACATCTCATGTCATCATCTCTAGCCACTTTATCCTGTTCTACAGGGTCGCAGGCAAGCTGGAGCCTATCCCAGCTGACTACAGGCGAAAGGCGGGGTACACCCTGGACAAGTCGCCAGGTCATCACAGTGTTTCTCAACCATAGACACAGACAACCATTCACACTCACATTCACACCTACGGTCAATTTAGGCTACGTTTACACTAGACCGTATCTGTCTCGTTTTCTTTGCGGATGCACTGTCCGTTTACATTAAACCGCCTGGAAACGCCGGGAAACGGGAATCCGCCAGCGTCCACGTATTCAATCCAGATCGTGTCAGCTCCGGTGCTGTGTAAACATTCAGAATACGCGGATACGCTGTGCTGAGCTCTAGCTGGCGTCTCATTGGACAACGTCACTGTGACATCCACCTTCCTGATTCGCTGGCGTTGGTCATGTGACGCGACTGCTGAAAAACGGCGCGGACTTCCGCCTTGTATCACGTTTCATTAAAGAGTATAAAAGTATGAAAATACTGCAAATACTGCCCATTGTGTAGTTATGATTGTCTTTAGGCTTGCCATCCTTCCACTTGCAAGTGGTAAGTGATGTGCGCTGGGATCTCACACACAGCGGCTCAGTCCCGAATCACAGCTTGTTCACTTCACTCGCGCGCTCTGTGAGCTGCGCAGGGCCGGAGTGCGCACCCTCCCGAGGGCACTCGCTGTTCAGGGCGGAGTGATTTGGAGCGCAGGATGCCTGCGGAGCCGAGTGTATCCATGCATTGGTATTGCTGTGTGCACGCAAATCGTGTATTGGTGTTGCTGTGTGCACACTAATCGTTTTAAAAACGTTAATCTGATGATCCGCTGATACGGTCTAATGTAAACATGGGCTTAGAGTCACCAGTTAACCTAACCTGCATGTCTTTGGACTCTGGGACAAACCGGAGCACCCGGAGGAAACCCACGCGGACACGGGGAGAACATGCAAACTCCGCACAGAAAGGCCCTCGCCGGCCACGGGGCTCGAACCCGGACCTTCTTGCTGTGAGGCGACAGCGCTAACCACTACACCACCGTGCCGCCCCTGTCTACAACATGTTTTAAAAAAAATAATAAAAATTGGGACAGGGTAGCAAAAGACTGAATAGTTGTTAACATGACACAAATTTATGAGGTTAATTGTTAACAGGTCAGTGACATAATTTGGTATAAAAAGGGCAAAGTAAAAAACTGTCCCAGGTTCTGACGAATCAAAAGTAGAAATTCTTTTTAGAAATCATGGACATCACGTCCTCCAGGCCAAAGAGGAGAGGGACCATCTGGCTTGTTATCAGTACACAGTTCAAAAGCCAGCATCTGTGATGGTATGAGGGTGCATTAGTGCACATGACATGGGGAGCTTGTACATCTGGGAAGGCATCATGCTCGACATGTTTCAGAGCAATATGCTGCCATCCAGACAAAATCTTTTTCCTTCTTTCAGCAAGACAATGCCAGACTGCTTTCTGCGCATATTAAAACAACATGGCTCTGTAGTAAGAGTCTGGGTGCTAAACTGGCCTGCCTGCAGTCCAGACCTGTCTCCCATTTAAAACATTTGGCGCATTATGAAGCACAAAATATGACAAAGGAGACCTCGAACTGTTGAACAACTGCACTTGTATATCAGGCAAGAATGGGACAACATTTCCCTTTCAAAACTACAGTAATTAGTCTCCTCAGTTCCCAAACGCTTACAGAGTGTTGTTAAAAGAAGACGTGATGCAACACAGTGGTAAACATGCCCCTGTCCCAACTTTTTTGAAACTTGTTGCCGACATCAAATTCAAAATGAGCGTATTTTTTACAAAACATTTCTCAGTTTCAGCAACCGATATGATGTCTTTGTACTATTTTCAATTAAACAAGTCTGTGAAGGTTCTCAGTCATCCAGGTCATCATGAACCATAGGTGCTAAAGAAGGTAAATGGACTTGCTTGAAATTCTTGAAGACGTTTCACCTCTCATCCAAAGGCTTCTTCAGTTCCGTCTGACGAGTCGGGAACTCCCCAACTTTTTATACATATTTCATTTATAATTGATGATTTGTATGTTAGTCTATGGTGTCATCTACTGGCTTTCTGAACATGCTTTGGCAACAACCTGGCAACACTAATTAAGCTGCTGTTGGGTGACCATTCAATCACGAAGGACAAACGCAAGACCACAAACAAAACCCAACACCCCCACCCTGTAGCTCACTTACCCAGACGGTCAGCCAGTTTCTGCGCGAGCACTCCTTTTCCAGACGCAATATTGCCGTCTACAGAGACAATCTTGCTGTTCTCCTTCAGCCTGGGCGTGGTTCTCTCGCCCAGCGCATACGCCCACCATCCATATCTCAGACTTCGCACTGGACACGTATGGATCCCGGCCTTTAATCATAACAATACAATTCCTCTTCAGAGCCAAATTCAAGAGCCCCCCAACAGTGAAACAAACATTCTCTTTGCTTGACCTGTGATTCTGCTCACACATCATGAAGCATTAAAGTTTCACAATCGATCCAAAAATAAAAATACTTATTTTAGCTGAACTGTGTGTTTTTGATTCTGATCCATATCTGAAAATGTCCAATGGGGGGGGAAGGTGTCAAGCCCTGGGCTGGTTGATACAATTAATGTATTACGATATCAATATAATATTCACAATACACACAACTGAGATAGCAAGAATATCATATTTTATTAATTGCATTTTTTTAATAAAATATATATTTTTTTAGAAACTGACTAGAAGCAGTTGAGGTGGTGATGGCAGAATTTTTTTTTTTTTAAACATGTAAAACGTGGCGGCACGGTGGTGTATGGTTAGCGCTGTCGCCTCACAGCAAGAAGGTCCTGGGTTCGAGCCCCGGGGCCGGCGAGGGCCTTTCTGTGTGGAGTTTGCATGTTCTCCCCGTGTCCGCGTGGGTTTCCTCCGGGTGCTCCGGTTTCCCCCACAGTCCAAAGACATGCAGGTTAGGTTAACTGGTGACTCTAAATTGACCGTAGGTGTGAATGTGAGTGTGAATGGTTGTCTGTGTCTATGTGTCAGCCCTGTGATGACCTGGCGACTTGTCCAGGGTGTACCCCGCCTTTCGCCCATAGTCAGCTGGGATAGGCTCCAGCTTGCCTGCGACCCTGTAGAAGGATAAAGCGGCTAGAGATAATGAGATGAGATGTAAAACATTACATATTTATTAATTACTCTTCTCATCTCATTATCTGTAGCCGCTTTATCCTGTTCTACAGGGGTCGCAGGCGAGCTGGAGCCTATCCCAGCTGACTACGGGCGAAAGGTGGGGTACACCCTGGACAAGTCGCCAGGTCATCACAGGGCTGACACATAGACACAGACAACCATTCACACTCACATTCACACCTACGGTCAATTTAGAGTCACCAGTTAACCTAACCTGCATGTCTTTGGACTGTGGGGGAAACCGGAGCACCCGGAGGAAACCCACGCGGACACGGGGAGAACATGCAAACTCCACACAGAAAGGCCCTCGCCGGCCATGGGGCTCGAACCCAGACCTTCTTGTTGTGAGGCGACAGCGCTAACCACTATACCACCGTGCCGCCCGGCCAGAAAAATGTCTTGACTATATTTTCTATTCATTTTACAACTTATGGTGGTAAATAAAAAAGTGTGACTTTTCATGGAAAACACAATTGTCTGGGTGACCCCAAACTTTTGAACGGTAGTGTAAGTACATTTACAGTGATATTAAGTTCTCAATATATTTAGATTATATTTTAAACATTCATTGTTGCCCACTTGTACATTATACATTTTTACAGCATTGGCAATAAAGCATTTCAAGCTTTAAGTATGAGTAATTGCTTTCTTGATCACCCCTTTTAGACTGGTACCAAAATCCAGAATTGTGACACCCAAAGGCATTTTTGAGACAAAGTCGGCAAACAGTCTTATTTTGTCAATTTGGGTGTGCCGAATTCAAATCTGCAATATGCCGAGCTCTATCTGACCTCTGTTGACCTCTAGAGGTCATTGAACTTTGGGCCTGTAAACGTCTCAGCTGAACCCAGTTTCTCAGCTTTCTAAGGAATGAAATGTACTAAAATGATTAATGAAGTTAGCAAATGGCCTTGTTTGTTAAATGTTTGGGTGCTGAATTCATTTTTCATTTGTAAAACGACATATGACCTCTGATAACCTCAAGGTCATTAAACTTGGCCTATAGGCCTATGCATTTAACAGCATTTTTAAACTGACTTTACTCCCCCAAAAAGAATATGAACAGACAAAAAACAAAATAGAAGGAACAAATACAACATTAAATGCCAGTCCATGTACATGTGACTTACTTTTCACAATGAGAATGCCTAGGCGATCACCTTACATAACATTGCATTACATTTAGCGGTTATTGTTTATACAAAGCTACTGAAAAAAGGACAGATTCAGCAGCATACAAAATGTGGGGGCATACAGGGTATACAGGTTAATCAGGGTTAGTATATATGAGAGTTTTTTTCTTTGTTGTTTGTTTTTTGTAAAGGCTTTACCCCGTTTAAAACAAAACAAACAACAAAGAAAGAAACGCTCATATATACTAACCCTGATTAACCTGTATACCCTGTATGCCCCCACATTTTGTATGCTGCTGAATCTGTCCTTTTTTCAGTAGCTTTGTATAAACAATAACCGCTAAATGCAATGCAATGTTATGTAAGGTGATCGCCTAGGCATTCTCATTGTGAAAAGTAAGTCACATGTACATGGACTGGCATTTAATGTTGTATTTGTTCCTTTCTATTTGTTTTTTGTCTGTTCATATTCTTGTTAGGGGAGTAAAGTCAGTTTAAAAATGCCGTTAAACGCATAGGCCTATGGAGCACTTGCATGTGAAGTCACAGCCGATCCAGATTGTGACAGACGCCATCTTGTCGGTCAAACGCCATATTTCCGCCTTCTACTTCTACCTTTTCTTCTGGAAAACCCTACTATATACAATTCTACTACAACGGCTGCGGCTACAAGCTCTCCCTACCTGTGCACTTTTATGTTTTTTGTGTGTATTTTTGCGTGTTGTTCATCTGTACCGGACTTCAATATCCACTACAACCGTATGGACTTACTGGACATGGGTTTCCAGCAGAAAATGACAGTTTGTAGCGATTTCCATCGCATGCACAACATTCCGGACGAGATAGCGAGACCAGCGGGGTCTCCATGGATTGTTATCGGAAGCAAAGCGAAGGAGGCGGCGCCGGGAGCAGAAGCAAAAGCGAGGCTGCAGAGCCGGCCTGTTGACTAAGCTCAGAAAACAGCCACTCAAACCTCCACTGCTAAGCCTCTACCTCTCCAACGCCAGATCCATGTAAACAACACGGACGATTTGGAATTACAGCTGGAATTACCTTATTCTATTCTATAATCGGCTGGTCAGTGCTATACTCAATACTTAAGTGACTTACCCATCCAATGAGGATTCTTGTTTACAAGATGCCACATCTGAGTCGCTGACAAATCCTGAATTTCTGTAAAGAAAACTGTCCAGAGATTTATAAGCATGCAGTGCTTCACCACTGAACAGCGAGGGAAAGTTAATGAGGTAATTATACACGGTATTCCGCTGGCAGTTCAAAATCCAGTCGTGAAAACTCCGTCCGGTAAGCCATAAGGGTCACAAATCTGTAGATCGTTTATTTTAGACATATATCTAGTTATCTGTTCATAAGAAAAATGAGCCGTGTAGTCCGTCGGTTGAAATTGATCCATTCTGTACACGAGTGCAGCAGTATTCAGCGGTGTTTTTTTACCGACAAGATGGCGGCTGTGTACTTTCCGGTCACGTGACTGCAAGATCTCTATCGGCCAAGTTTAATGACCTTGAGGTTATCAGAGGTCATATGTCGTTTTACAAATGAATTCAGCACCCAAACATTTAACAAACAAGGCCATTTGCTAACTTCATTAATCATTTTAGTACATTTCATTCCTTAGAAAGCTGAGAAACTGGGTTCAGCTGAGACGTTTACAGGCCCAAAGTTCAATGACCTCTAGAGGTCAACAGAGGTCAGATAGAGCTCGGCATATTGCAGATTTGAATTCGGCACACCCAAATTGACAAAATAAGACTGTTTGCCGACTTTGTCTCAAAAATGCCTTTAACTCCTTAAATAAGCACTTTTTTGAATTTTGGTACCAGTCTATTTACTAAAAACACCTACAAAATAAAACATACCACTGCTGCGGGCACCCCACCCCATGGGAGTCGTGCCCGTGGTGGGCGTGGCCCCAAGGAGCCGTGGTGGGCGTCCCTTATTTTCATTTCTGAATGGTGGCAACCCTAGATGAGACTGATGGTGCGTTCATGTGCTATGGGAATTATGGTAAATACCAAACGCCGACATGGAAAGCACACATGAACGCCCCCTCTTGTGGTATTTTCCACTGAGCAACTCGTAGAAAATTTTGATACACGAGTTGCCGAGATGAGATGAACTTTAACCTTTTCAACATGGCGGCGAGCAGTACAAGACTAGCTTATGAACCAAGAAAGAAGTGGTTTTCACCTACTGAAAGCTGACTCTCACCTTTTAAACGAGTCATGTTATGTATATTATTATAATATGTATATTATAGCCTAATACAAAATATTCTGTGGCTGTCCAAAGAACGCCAACAATGATCTAGATACTGGCTACTCTCATTGTGGCTACAGCCAAATTTCCAAAAACTGCCTGGCATTCAATGTGTTAAGAAAATCTCTACTTGTCATGATGAGGAAATATTCAGCATTATTTACCTTTTGATAACTCATATTCCTGCTGCAGCTGATGAACAAGGCAATCTATAATTGTTTTAGCCAAATAACAGGCCTGATTCTGAATCTGGTCCACCATCTTTAATTTGTCGTCAACAACAAAAGCATGTGAACACAACACACTGGTAAATACCACTTCCCAACTGGAAAACATCATCTTCCCATAGAACATGAACGCAGCATGAGATGGTTTGGGCACATCCTGAGAAGAGATGCAGAGCATGTTGGAAGGAGAATGTTGAGGATGGAGCTGCCAGGCACAGGAAAACAAGGAAGGCCAAAGAGGAGATACCGTAAAATACCAAATAATAGCCGAGTTCCAATTAACCGCCGAGTTCCCTTTAACGGCCGGGTGTACGCGTGTGTTGTGACAAATAAAGGCCGGTTCCGAATACTCGCCGGGGTCTAAAAAAAAAAAAAAAGCGTCCGAACGTTCTATCTAGAATCTTGAGGCCCAGCACTTTTCTGGTTTTCTGGTGTTTAAACGATTTTGCATTGCATAGTTTTCTACCGAAACAATATGAATGAATGAATGAATGAATGAAATTATTTCTATAATACTGTTTACAACATTTTGTTACGTGATAAACATGCCATTTCAATGTTATAATCTTGGTCTACCGTAATATTTCTTGAGGAATGCAACTCCGTAACTTTTGACAGATGTCTTAGCCAATTACGTTTGACATGGGTGTGTGGGATATCACTTACGTCATCGAATGAGGAATACCCCTTTGGGTATACCCAACGAAAGCCAGCGTGTGTGGTGACATTGAGGACTGCGGGTTTCCAAGGTTGGACTGCTGCTTCTGTTAAACGACCTAAATTGCCGAATGCATGCGTCAAAGCACACACTGAGTTTTATTAAAGACCTTATACCATTTCACTTGCCCTTACCCATTCGGATCTGGAAGACGCTTTACAAAAAAGGTGAGAGCGTTCTAACATGCATTTCAGTCTGCTCGCGGCCAATCTAATCCAAGGGGCCTTTTCAACAAGTAATCTGTCGTGCAAGTTGGGCAGAAGCACGCGTCAGGCAGGCAACATGTAGGCCTACAAGTCAGTAACCTATTCAACTAACTTTCATCCGAACTTTAAGTTTTCTACGGGGTCGAGCCACCGTACCAACTCACTCGGGGAATAGGCTCATATCGGCCAAATAGGGAGACGTCTTGGAGAGAAACGTGATGCAAGATGACAGTATGTAGCCACTGCAGGTCACTTATTTTTCAGCATAAGAAAAAACCCTTTGGTTTGACACTTCGCACCCTAATTATGTTGCTTCAACGTCGCGTAGTGTTGCCACCTGTCCCGGTTTTTCCTGATTGTCCCGGATTTTCATGGTCTGTCCCGGAAAAAAAAATAAAAATCCGGGACACTGAATGTCCCGGTTTTTTGTACATAATGGGCAAAATGTGTATTTCAACTTGCGAGCCAGCTGAGAACCAGTTTGCTTTTCCGAGCTCGCCGTGCTAAGCGGAGCCACGTCATTACGTCGCTGAATACGTCACTTACGTCGCTGTATACGTCAGTTACGGCGCTACGTTTGCATAAACCTTGGCGCGAATATCAAAGCAAAAACACGGAAGAAGCAGCAGCAACAACAACAGTAATAATGATGATGATGGCTGACTTCGCGTTTGTACAGCTGCTGCTTCTCGTCGCTTAAAAATGGCGATCTTTCGCGGTCTTGTTATTGTTGTTGGTCTTAACAACTCCGCCCCCCGCTGACGTAAGTGGTTCTTTCCTCTGGCCCGGCAGAGAGTTGGTGCTAGCCTGGAACCGGTTTTTCTGGCCCCAGAGCCAGTTCTTTGTCAGTGGAAACAGAAAACCTGGTTCCAAACTAAGCACTGGCCCCGAACCAGCCCTGGAACTGATTTGGTGGAAAAGGGGCAATGGAGGATGCTTGGACTGATAAAAGAAACAGACTCTCTGTTGCAATGGTGAAGGCTGAGCTTCAAGTCAGGCTAAACTTTCAAGACTTTCAAGTTCAAGACATTCATTGAAAATCAGCCAGGACTCATAGCAGCAGCAAAGAAAAACACCAAATATAAATGGAAGATTAGGTAAGGTTTTGGTGAATTAAATGAAATCCAAATAGTCTTATCTGCCTACTCCTGTATGTACTGTATGTGCCCAGTTATATGTCCTCCTATGTATTTGTTTAGCCAAGAGCAGCAGAGGCACAGGCAAGCACAAGCAAAGCACACACCACACTCTCAATCAGGTAAGCTGTTTGACACTACACCTTACATTCAGGTATTCTCAGATACAATGAAAAATTAGATTATTTTTATTCTACATAAGCAAACAAACAATTTAATTATTTATGTATTCCCCTTTTACCTGTGCCCACTACTGCCCCCAGGTGTCCACAACCAAAAAGTGTTGGAAATAAACCAAAATAATGAAGACCTGCTATATTATGTAAAGCAATTAACTAAACAAATAACTAGCAAAAGCGTCATTTTTACTAATTAGAGCAATACAATTTCAGCGTAGAAGGGCGATTTTTGTCTTGGGTTAGATGTGTGAAGGGCGCCGTTGCTTACAAGCAAAAAGGTCGATTGGATGGTCGAAATGTCCAGGATTTTTGTCAGACACAGGTGGCAACCCTAACGTCGCGCCCTCCATGCAATTTCAGATTGACAGACATCGCGAAGCGCAAAGGGTGGAGGCTGCATGGGTGAGGGTGATAGCAAGTGACCATAACTTTGCAGAGTAGGGTTGGGCGGTATCCAAATTTTGATACCTTTAAACCGTCTCTGTGTTTTCCCGGGGTATACGGTATTACCGAGAAAAAAATATTTTTGTTTCGGCCTACTGTGTAACGTGCGCCTATACCGGCGGACCTTGTCCAGACCTGCGCCTATGCCTCAAATGTACTATTTAAAAGCAGCATAGCGAATTATGTGCATTGTGGTATGGATTAAGCAGCAAAGCGAATTTTGTGCATTGATGAATGGATTAAGAGATATTTCAAAGCATCACGCAACTCTTCCTTCATCTTGAAAATAGCATTCAACTGTCGTTTACACATGTCTGCGTTGAAACGCCATTTGCAGCACTATTTCACCTGCTCCATCAAAAAAAAGTACACGATGAGCAGGATCATACCCTTTCAAGCATGGGAAATAAAAAAAAGAAAAAGAATCAACCAACACCCAAGTCCGTTTAGACTGCGCGATAAACCATATTCTTCAGCGCAAATGAGGCGAACCTAATTCAAATGCGTGATAGCTGCACAAGGCAAAATCATATGGGCCCACGTCATGCCATGGCGGGGAAATTAATAATCAAATGGCCTTACCTTGCTTAAAACGTTGTCTTGATCACATAACTCCTTACAATTATTCCACTTAAATCCATACGGTTTAACACGCCCAACAAAGATAGCAAGCGCATTGCTAATTCCCACCAGAAACCGAACAGTTTACGCTACGATGTTTTCTTCCGTTTCTTCAGTAGATGACATTTCAAACGTTTATTACCCACATCCCAAATGTCATACGTTATATTATTTTACCTTGTTGTTACTCATGTAACCTACTCAAAACACAACTCATTGGAGAGATCTCGTGGAAGTGGAGTACCCCAGGCTATGGTGTGCCTTAGGGGACATATTAGATTTTTTTCGATTTTGCGCGGTCATTTACATTATTGCTGGCTCTTCCTTTTCGTTTGGTTTGAAACCAAAATACTGCCACACTGCCGATGTTTTTTTGTGTTTTTTTTTTTTGCCACTAACTCGTTATCTTGACTTGCCATCTTTCAACCGCGGTCTCAGTCTCTTGCGAAGCTTTCTGTCAGACTCCAGATGTCACGCAGGGTTGCCATGGTAACGACATAAACAACCCTGCACGCGATGAGAACTACTTTAGGAAATTGATAGAATTAGTGAAAATACGATCACACAGTTATTCGGGATGATCTTCAATTTATTATTTTATATTATGACCTCATGTACTCCATATTTATTTAGATATTATATATATATTTTTTTTAAATGACGGTAATGAGACCGATACCGTTGGTACTTTTGGATACCTCGGGATACCTTCTTACCGTAATACCGCCCAACCCTATTGCAGAGTAATTAAATCACAGTGCTGCGCACAGACAATGGTGTGGTTTCTTGATTATTTTGTAAAGCATGCACTTAACTAGTCATTAACAGGAAAAGGTGTGTGATTTATCCTTTATCCACCCCGACTGTGCCATGCGAAGATGCATTCTGCGTCTTCAAAATTCCCCGAAGTCGGCACCGTGCTATCTGTAATCTAACTCTAAACAAACTAAGTTATACTGGTTAAAAGTAGGCCTATCTGAGAATGATTTTTCCCCGTTTTGAGGTAGATTTTGGGGAAGGTGTTTGTGAAGAAGGAATTAATCGCCTGTTCCAAATAGCCGCCTAGTCTCTAATACGCGCCGGGTCTCTTACGTGATTGAGACAAATAATCGCCCGGGCTATTATTTGGTATTTTACGGTACATGGATGTGGTGAGAGAGGACATGAAAGTGGCAGGTGTGGTAGAGAAGGATGCGGAAGACGGGGAGCCGTGAAGACTGAAATATCGCGAGATTTCCTCAGCGCGAGCTCCACATCAGTAAACACTTCTCCAAACACACATGTGGAACTCAGACATAAATTAAGATGTTTTGTTTTATTTTATTTTATTTATTCTCGTATTGCTCCTGTAGCTCAGTGGACAGACTGACGATAAGCTGTTCTCTGCACACATTGCCCTTGGACAGGGGATTATCGAGGCCTTGTTTAAAAAAATAACTTGATGTTTTTAAACCTTACCGTTTGTGAGAGTGAGACGGGTTTAAACGCCGCTGTGCTCGAGGATACAAACAGCCGAAAAGCCCGCACAGCCATCCTAAAACTCACACACAACCGGAAAATAAAGCCCAGGTGTCCCTCTGACCGACAGCTCTATCGTCGCGCAAATTTTACGTCATCAGTTCTGGCTTTCACAATAAATGCTCCTCGCTCCAGAAATTGTTTAACCATATTACAGTC
The DNA here is from genome assembly GCF_027579695.1 of Neoarius graeffei. Lineage (NCBI taxonomy): Eukaryota > Metazoa > Chordata > Actinopteri > Siluriformes > Ariidae > Neoarius > Neoarius graeffei. The sequence continues at coordinate 21,567,388 of NC_083577.1, read as the reverse complement.
AAAAAATAAGCGTACAAGTGTTTCACTTTCTTTATCACAAAAAGAACAATTCAAATTTATGTCAGTGTATTTGGAAATATTTACATTTGTAGGGTAAATCTTGTGAAGAATCTTAAAATGAATTTCTTTTATTTTATTAGTGATACAATATTTGTGAGGTAGCAGCCAAGCCTTCTTCCAGTTGATATTATGAACTAAAGAGTTCCAAAAGAATTTCCCTCTAGGAGAAATTTTGTTCCTGAGTTGAAGAGACTGACGCACATGTTTATTGTCACATTTTTTTAATCAAATATATTAATGCCGTTCAATACAATTTCTGAAGGAGAAGGAGTATTAATAGGTAAATGATATAAGTGACTTTTAATAAGAAGAGCTAATCCTTGAGGGATTGCTTTGATTAGGGTCATTATGTTTTCACTCTTAAAGATATTTTCTTCTACTATGAAAACTCAACTGATTTATTGTTTGAATTTTTAGTTAATTTTTATATTTTACAGGCTAAGTTTTTCATTCATAAACAGAAATGTCAAAAGAATCAGCCTCTCTTTAATATTTTTATTCCAGAAATGACCTCTCTTCTCAACTCTCTTAAGTTTGTACATAATAAGAAAAATACAAGACTTCTGAACGTTCTCTAATATATATTCCTCTTTTTTTCTTTTTAGTTGATTAATGTAATTTACTTTGTCTTTATGTACTTGTTTTAGTCATTTGTTCTTGTTTTACCTTATTGTCACATGTCAATGTTGTTGTTTTATTGCAATTTAAAAAAAAAAAAAACGCTCCTCGCTCCAGAGGTCTGTATTTTCTGTTAAGATGTGATTATAATGTACCCAAGCTCCCTCTTGGTCTATCAAAACAGGCTTTATTAGCATGGAAGTTGTGCTACTCACAGAGTTTTTCTCCGCACAAAACAATAATTTGGAATAATAAGAATATTACTAAAGGACGCAAGTCCCTCTATTGTCAAAACTGGGTCGAAAAAAATATATTTTTAAAGGATCATATATTGTCATATGAGATGTTTCTGCGGAAAAAAAGGTTTTCCCATCAAACCCAAGGAATATAGATTTATAGTTAGCTCTATTCCCAGCGGTTTGAAAGAGCTACCCTTAGCAAAAAGAAGTTTATTCAAGTGTACTATGAGTATACTTATTTTTTATAAAACTGAGGAAGTATACTTGAAGTTGACTTTTTATAAACTATAGTTTACACTACCGTTCAAAAGTTTGGGGTCACCCAGACAATTTTGTGTTTTCCATGAAAAGTCACACTTTTATTTACCACCATAAGTTGTAACATGAATAGAAAATATAGTCAAGACATTTTTCTGGCCGGGCGGCATGGTGGTGTAGTGGTTAGCGCTGTCGCCTCACAGCAAGAAGGTCCGGGTTCGAGCCCCGTGGCCGGCGAGGGCCTTTCTGTGCGGAGTTTGCATGTTCTCCCCGTGTCCGCGTGGGTTTCCTCCGGGTGCTCCGGTTTCCCCCACAGTCCAAAGACATGCAGGTTAGGTTAACTGGTGACTCTAAATTGACCGTAGGTGTGAATGGTTGTCTGTGTCTATGTGTCAGCCCTGTGATGACCTGGCGACTTGTCCAGGGTGTACCCCGCCTTTCGCCCGTAGTCAGCTGGGATAGGCTCCAGCTTGCCTGCGACCCTGTAGAACAGGATAAAGCGGCTACAGATAATGAGATGAGATTTTTCTGGCCATTTTGAGCATTTAATCGACCCCACAAATGTGATGCTCCAGAAACTCAATCTGCTCAAAGGAAGGTCAGTTTTATAGCTTCTCTAAAGAGCTAAACTGTTTTCAGCTGTGCTAACACGATCATACAAGGGTTTTCTAATCATCCATTAGCCTTCTGAGGCAATGAGCAAACGCATTGTACCATTAGAACACTGGAGTGATAGTTGCTGGAAATGGGCCTCTATACACCTATGGAGATATTGCACCAAAAACCAGACATTTGCAGCTAGAATAGTCATTTACCACATTAGCAATGTATAGAGTGTATTTCTGATTAGTTTAAAGTGATCTTCATTGAAAAGAACAGTGCTTTTCTTTCAAAAATAAGGACATTTCAAAGTGACCCCAAACTTTTGAACGGTAGTGTATATACTTTAGAATAGTATAGTGAAGCTTGGCTTATACTGAAAAGTATAAACAAAAGTCTAAGTACATTAATACTAAGCTTACACTTATACTTTAATACTAAAACTTATACTTTCGTATACTTTTTTTACGTTTTTCTGCCACAAAGTACTAATACTTAGTATATCTTGCTCCAAGTGCATAATAAGGTCAAGTCATTGACTCATGCTTAACATTTAATTTATATATTAATATAATATAATGCTGGAGTTTAAAACTTTACAGTATATAGTATGTGTGCTCAATTGCATTATCTTTATGTACCTTAAAATCATACACAAAAACAGAAAAACTTTTGACTTGACTTTATTGATCAAGACACCATTATGTTTACATTTTTATGTGCACTTTTTCCTTTCATTTTCTCCAGTAAGGAAGGACTTGATTTCATAGGTCTTTGTTTTTGAAATGTTTGAAAATATAGGTATCAAACTTGTTTTCAACATTCTGTCTTGTGATTTTGTAAATGCATCACACTCTTGTGTACATACAGTATGAGTAAACTTTAAGAATACTTTAAGGAGTATATTTCCAGTATATAAATAGTAAGCTACAAGTAATATGCCAAGCAAACTTAAAGTATAACAAGTAAATAACCAACATTTATAACAGTATACTTAAAGTATACAATAATAAACTAAAAATAGCGACTCGAAGTATATAACTAGTACAATGGCAGTATATCGATAAGTGTACTTGTGGTATACTTTAAGCATACGAGAGGGATATACCAAGTACATTGATAGTATATAGATGAGTGTACTTGTTGTATACTTTAAAGTGTACTTTTGCAAACTTAAAATGAACTTTAAAGTATACTTTTATAAACTTGAAATGTTCCAATTTAGTCCGAAAAAGTATTAAATTTGTATACTTTCTAGTACACTATGGTCCGTAGTATACTTGCTATACTTATACTGAAGCATACTTAATAAAATGAACTTTAAGTATACTACTTTTTGCTAAGGGTAATGAAAGGCTGTAGTAATCTACACGAGGTTAATAACCTTCAACAGACACTTTATTTAGATGGAATCCAGTTTATTAGTTATAAATGTAGAAATAAACATTTATAAACAATAAATTAGAAGATGCCTTTATAGCAAAAGGAAAATAACTCCTCATGGAAAGACTTATTGGAACTCCCTCTTCAAAGATATAAACTAAGCAAAAAGTAGTATACTTAAAGTTCATTTTATTAAGTATGCTTCAGTATAAGGATAGCAAGTATCCTACAGACCATGTACTTTTAGTGTACTAGAAAGTATACAAATTTAATACTTTTTCGGACTAAATTGGAACATTTCAAGTTTATAAAAGTATACTTTAAAGTTCATTTTAAGTTTGCAAAAGTACGCTTTAAAGTATACAACAAGTACACTCATCTATATACTATCAATGTACTTGGTATATCCCTCTCATATGCTTAAAGTATACCACAAGTACACTTATCGATATACTGCCATTGTACTAGTTATATACGTTGAGTCCCTATTTTTAGTTTATTATTGTATACTTTAAGTATACTGTTATAAACGTTGGTTATTTCACTAGTTTACTTGTTATACTTTAAGTTTGCTTGGCATATTACTTGTAGCTTACTATTTATATACTGGAAATATACTCCTTAAAATATTCTTAAAGTTTACTCATACTGTATGTACACAAGAGTGTGATGCATTTACAAAATCACAAGACAGAATGTTGAAAACAAGTTTGATACCTATATTTTCAAACATTTCAAAAACAAAGACCTATGAAATCAAGTCCTTCCTTACTGGAGAAAATGAAAGGAAAAAGTGCACATAAAAATGTAAACATAATGGTGTCTTGATCAATAAAGTCAAGTCAAAAGTTTTTCTGTTTTTGTGTATGATTTTAAGGTACAGAAAGATAATGCAATTGAGCACACATACTATATACTGTAAAGTTTTAAACTCCAGCATTATATTATATTAATATATAAATTAAATGTTAAGCATGAGTCAATGACTTGACCTTATTATGCACTTGGAGCAAGATATACTAAGTATTAGTACTTTGTGGCAGAAAAACATAAAAAGTATACTAAAGTACAAGTTTTAGTATTAAAGTATAAGTGTAAGTCTTAGTATTAATGTACTTAGTCTTAGACTTTTGTTTATACTTTTCAGTATAAGCCAAGTATACTTCACTATACTATTCTTAAGTATATAAAATATAGTTTATAAAAAGTCAACTTCAAGTATACTTCCTCAGTTTTAGTAAAAGAATAAGTATACTCAGTACACTTGAATAAACTTCTTTTTGCTAAGGGTAGAGCTTGGCTTGTCCCATTTAAATTTTTAATTTCTAATAAAATCAGAGAATTACATCTTAAACTATTACATAACATCTATCCTACTAATGCATACATCTCCAGATTTTCCGATATCGATGACAACTGTACCTTTTGTAAAAAAAAAAGATAAAGTATCATCCATTTATTTTATAAATGCCCATTTTGTATCACCTTTTGGAAAGATTTGGGAAATTTTCTTTTCGCTAAAACTACAGTCAAGTATCACTTTGATGAGAAAATCATTATTTTGGGCACTTTTTCATACAATAATAAATTTAACATAATCTCCTTATATTACTAGGTAAATTCCATATACATAAAGTCAAAATGTCCAAGGCAACCCCCTCATTCCTATTATTTTTAATTGAATTAAAAATGTATTTCGAGTCTCTGTCACACATCAAATCCAACAAAAAGTGCTTATCAGCTATTCAATTTTATTCAAATTACATTAAGTGAAACTGTCTGTCATTTCAATTTGCCCTGTTTTAAATCTCATTTTCTTTCTTTAAACTTATTTCTATTTATTATTTTATGTTATTTTATTCACTTATTTATCTTTTCACCCCTATTTTTTTTCTATATTACTTATTTTTTTATTTATGCCTCTGTCATGTCTTGGATTGTCTGTCACTTTGTCTTCCACTTGTTCTTACTGTTTTGTTGTTGTATTGTCTAATCTTAAATAAAAATAAAAAATGCTCCTCGGTACAGATATACTTTCTTACAAACAAAGTAAGGAAGGTGTCTTTTAAACTGATTCATAGATACTGTCCTGCCAAGCATTATCTGCTTAAGTTTAAGAGAGACATTTGTGTGGCCTGTTCATTGTGTGAGACAAACCCGGAAACAAATAATGCACCTGTTCTGACAATGTCCTTTTACCATCACATTCTGGACAGAAATAACCCGGTACATTACACCCAAGCTGGACTCTGATTTTTCTCTGTGTTGGAAATATGTACTGTTTGGTTTCCATAACAACAAGAGTAAAAAAAAAAAAAACAGAAAGAGTTATGATATAATAAATGTGTTGATCATTTTAGGAAAATGCCATATTCATAAAGCCAAGTTTAGTCGTTCAAAACCTTCATTTATAGCTTTTGAAAAGGAACCTGAACAGCAGATCAAAATCATCTCTGACTCTAAAAACAAGAAAGCTGCTAAAACTTTTCATTCGTGCTCATTATTTAATGCCTTTATTTGAAAACTCTTCCTGGCTCTTGGTTTGTTGTTTGTGTGTGTATTAATGACTGTATTTGTGTTTTCTTGCTGTTGTTTTCAATAAAGATTTTTTTTTAAAACATTGTAATTATGGAACAGTGATATCCAGCCTTGACCAGAAAATAAGGTTCAATGTTTAATATTCATGATTATATTTTTTTCATGAATAATTTATTGTATTGTAATAAAATAACCAATACCTACTTTTATTTTAAAAAAATGTTCCTCGATCAGTTTCTCATCTCATCTCATTATCTCTAGCCGCTTTATCCTTCTACAGGGTCGCAGGCAAGCTGGAGCCTATCCCAGCTGACTATGGGCGAGAGGCAGGGTACACCCTGGACAAGTCGCCAGGTCATCACAGGGCTGACACATAGACACAGACAACCATTCACACTCACATTCACACCTACGGTCAATTTAGAGTCACCAGTTAACCTAACCTGCATGTCTTTGGACTGTGGGGGAAACCGGAGCACCCGGAGGAAACCCACGCGGACACGGGGAGAACATGCAAACTCCGCACAGAAAGGCCCTCGCCGGCCCCGGGGCTCGAACCCAGGACCTTCTTGCTGTGAGGCGACAGCGCTAACCACTACACCACCGTGCCGCCCCTCGATCAGTTTATTTCACTAAAATCTGGAGAGCTCATAGGCTCGTCAGAGTGAAGCCCTCTGGCCGCCATCTTACCACTCCCCCCCCCCCCCCCCCTCTGGCCACCATCTTACCACTCCCAACGCGTGTATTTAGCTTATGTGTGAAACCGTCGTCTCATCTCATTATCTCTCTCTAGCCGCTTTATCCTGTCCTACAGGATCGCAGGCAAGCTGGAGCCTATCCCAGCTGACTACGGGCGAAAGGCGGGGTACACCCTGAACAAGTCGCCAGGTCATCACAGGGCTGACACATAGACACAGACAACCATTCACACTCACATTCACACCTACGGTCAATTTAGAGTCACCAGTTAACCTAACCTGCATGTCTTTGGACTGTGGGGGAAACCGGAGCACCCGGAGGAAACCCACGCAGACACAGGGAGAACATGCAAACTCCACACAGAAAGGCCCTCGCCGGCCACGGGGCTCGAACCCGGACCTTCTTGCTGTGAGGCGACAGCGCTAACCACTATGCCACCCCCGTGAAACCATCGTATCCGATCAAATTTGCTCCAAGGAAAGTGTCTCCTGACTTTCCCCCCCTTTCATTACCTCATCTTACTTTCTCAACTTTACCCCCACTCCTTACATATCTTAATCGTGCTCCGCTTCACTGTTATTATTATAATTTTTTCCTTTTCCAGTCTGGTCTCTGATCTTTTTTTTTTGAACAGCTCTTTTACTACTAGAGCGGTGGCTACAATTATCGACACCTTAACAATCTTTTGGCCGTTGCAAAAGTAGAAAAGACTTTCAGTATGTAAATTGTACATGAATAATTACTCAAACTTCCACTGCAAAAAAATGGGTTGATTCCCGATTACTTAGCGTATCAGATCACGTGACACCGTTCCACAATTATCAACACCTTTGTCCACAGTTATCGACACCCTTCCACAATTATCGACATCCAGAGGATTATTTATTTAAAAAATAAAAATCGGTATGTGGTATTAAGTTAACAAAACATACAGTAGTTTTTATTTAAAATTTGTTTTACACAGACTTATATTTACTACAAAATATCTTTTATATAAATATATGGATGTCGGTGCTTTATGTAAATGAGGAAGTAATTCTAATGTTTGTAAACAAATGATCATGTATGTATATGTACGGACGGGTTGATGGCCAATTTCGCTGGTACTTGTGACTAGTGGCAATAAAGGGTTCATTCATTCATTCATCAACTGATAATGTTTAACCTGCGTCAGAAAATCTTTTAGTTCCACTTTCTAAGTATTTTCGTCAATCACATTTTGTTAATCATTCGTTGTTGTTTGTATTAATTTCTAGTTCTGTAGTTTACCAATAAATATTAACAGGCAATTGAGATTGTAACCACATGAAAATATAAAATGTCTACTGATATTGTAATATGTGGTAGATATTTACAGCAAACTACAAAAAAAATTTCTGAATGGAATAGAAAAATCTGAATATTTCTAGCATGTAATTTTTAATTTAAATCTGCTCTAATTCTATTTCTTGCAGTAGGATTCCAAATACTCTATAAACATTCCATTCTGTTATGAATCAGAAAAAAAAGATAATAAATCACAGGACTTTTATTTTTTTAAAGTACGTCATCTACTTCAACAATGTTACACAAAGATCGATCCATAACAGTTGTAAATGTCACTTAATTCCACAGGGTGTCGATAATGGTGGACACCGGTGAAAGTGATCAATATTATCAACACCTCACATGACTTTTCAAACGCGCGTTTAGATACAAACTGGCGACTGTCAGATGAGAGAGTAAGAAACAAAGTAGGTTTCGACAAGGAGATCATGAAATATCGGTGAATTTGATCAGTAAAAACATGTCCATGAGCTTTCCACCATGCTTACCTGCGATGATAACGTCCGGGTTTTCCTCAAATTGCTGCTCTTGCTAAAAAAAAAAAAAATTCCATCTCAGGTAACGAGCTGTGTCATCAGACAACAAAATCAAAGGTCGAGTGGGGCCTTCCAGTTGATTAATTAACCAATAATAACTGTTGTAACTGAAACTCACCTTTGCAAAATTGTTTTTTATTGGTAAATCTGAAAAGGTGTCAATAATTATGGACTGTCGATAATTGTAGCCCCCGCTCTACTATATAATTATTTTTAGGGAGATTCTTTCAGTTTTTCTCTTATACAGTGTATCTTTCTCTTTCGTATAGTTCTTCCTTTCTATCTATCTATCTATCTATCTATCTATCTATCTATCTATCTATCTATCTATCTATCTATCTATCTATCTATCTATCTATCTATCTATCTTTATTTATTTATTGATGATGATGATGATGATGATGATGATGATAGTTTATTTCAAACATATAAACAAACAATGAATAAATAAGCAGATAACAAGAAAAACAAAACAGCATTTGCAACAAGAACACGTAAAAAGCCACTAAATTAGAAAATAAACCTTAAATAATACAGGTAATAATAATATATGAAAATCAAAACAAAAGAAAACAAGATAAAAATACAAACAAGGACGCACTAAGCGGTTTTGAGTTTACATGTCTGAAAAGGAGTGGGCTGAAGTAAAAACTTATTTAATCCCACCCCTCTACTTTAGTCAATATAAATTGATTATTGAGCTTCCTTATATATACACACACATATATACATACATATATATATATATATATATATATATATATATATATATATATATATATATATATATATATATATACACTGTATATTACTTATTACTTCAACTATTCAGATATCAATTCTCTATGACTATATCATATAATTAATTAATTATATGTGTATATCCATATGTCTACACACAAGTTTACTACAAATACCACACTCACAATGGAGAACAAAATAAAAACAAAACAAATAGATGAAGACTCAAAAAAGAAAAAAAGAAAATTTACACAATAAACAGCCAGTTATGATTAATCCCCTTCATCCTTATACCTTGTGAAAATCAAATTTTTGTACATCTTTTTAAACCACTTCATGTCTGGCCATCCCTTGAGGTCCTCATTTAAACTGTTCCACCGCTTTACCCCACAAACAGAAATACAAAAACTTTTCTTGGTTGTGCGCACCCTATCATTTTTAAATTTAAATAAACCCCTTAAAATTATAACTCCCTTCTCTTTCAGTGAACAGTTTTTGAATATTATGTGGTAGTTGATTATTGTTTGCTTTGAATAATATTTGTGCTGTTTGATAGTCCACCAGATCTGCAAATTTCAGTATTTCTGACTGTAAGAATAATGTATTTGTATGATCCCGATAACCAGCCTTGTGTATAATCCTTATTGCTCTTTTTTGGAGAATGAATAATGAATGTATTGTATTTTTGTAATTATTGCCCCATACCTCTGCACAGTAACTTAAATAAGGTGAAACCAGGGAACAGTAAAGAATCCAGAGTGAATTGTGATCTAGAAACTGTTTAACTTTGTTTAATATTGCAATACTTCTTGATACTTTTGATTGTATGTTTTTTATATGTGGTTTCCAGCTGAGTTCCTCATCAATAGTTGTTCCAAGAAATTTGATTTCCTTAACTCTTTTTCTATAATAACCCCATCTATTTGAATATTTATTTGTGTGTTTGTTTTGTTGTTACCAAATAATATTACTTTGGATTTGTTCAAGTTTAATGATAATTTGTTACTGTTGAACCATGTTATTAATTTACTTATTTCTGTTGTGATCTCCTGCAATAGTTCCATTAAATTATCAGCAGAAAAGAGGATATTTGTATCGTCAGCAAACAAGACAAGCTTCATTACTTTAGATACACTACATATGTCATTGATATATAGTATAAAAAACTTTGGTCCTAACACTGACCCCTGGGGAACACCACAAGTTATGTCCAAACATGAGGAAGAGCAATCTCCCAGCTTCACAAACTGTCTCCTGTTACTTAAATAGCTTTTAACCCAGTTTAAAACTATACCCCTGATGCCATATCGTTCCAGTTTTTTTATTAATATGTCATGATTTATTGTATCAAATGCTTTCTTTAAATCAATGAATATTCCAACTGCATGTTTTTTCTGCTTTATGGAATTGGTGATTTCTTCAACTAATTCTATTAAAGCCAGTGATGTTGATCTATGTGCTCTAAATCCATATTGACTGTAACTAAGTAGTTTATGTTTGTCAATAAATTTATCCAGTCGGTTATTGAAAAGTTTTTTGATAATTTTGGATTATTGCGGAAGTAGTGAGACAGGTCTGTAGTTTGTGAAGTGGTGTTTGCTCCCAGTTTTGTACAGAGGAATGACTTTTGCTGTTTTCATTCTGTTTGGAAATGTACCAGTTAGAAATGACAAATTGCATATATGTGAATGGTTTGGATATTCCATCAATAACATTTTTCAATATCATCATGTCAATGTCATCACAGTCGGTAGATTTTTTGTTCATACATTTCCCAACAATATCAACAATTTCTTTTTCTTCCACTGCTGTAAGGAACATTGAAAAAGAATTATTATCTATCAAATTGCCCAGATTTTCAGCAGATGTTCCTGGATCCAGGATTTGTTCTGCTAAGATTAGTCCTACGTTTACAAAGTAATGGTTGAAACTATTAACTACCACATCCATATTATATTCATCTTTGTCATTATTAAGAAAGTACCTTGGATAATTTGTATACCTTGACCCATTTTTTATAATACTGTTCAAAGTGCTCCAAATTACTTTGATATTATTTCTGTTATCGTTTAATAATTTCTTATAATATTCTTTCTTAGCAGCCCTGATAATATTAGTTAATTTATTTTTATATTTTTATATCTATCCTCTGCCTCTTTAGTTTTCTGCTTTATGAACTCTTTATACACTGTATTTTTCTTTTTACAGGCATTTTGTAAACCCCTTGTAATCCATGGACATACTGTATGTTTATATTATACCAACACAAAGGCTGTACAATGCTTTATTTAGGACAGTTGTTGAAGCAATTATTTTCTCACGTTATTTGTCATTTTCACTTCATTTTCACAGTCATGTCTTAACAGTATATTTTGGTTACATAATTCACTGTCACAGTATTCATGCAGCTTGCGACCCATATGACCAGTACATACTGTTAAGACATGACTGTAAGAATGAAGTGAAAATGGCAAATAACATGAGAAAATAATCCTGTTTCAACAGTTGTCCTAAATAGAACGGAAGTATTATACAACCTTTGTGTTGGTATAATAGATAGATAGATAGATATACTGGTACTTTTGCCACTCACAGATATGTACCGTAATATTGGATCATTTTCCTCAATAAATAAATGACCAAGTATAATATTTTTGTCTCATTTGTTTAACTGGGTTCTCTTTATCTGCTTTTCGGACTTGTGTGAAAATCTGATGATGTTTTAGGTCATATTTATGCAGAAATATAGACAATTCTAAAGGGTTCACAAACTTTCAAGCACCACTGTGTATATGGAGGTTATTATAGGAAATCCCAAACACTGATTGTTTGAGAAATTTGGACTATTTCTTGATAATCACCTCGAGCAACTTAGCAAAATGGCAGCCAATCGCTTCGTCACCATAAATGAGACAATTATTATAAATAATATAATAATTATTATAAATAATAATAATGGTGGCACGGTGGTGTAGTGGTTAGCACTGTCACCTCACAGCAAGAAGGTCCTGGGTTCGAGCCCAGCGGCCAGCAAGGGCCTTTCTGTGCGGAGTTTGCATGTTCTGTCCGTGTGGGTTTCCTCCGGGTATTCTGGTTTTCCCCAAAGACATGCAGGTTAGGCTAATTGGTGGCTCTAAATTGACCGTAGGTTGTGAGTGTGAATGGTTGTCTGTGTCTATGTTTTAGCCCTGCGATGACCTGGCAACTTGTCTAGGGTGTACCCTGCCTCTCTCCCATTGTCTGCTGGGATAGGCTCCAGCTTGCCTGCGACCCTGTAGGACAGGATAAGTGGCTACAGATAATGGATGGATGAATAATAATTATAATAATAAATTTTATTTATAGAGTGCTTTTCCAAATACTCAAAGACACTTTGCAAGGTAAAAACAAGGTTAAGGCAGGTTTAAACAATCGAATAAACAATACATAAAAACATATAAAACATAAGTCCAAATTCTATTATAGATTGTATGTAATTCTGAAGAGGTGAGTTTTTAAAAATTATTTGAAACTGGACAGGTCAGTGTAGTCACGGATGTGTTTGGAGAGGGAGTTCCAGAGGGAAGGGGCAGCAAAGGAGAAGGCTCTGTTGCCCCAAGTCCAGTGTTTGGTCCTGACGGGTACAGTCAAGCCGGAAAGTCTGCACACCCCTTTCACCTTCTCCACATTTTATTATGTTACAGACTTATTCTACAATAGATTGAGTTCATATTTTGTCACAAAATTCTACACAAAATAGACCATAATGACAAAGTGAAAGCAGGTTTTTAGAAAATATGCAATTTTATTTTACTGATAAAAATAGATTATTTAGGGGTTACATATCTATATACACCCTTAGCCTAATACTTGGTTGATGCACCTTTGGCAGCAATTACAGCTTCAAGGCATCTTGGGAAAGAAGCTACAAGTTGGCACACTTGTTTCTTGACATTTTTGCCCATTCCTCTTGGTATATCCTTGCAAGCTCCATCAAGTTGGATGGGGATCATCGGTACACAGCCATTTTCAGCTCCTTCCACAGATGTTCAATTGGATTCAGGTCTGGGCTCTGGCTGGGCCACTCAAGGACATTCACAGACTTTCTCTGAAGCCACTTCTTTGTTCTCTTGCCTGTGCTTCGGGTTGTTGTCATGTTGAAAGGTAAACCTTCACCCCAGTCTGAGGTCCAGAGCGCTCTGGAACAGGTTTTCTTCAAGGATCTCAGTGTACTTAGTTGCATTCATCTTTCCTTCTATCAGGACTAGTCACCCTGTTCCCTCTGCTGAAAAAACATCCCCACATCATGATGCTGCCACTGCCATGCTTCACTGTAGAGATGGCATTAGCCAGGTGATGAGCAGTGCCTGGTTTCCTCCAGACGTGACGCTTGGTATTCAGGCCAAAAATTTCAATTTTGGTTTCATCAGACCAGAGAATCTTGTTTCTCATGGTTTGAGAGTCCTCTAGATGCCATTTGGCAAACTCCAAGTGGGCTGTCATGTGCCTTTTACTAAGGAGTGGCTTCCATCAGGCCACTCTACCATAAAGGCCTGATTTGTGGAGTGCTGCCAGGATGGTTGATCTTCTGAAAGGTTCTCCCGTCACCACAAGGATATGCTGGAGCTCTGTCAGAGTGACCCTCGGGTTCCTGCTCACCTCCCTGGCCAAGGCCTGTCTTCCCCGATCACTCAGTTTGGTCGGGCGGTCAGGTTTAGGAAGATTCTTGGTGGTTCCAAACTTCTTCCATTTACAAATGATGGTGGCCACTGTGCTCTTTGGGACCTGTAAAGCTGCAGCAATTTTTCTGTACCCTTCTCCAGATCTATGCCTTGACAAAATCCTGTTTCTGAGGTCTGCAGATAATTCCTTTGACCCCATGGCTTGGAGTTTGCTCTAATATGCACTGTCAACTGTGGGACCTTATATAGGCAGGTGTTGGCAATCCCCAATCATGTCCAGTCAATTGAATTTACCACAGGTGGACTCCAATTAAGTTGTAGAAACATCTCAAGCATTATCAGTGGAAACAAAATGCACCTCAGTTCACTTTTGGGTATCATATCAAAGGGTGTACATATATTTTGCATTTTGATTTTTAATAAATTAGCACAAATGTCTAAAAACCTACTTTCGCTTTGTCGTTATGGGCTATTTTGTGTAGAATTTTGTGACAAAAAATGAACTCAATCTATTGTAGAATAAGTCTGTAACATAAAACGTGGAGAAGGTGAAGGGGTGTGCAGACTTTCTGGCTTGACTGTATGGATAGGAGTTTGCTATCGGAAGAACAGAGGGTGCAGGGAGTAGTATGATGGTGGAGCAGGGCATTGAGATGAAGGGGGCCTGTTTATGGAGGGCATTGTGGGTAAAGACAAGAATTTTGAATTGAATCTGTTGTGATACAGGCAGCCATTGGGGTTTTTGGGGGATAGGAGTGATGTGATTACAGGAGCAGGAGTGAGTGAGCAGGCATGCAGTGGACTTCTGGATGTATTGAAGTTTATTAAGTACTTTGGATGATGGTACCATAGAGGATGCTGTTGCAGTAGTCCAATCAGGATGTGATTAAAACATGGATCAAAGTTTCTGCAGCAGGGAAGGAGAGTGAAGGATGGAGATGTGCTATGTTTTTTAGATGAAAAAGGTTGTTCTGGTGGTTAGACTGATGTTGCTGTGAAAAGTGACTCCAAGATTCTGGATGTGCAGGGAGGGGAACAGGATGGAGTTGTCAATAGTGAGGGAGAAGTTATGGGTGTTTTTGTGAGTGATTTGGGGCCAATGATGAGCATCTCTGTTTTATTGCAGTTGAGTTTGAGGAAGTTGACTTGCATCCATGATTTGATTTCAGTGATGCACCTGGTCAGAGTGGAGTGGGTAACACCGATGATGGATTTGGTGGAAATGTAGAGCTGGACGTCATTGGCATAGCAATGGAAATGGAATCTGTGATGGTGTATGATGTGACCAAAGGGAAGCATGTAGAGGATGAACAGGAGGGGACCAAGCACCAAATTCTGGGGGACATCTTGTGACAGAGAAGCAGATGGGGAAGTGCAGTTGTTGATGTTGATGAACTGTTGCTGGTTTGTGAGATAAGACTTCAGCCAGGAGAGGGTGGTTCTAATGACGTCGAGGGAGGATTCAAGGTGAGAGAGAAGAATAGTGTAGTTGATAGTGTCAAAAGCTGCAGAGAGATCAAGGAGGATGAGAATACTGAGGTGGCCAGTGTCAGAGGATTGGAGGAGGTTGTTGGTGACTTTGAGGAGGGCTGATTCAGTGCTGTGCTGAGGGTGGAAACAGAATTGAAATGGTTCAACTAGGTCATTGGAGGTTAGATGAGCTTTAAGTTGAGAGGCAACAGCACATTACATTACATTATTACATTATTGGTATTTAGCAGACGCTCTCATCCAGAGCGACGTATCTTATCCAGAGCTACTCACAAAAGCAGCCTGGGGAGCAGCCAGGGGTTACGTGCCTTGCTCAAGGGCACTTCAGCCATTCCTGCTGGTCAAATTGAAGCAGTGACCTTCTGGTCCCAAAGCTTCTTCTCTAACCATTAGACCATGGATCACATGGTTACATTACATTACATTATTACATTATGTAATAATCTAACCCCAGCAGCCAGGAGTTATGTGCCTTGCTCAAGGGCACTTCAGCCATTCCTGCTGGTCGAATCGAATCAGTGACCTTCTGGTCCCAAAGCTGCTTCTCTAACCATTAGACCATGGCTTCCCTGTGTTCCAGTATTTTTGACAGAAAGGGAATGTTGAAGATGGGGCGGAAATTACTCATGTCATTGGGATCAAGTTCAGTTTTTTTGAGGATGGGAATGACAGCAGCCAGTTTGAGTGTTTGGGGGACAGAGCTAGAGCAGAGAGAGGAGTTGATGATTTCTGTGATGAGTGTGGAGATAGCTGGGAAACAGTCCTTAATGAGTTTGGATGGTATTGGCCCTAGGACGCAGGTAGAATTTTTCATCCCTGTGATGAGCTCTGACAGGTCCGGTTCAGATATGGGGAGAAATGAGATAGAGGCTGGGTGGTAAATTGAGGGGGAACATGTGTGAGTATGGGGAGGGTGGGGGAGTTGGCCAGATTTTTTTTTAGATGTTGTCAATTTTGCTTTGAAAAAATGAGAGAAACAAGTTAAATTTTTCAACTGTGAAGGATTTGGACATATTGCCAGTGGGTTTAAGAAGTTTGTTTACTGTGGAGAAGAGATCCTTAGGATTGGTGGAGCGAGAATGTATGAGGTCTGAGTAATAGTTGGACGGGGCTGTGGTGAGGGCGTCTTTGGAGAATTGAAGGTAGTCTGAGCAGGCTTGAAGATGCACTGTTAAACCAGTTTTCCTGAAGAGTCGTTCAAGCTATTGCTTACAGGATTTCATTTGGCGGAGTTCAGGAGCTGGGTGAGTAAATGACACAATTTTGGTTTTAATGGGAGCCAGCTGATCTAGGCAGGAGGAGAGGGTGTTGTTATAGTAGCTATCCAGTTCGGATGGATTATCAGACAGTGGGAGAGGGGAGGCAGAGATTTTACGAACAAGAACAGATGAGAGAGCAAAGGGAGAGGTGGATTTGAGAGTCCTGAAGGATATTTTGCATTTGTTTTTCAGGGTTGGAGATTACCAGGTGGTCAGAAATATTAAGGTCAAGACTGGAGAGTTGTTGTTTTGTGACTCCAGTTGAGCAGACTAAGTCCAACGTATAACCACGGGTATGAGTCGGGAAATTGATATGTTGTGTGAAGTTGAAGCAGTGCAATAATTCCATAAATTCAACGGTGGATTTACTGTTTGTGCCATCAATATGAATGTTAAAATCACCCAGGAGGATAACCGAGGGTGAGATGCCACATAGTTGGGTAATAAAGTCTGAAAGATCAAAGAGAAAGGAGGGATTTGGCTTGGGGGGGGAGTAGATAATGGTTGTGACCAGAGGAGTAAGCCCAGAAAGTTTGAAGGCGAGGTGTTTGGAGGACTGGACAGCAGGAATGGAAATGTTGGTTGTTTTAATGTTGTCTCTGTAAACAACAGCAACACCACCTCCATGCCCTTCAGGATGAGATTGGTCAATGTACAGTGGTGCTTGAAAGTTTGTGAACCCTTTAGAATTTTCTATATTTCTGCATAAATATGACCTAAAACATCATCAGATTTTCACACAAGTCCTAAAAGTAGATAAAGAGAACTCAGTTAAACAAATGAGACAAAAATATTATACTTGGTCATTTATTTATTGAGGAAAATTATCCAATATAACATATCTGTGAGTGGCAAAAGTATGTGAACCTTTGCTTTTAGTATCTGGTGTGACCCCCTTGTGCAGCAATAACTGCAACTAAACGTTTCCGGTAACTGTTGATCAGTCCTGCACACAGACTTGGAGGAATTTTAGCCCACTCCTCCATACAGAACAGCTTCAACTCTGGGATGTTGTTGGGTTTCCTCACATGAACTGCTCGCTTCAGGTCCTTCCACAACATTTCGATTGGATTAAGGTCAGGACTTTGACTTGGCCATTCCAAAACATTAACTTTATTCTTCTTTAACCATTCTTTGGTCGAACGACTTGTGTGCTTCGGGTCGTTGTCTTGCTGCATGACCCACCTTCTCTTGAGATTCAGTTCATGGACAGATGTCCTGACATTTTCCTTTAGAATTCACTGGTATAATTCAGAACTCATTGTTCCATCAATTATGGCAAGCTGTCCTGGCCCAGATGCAGCAAAACAGGCCCAAACCATCATACTACCACCACCATGTTTCACAGATGGGATAAGGTTCTTGTGCTGGAATGCAGTGTTTTCCTTTCTCCAAACATAATGCTTCTCATTTAAACCAGAAAGTTCTCTTTTGGTCTCATCCATCCACAAAACATTTTTCCAATAGCCTTCTGGCTTGTCCACATGATTTTTAGCAAACTACAGATGGACAGCAATGTTCTTTTTGGAGAGCAGTGGCTTTCTCTTTGCAACCCTGCCATGCACACCATTGTTGTTCGGTGTTTTCCTGATGGTGGACTCATGAACATTAACATTAGCCAATGTGAGAGAGGCCTTCAGTTGCTTAGAAGTTACCCTGGGGTCCTTTGTGGCCTCGCTGACTATTACACACCTTGCTCTTGGAATGATCTTTGTTGGTCGATCACTCCTGGGGAGGGTAACAATGGTCTTGAATTTCCTCCATTTGTACACAATCTGTCTGACTGTGGATTGGTGGAGTCCAAACTCTTTAGAGATGGTTTTGTAACCTTTTCCAGCCTGATGAGCATC
This sequence comes from Neoarius graeffei, assembly GCF_027579695.1. Classification (NCBI taxonomy): domain Eukaryota; kingdom Metazoa; phylum Chordata; class Actinopteri; order Siluriformes; family Ariidae; genus Neoarius; species Neoarius graeffei. The sequence goes on along the minus strand of NC_083577.1, from coordinate 21,549,129 downwards.
AACAACGCTTTTTCTGAGGTCCTCAGAAATCTCCTTTGTTCATGCCATGATACACTTCCACAAACATGTGTTGTGAAGATCAGACTTTGATAGATCCCAGTTCTTTAAATAAAACAGGGTGCCCACTCACACCTGATTGTCATCCCATTGATTGAAAACACTTGACTCTAATTTCACCTTCAAATCAATTGCTAATCCTAGAGGTTCACATACTTTTGCCACTCACAGATATGTAATATTGGATCATTTTCCTCAATAAATAAATGACTGAGTATAATATTTTTGTCTCATTTGTTTAACTGGGTTCTCTTTATCTACTTTTAGGACTTGTATGAAAATCTGATGATGTTTTAGGTCATATTTATGCAGAAACATAGACAATTCGAAAGGGTTCACAAACTTTCAAGCACCACTGTAGGTGAAGCCAGAAGGAATGGTCTAATTTAGGGAGGTCCATGGCTTTATTCCAAGTTTCTGTCAGGCAGAGGACATCAAGATTACTGTCAGTTAAAAATTCATTCAAAATGTGGGTTTTATTATTAAGGGAACGAATGTTAGGCAAGGGTGGTGGCATGGTGGTGGAGTGGTTAGCACTGTCACTTCACAGCAAGAAGGGTCTGGGTTCGAGCCCAGTGGCTGACAGGGGCCTTTCTATGTGGAAAATATAGAAAGGCCCCCATGTTCTCCCCGTGTCTGAATGAGTTCATGGGTTTCCTCCGGGTGTTCCGGTTTACCCCAAAGTCCAAAGACATGCAGGTTAGGCTAATTGGTGGCTCTAAATTGACCATAGGTGTGAATGTGAATGGTTGTTTGTCTCTATGCATCAGCCCTGCGATGACCTGGTGACTTGTCCAGGGTGTACCCTGCCTCTCGCCCATAGACAGCTGGGATAGGCTCCAGCTTGCCTGCGACCCTGCACAGGATAAGCAGTTATGGATAATGGATAGATGGAATGGATGTTAAGCAAGGCCATTTTCAGGTGATGTTGCTTTGTCATTAATTGCATGGGCTGAGGAAGACGATGGAGATTAGCAGGATTCACATATAGTTTGTTGTGATTATGTAATGAGGAAGTTGGTGTGCAATGAGACCATAGTGATGGAACTGAGTTTAAGGAAGCGGCACAATATGTAAACATACAACCTGAGCCTCTGTGAGGAAGATGGCCTTGGTGTAGTATTCTGACTTCTTTTGGAATGTCCAAGCAGTTTAGACACTGGTGGGTGTTGTTGAGGTTATGAAGATGTGAGGTGGAGTACAGTGGTGGCATGGTCAGGTAGGGCAGTGCTAGCTCAAGGCTCGTGTCAGCTTCTGACCGGGAACCGGGGGCAATGCGATGTATACCCTACGAGTGTCCATGAGATAATCCACAGCATAACAGAGGCAGGGTGGCACTGTGCAGTAGTCCAATAAGAAGGACAAGTAGCCGAGAGGGGCTATAAGCCTATTGGGCGTGCAGTCCGCTAGTGGGTGAAGGAACCGCGGTGGCAGCTAGCAGAAAAGACTCACCCGAGCTCTGACTGGCTATGAAAGAAAATGCTGTTCCAAAAGGCACTAAAGATACTATGAAGTTTGGTGTAAGACTATTCAAAGGTAAGGTGGAATTGTGATTTATCGATTTCCAAACAAAGTATTTTATGTGACTCAGCGTAGATGTGACACAAGTCTGCGCCATGCTGTTATTATATTTGCATGGTGTTTTTGAAATCTGCAATAAATTATTTTTTAATATTATTTTTATTAAATAATTACCTGTGTATTTATACTAAAGCAATTATCCGCCTCAGGCTCAGTGAATATCGGTGAATAAATATATATATAGTAACTTGTTCTTGGTTCTAAGATCCCTGTTCTTGGCTGCAAGACTGGAACCCAATGTGGTCTTCTGCTGTTGCTTGCTGAGATGCTTTTCTGTTCACCATGGTTGTAAAGAGTGATTATATGAGTTATTATATTCTTCCTGTCAGCTTGAACCAATCTGGCCACTTTCCTCTGACCTCGCTTGCCAACAAGGTTTTTGTTTCCACCCACAGAACTGTCGCTCACTCAATGTTTTTTGTTTTTGTGTAATAAATGGCTAATAAAGTGGCTGTTGAGTGACCTTGAATGGAGATAAAGTAGATGCCCAAACTGAATTCACACAGGAAATTTATGGTCACATGAATAATTGCAAAAGCTTCAGTGAATGTAATATTATGGCCTTAACTGTAAGATGACAAAAAAAAATAATTTTAAATACATTTCCAGATGAAATAAAGAACACCAAAATTATTCAAGTGAAAGTTTTCTTTATATATACTGCATATAAAACGATTTCCATAATTGTTCTTGGAAAATGTATTTAATTTGTTTATATAAACAGTTGTCAAAAGGAATATCACAAAGGTAAAATAAAAAAGAAAGGTGAATATATATATATATATATATATATATATATATATATATATATATATATATATATACACACACACACACTACATATACAGTATATATATATATATATATATATATATATATATATATATATATATATATATATATATACACACACACATGTATATGCTTAGTTACAAGGTGAATATACATTTTATAGAATATAGAGCATAGAGCAATTGTTTTGTATAATTGTATTGTATACGAATAAAAAAAGAAAAAGGAAAAAAAAGAATATAGAACATAAAAGTGTGAAACGCTTTTTCACTGCGTCTTGCTGATAAAATCATCTGTGCGTTAAAAATATTGCTTTTACTTTATCAATGATATTTAAAAGACTGGCGGATATGAAGTGTAGATAATTCTGTATTATGTCATTAAAAAAAGCATGCAATAGAATTGCTGGAATACTCTGGACGTTTTTCCTCTGTGGACTTTACCCATAGAGTGAATATTGTAAGATACCCTGTGGAAGTGGAAAACATGCTGTGCGAAAGGAATATCCTTTAACAGAAATTGAGAAGGTGAGCTAGACAATGACAACTACTACTGCAACAACAACAACAACAACAATAACCTGTCAAATCACAAGCCATCAAACATCAGGCCACAACATTTCAAAATATAACTTGAAGATTAATTTCATAAAAATGGCTCCAATTTGGACCAAACTTATTTATGATATGCGTATTACTAAACAATGCGTAATATTAAACAATATCAATCAACTTTACTTCCATGTTGTACTTGAATAACAATGGTGCAGTTCTTTAGACAGAACTTTGAGAACACAAGTACAGTTCATTGTGGTGTCTATTTCAATGTCCACGCTCAGGAGCTCGGGAAGGTTTAGTCGAGACACTCATGTCGGCTCATGTCAACCGCCTTTGCTGTTCTGAGAAAGTCAGCTGACAAGGCAAGGACAGGAAATAGTGATGTCTTCAAAGTGATGGTCATTGGCCTGGAAGAGAAGAGTATGTGATTCAGTTAATCCTGGAAACAGTTTGTGATTAAATGATCTTAGTATAAATATGGAGGAGATTATAGGAAATCACACATGCTGATTGGTCGAGAAAATCGTATTATTTCTCGATAATCACCTCGAGCGACTCGGCAAAATGGATGCCAATCTCTTCGTTGCCATAAGTGAGGAAGAATTACAAATGATGAAAGAAAATGCTGTTCCTAAAAGCACTAAAGATGCTACAAAGTTTGAGCTAAAACTATTCAAAGGTAAGGTGAGATTGTGATTTATTTTATCGATTTCAAAACAAAGTATTTTATGTGACACGGTGTAGAAAAGTGATACAAGTCTGTGCCGCACCTTTATTACATTTGCATGCCATTTTGAAGTATGAAATAAATTATTTTTTATACAATTTTTTGAATAATCACCTGTGTATTTATACTAAAACAATTACAGTGTCTTGCAAAAGTATTCATCCCCCTTGCTGTTTGTCCCGTTTTTTAAAGGGAAACATTTAAATGTCTTGGAATGGCCTAGTCAAAGCCCAGACCTCAATCCAATTGAGAATCTGTGGCATAACTTGAAGATTGCTGTACACCAACGCAACCCATCTAACTTGAAGGAGTTGGCGCAGTTTTGCCTTGAGGAATGGGCAAAAATCCCAGTGGCTAGATGTGCTAAGCTAATAGAGATATACCCCAAGAGACTTGCAGCTATAATTGCAGCTAAAGGTGGCTCTACAAAGTATTGACTTTGGGGGGTGAATACCTATGCACACTCCATATTTTAGTTTCTTCATCTTAATTATTGTTTGTGTCACAATAAAACAACAATTTTCACCTTGAAAGTGGTAGGCATGTTGTGTAAATCAAATGGTGCTAATCCCCCAAAAATCCATTTTAATTCCAGCTTGTAATGTGACAAAACAGGACAAACACCAAGGGGGATGAATACTTTTGTAAGACACTGTATCTGCCTCAGGCTCAGTGAATATCGGTGAATAATAACTTCGACTTCATCTCCATTATTATTCACCGATATTCACTTCAGTGAATAATATTAATAATATATTTATATTATTATCGCAAATATAATAATAATTTGCGATAATATTTGTTAAATAGAAGCACATGAAATGTCTACATTTGAGAACGAAAGCTTTGTACACAAAACGAAGAAGTCGAAAGTAATCAATAGTGTCCTTTTTTAAAAAAAAGAATCATGAGGAAACCTTTACTTCACCAATAACATAACATAATTTATTTTTTTCGCGGTCCAAATCCTGCACTCTGATTGGCTGGCAAGCGGGTCCGTATCCTATGGTACGGACCCCAGTTATGGACCCCGGTTATGGACCCCAGTTATGGACCTCTGGCAACTCGCTTGTTCACAACAACAAACATAGTAGCATTTTTTGTCAACATTTATCTATTTTTATAAGGTTTATTTATAAGATTATCAAAAATCTTATACATTTTTACCAGCATTTCTAAGGAAAATGGCATTAATTTTACAGCATGGACAGTGATAACAACAGTCTTCACAACAAAAGCGAGTTTTACTACCCTGAGGAAGAAGAAATAAAATAAAACATTTCAGGAGAAAGCTAAAAACCTGGGTGGCATGGTGGTGTAGTGGTTAGCGCTGTCGCCTCACAGCAAGAAGGTCTGGGTTCGAGCCACGTGGCCGGCGAGGGCCTTTCTGTGTGGAGTTTGCATGTTGTCTGCGTGGGTTTCCCCCAAAGACATGCAGGTTAGGTTAACTGGTGACTCTAAATTGACCATGAATGTGAATGGTTGTCTGTGTCAGCCCTGTGATGACCTGGCGACTTGTCCAGGGTGTACCCTGCCTTTCGCCCGTAGTCAGCTGGGATAGGCTCCAGCTTGCCTGCGACCCTGTGGAACAGGATAAAGCGGCTACAGATAATGAGATGAGATGAGCTAAAAACCTGTAATTTGCTAACGCCAAGCAAAACTCGTCGGCCACGGGGCTCGAACCCAGACCTTCTTGCTGTGAGGCGACAGCGCTAACCACTACACCACCGTGCCACCTGGCTGAATCCTGAATGACTCCTCATCTCATCTCATCTCATTATCTCTAGCCGCTTTATCCTTCTACAGGGTCGCAGGCAAGCTGGAGCCTATCCCAGCTGACTACGGGCGAAAGGCGGGGTACACCCTGGACAAGTCGCCAGGTCATCACAGGGCTGACACATAGACACAGACAACCATTCACACTCACATTCACACCTACGGTCAATTTAGAGTCACCAGTTAACCTAACCTGCATGTCTTTGGACTGTGGGGGAAACCGGAGCACCCGGAGGAAACCCACGCGGACACGGGGAGAACATGCAAACTCCACACAGAAAGGCCCTCGCCGGCCCCGGGGCTCGAACCCAGGACCTTCTTGCTGTGAGGCGACAGCGCTAACCACTACACCACCGTGCCACCTGGCTGAATCCTGAATGACTCCTATTTGTACAAATAGGGGACTACATAGGCGGCAAAATGTAGTTTTTTTTCCTGCCATGGAAGTGTACTTGTATACCGAGGAGGAAGCAATCTGCATTACAGCCGTGAATGAGGATTCAAAATAGCATTAATTTTACATCATGGATAGCGATAATGACAGTGTTCACACCGAAAGTGAGTTTTACTACCCTGAGGAAGACAAAATAAAAGAAAACATTTCAGGAGAAAGCTAAAAACCTCTAACTTGCTAACGCCAAGCAAAAACATGGCTGAATCCTGAATGACTCAATTTTGTATAAATAGGGGACTACATAGGCGGCAAAATGTAGGTTTTTTTCCTGCCATGGAAGTGCACTCGTATACCGAGGAGAAAGCAACTTGCATTACAGCCGTGAATGAGGATTCAAAATGGCGGGTCGGCTCGGTTTTCCCTTTCGGGCGCTCTCGTTTTCTGTTAGAATTTGGTAAAGAAAAAAATTAATATATTATTTACCAGCTTAAGGTCGATCCATATGGTGAAATACCGTGACCTCGGCCTTGAATACTGACCTCAGCCCAGAGAGCCTCGCTCAGTACTTTCAAGACCTCGGTCACGGTATTTCACCATACGGACCTCCCAGCTGGTAAATAACATATATGTATTTTAAATTTTTTTACAACCATAATCCATGAGGAAGACAAACTTTAAACTCAGCTAGAAGTATTAATACTTTAAAGTTGCTCTGTAGTTATTCTACATTTTTGTTGCCGCCTGGGAAAACCAGACAAAACAATGTGGGAATGTTTTTATTTACTTTCCAAACTTGCAAGATGTCTGAAACCTTTCTCACTGAATGCTGACCTTACATCAAACAACTTTTCAAGTGGTTTCAATCTTGCAACCAAATTTCAATGTTGGAATAAAATCATTTGAGTTTTGCTCGATTTGCAGTGCACTTCTATCATCTCGATCGTCTGGTGTAAGGTAACCAAGATAACTGTCTAAAGTCAGTCTTTTTCTCGTCTTGATGCTCTGATAAAATCAACCGTGTTTAATATCATCTTTACTCTTCCCTCATGCAAATAGTGACCCTGCAAGATCCCCAGTCTTTACAAAATCATAGATAATCGCTTGAGAAATCGGTTGGTGTAAGGCCAGCATAACTCTGTGACTAGTTTGGTAATCATTGTTTTTACATTTGAGAAGGTGTAAAACTTTAGTCTTTTAAAAGTCTTCTAGTGTATGGTTAGCATTAGTGTGATTTCCTTCCTTCAGTGAATGTCACACTTTGACTGTTTCAACAGGCGGCACGGTGGTGTAGTGGTTAGCACTGCAAGAAGGTTCTGGGTTCGAGCCCAGCAGCCAATGGGGGCCTTTCTGTGTGGAGTTTGCATGTTCTCTGCGTGGGTTTCCTCCGGGTGCTCCGGTTTCCCCCACAGTCCAAAGACATGCAGGTTAGGCTAATTGGTGGCTCTAAATTGACTGTAGGTGTGAATGTGAGCGTGAATGGTTGTTTGTCTCTGCGTATCAGCCCTGTGATGACCTGGTGACTTGTCCAGGGTGTATCCCACCTCTCACCCATATGGCCCTTTTCCACTACCCTTTTTCAGCTCACTTCAGCCCAACACGGCTTGCGTTTCGACTACCTCAGAGCAGCACGACTCAGCCCACTTCAGCCTCACTCAGCACCCAAAACTCGCACGGTTTTGCAGTGAGCCTGAGGCGAGCCAGGAGCGCAGGTGGCCAAGTGGTTAGAGCGCTTGACTGCTAAGCGAACGGTCCCTGGTTCGAGCCTCGGCTCGACGGGGATCTGGGGCTCGCTCCCTGTCCACCCAGCAGTGAATGGGGACCTGGTGGAAATACTGGGGAAGTTAAAGGCGGCGAGGAAAGGAACTGGCCACCCTACCTCACTATGCCGATGGCCCAGGACAAGTGCGCTCTCTAACAGGCACTCCCCCAATGTACGAATTGCATATGGGACTCCCCTTTTGAGGCGAGCCAAGCCGTGCTGAGTCGGGTTAGGGGCGTGAGGAGACACTCCCCTGTGCACTGATTGGTGAGGAGGAGTGTCCTCACATGCCCACACACGCCCCGCGAGCACGCTGGGAACCACCATCTGTAAACCCGGAAGAAGAAGAATTACGACAAATTATGCGCCTCGCCTCATCTATACGCTCTTGCCAGTATCTGTTGGCGTTGTCGGTGACAACAAGCCACAGCACCAAGACCAGCAACACTAACGACTCCATGTCCTCCATGTTTATTGTTTACTATCCGGCTCGTGAGACTACCACTTAAAAGGTCACTGATGTCACTGTTTGCGCCGCCTAATGACATCACGTGACGTCCACCCACTTTCGCTAACTCCATCCAATGTGTCCACCCACTTCCAGCCAGCACGGTTCAGCGCGGTTGTAGTCGAAATGCAACGCCAACAGCCCCACTCAGCTCGACTCAGCACCGCACGGCTCAGCCCAACTCAGCCGCGTTGGTAGTGGAAAAGCACCAAAAGTCAGCTAGGATAGGCTCCAGCTTGCCTGCGACCCTGCACAGGATAAGCAGTTACGGATAATGGATGGATGGACTATTTCAGCATGCAAAGGCAACTCTAATTGTTCTAATTCCAATAAACCTATTAACCCATGGTCCATTACAAAATGATTTACACCAAGTTCAAACATAATCTTTTCATAATTCAAACATAAATTTGACAATTTTCTTCTTCTTCTTCCAGCTTGTCCTACTTATGCGTGTGGGTTCACTGCCATGCAGACCTTGACATGTCATTAATTGGAGCATAATTTTATACTGGATGCCCTTCCTGCCACAGCCCTTGGGACTGGCACCAAACAGTGGCTGGGTTCCCAGACAACCAACCATTCACACACACGTATGGGCAATTTAGAGTAGCCAGTTAACTTAACCAAATGTCTTTGACTGTGGAGGAAACTGGAGCATGCAGAGGAAACCCATGCCAACACAGGGAGAACATGCAAACTCTACACAGGAAGGCCCCCGTTGACCACTAGGCTCGAACCCAGAACCTTCTTGCTGTGAGATGACCATGCTAACCATTGCACCAGCGTGCCACCCTAAAGTTTGACAACAATTTGACTTCCTATATTAGGATGTGCTAAAAAGCAAACACTCCAAAGTAGAAAGAACCTTCAAGTACAATGTTCACTTGTTTACCTGGAGTTGATTTGCCATGATGAAGTAATGCACCTACCAATAGCCTAAGTAATATACAAGCTTCTATTTGTAACTTAAATATGACACATCTGTGTTTTTATTACCTATGTGTCCATTGCAGCCAAGGTGTCTCTGGAAGACACTGTGGCTGTTGAGAGTAGAAATGCCAGGTCCTATCTGGCACGACAGAGGACTGATGCAAGTATCCTCTTGTGGAATTGAGGACATGCCCAATACTGGCTCACTGCATGGCCACTCAAAGTAACAGGATGCTTGTGGTGGACTCTGGTTGATGGTTAATGTACTCTTGCCACATGATGAGATGGTCACTACGTGTGCTTGAGGATGCTGTTGATCCATGTTTGTACTGAGTGAAGAGTGGTTCTCGAACATGCAGCTGCTGAGCGGTGAACACTCGTTAGCTGACAGCCCATTCTCTGGCGAGCGGTACACCTTACTGACGAAGTTGATGTCTTTATCATTACAGCTCTGAGAGCTCTCTGGCAGAAGATCAGCTGGAGAGAAACCAGAGGCCTCCAAAGTCTGATAACAGCCCTCAGATGCAAGTCTGTTCTTGACCAGGCTGGCACTGGGCTGCTCTGGTGATGCATTTTGCCAAGCTTGGATCTGGCTCTGCTGGGGGAATTGTGAGTGATTTGAGGAGTTTATGATAGAGGAGACACAGTTTTTGGATGGGCACAAGGACGAATTATGGTCCCCTGTACTCATATTTTTCCAGGGATTTGTAGTTGTTTGGCTTTGCTTGTGAATATGATTTGGTGAATAATTCATTTGTTGATTTTTAGTGTGATTAGCAGGGTAGGATGTAAACTGGCAAAAGGATTCTGTACTTTCCAGCTTGGACGTTCTGCCATTCTCTGTGGGTTTTGGTGGCCCCCAACCATTGCAAGGGGCAATGCTGAACATGTTCTGGGTCACATTTAAACCCACATGCATGCCAGTCTGGGGGATCAGCTGTGAGACTTTGCTACCACATGTGAACCGGCCAGTCTGCTCTAAGTGGGAGGAGTTATTCAGGAGATTCTGGGAAGAAACATCTCCATTCCATGGTACATTGTTTCCCATGGTAGCATCTGTACCAACTATTCTGTCCACTTGTTGCCCATTCACAGCGAGATAGTTCAGTTTTCTATCAGCCTTTAAATGATTTTTGTCTGCTCCTTCGCTATTGAAGTTGTGATGTGTAAAGTCACAACCTGAATGCACCGTAGTTGCTGAATGTCCTCCAAATGGATGGATGTTCATGCCATTTTTTTGTGACACAGAACCTGCATTGTTCTCCTTGCATAAGGCATCTTCCACATAGGAGAATATGTCATTGGTGAGAATTTCATCAAGATTAAGAGGTCTCTCATTATCGTTACTGTCTTTGGTCATCCTCAAAAGGGCATTTTCCCACTCTTTCAGATCGGCTGTGTCCACTTCCATTTGTTGAAGTGCCGTGCACAGATCTCCATCGTGAACCAACTGTTCCAAGGCATCAATCATGGACACAACAGTGTCCTCGTTTGCAGTTTCACCTTGCACAGCATGACTTGGAATATTGCAGAGAGCCCAGCTATCTGTGAAGGCATCGTCTGCTGTAAACTGAGGCGTGGTGTCCTGATGATAGATTGACTTGTCTTGTTTTTGAATAGTGTCAAGGATTGAGCTCGGAACCAAGGTTGTCTGGTTAACTCCATTCATGTCTTTGGGTTTCACTATGTCAGGCATCGGACAGGTCTCGTAAAGCACTGCTTCTCCTGTGGCGAAGGTGAAGGGAAGCTGCATTCTCCTCTGGCGCAAGTGCTCCTCCCCTTCCGTGTTTCTGAGGGGAAACAAAAAATAATTGAGCACATATTTTAATTTCTAATTATTAGTCATGCCTTTTACATATGTTTTCTGTAGGCTGCTTTTGGATTTTAATTCATTCATACATACACTAGAGCGCGTTGACGAGCAATAACAAAGTCAGGACGTCCTCCTTTGTACACAAGCCTGGCATTTGACTGCACCCAAACCCATCCTTTATTCTTGGTTAAAAGTCGGAAAACTATCATTCCAGTCTCCCCAGTCTTTATCACTAGAATGAGATAAAGAGATTTGCTTTTTATTAACAGCTAAACAAATTACTCTGGCACATTAACTTTGCTTCATCTTAAATATTTTCTTAGTATGAAACAATATGAATAATAACTGATTCACAGACAAGGTGGAGACATCAGCACACAATGTAATAGAATAAAATTTCTCTATCTAGATGTTCATATACAGTACTGTGCAAAGGTCTTAGGCACCCTTTTTTTTCATACAAACTTAAGAAGAAGAAACCTTTATTCGTCACATGCACACTTCAAGCACAGTGAAATTCATCCTCTGCATTTAACTCATCTGAAGCAGTGAACACACACACTCAGAGCAGTGGGCAGCCACACCAGAGCGCCCGGGGAGCAGTCAGGGGTCAGGTACCTTGCTCAGGGGCACCTCAGCCCAAGGCCGCCCCACATCAACCTAACTGCATGTCTTTGGATTGTGGGGGAAACCGGAGCACACCCACGCAGACACGGGGAGAACATGCAAACTCCACACAGAAAGGCTCTCGCCGGCCGCTGGGTTCAAACCCAGAACCTTCTTGCTGTGAGGCGAACATGCTAACCACTACACCACCGTGCCACCCCAACTTTATTGAAACATGTTGCTGACATCAAATTCAAAATGAGCATAACTTTGTTATAGATTTCTATTTTATGACTTCAACATTATTGAGTCAGTACAAAAATGTTTTAGAGTTCCAAATGTTCGTTTTTCAGCACAAAATTAAACGTTACAGAGAAACAATGTTTGTATCTGAGCAGCATATTACAACCCCAATTCTAAAAACATCGGGATGCTATGTAAAATGTAAATAAAAACAGAATGTGATAATTTGCAAATCATGGAACCCTTATATTTCATTGAAAATAGTACAAAGACAACATATCAAATGTTGAAACTGAGAAATTGTATTGTTTTTTGAAAAATATATGCTCATTTTGAATTTGATGTCAGCAACATGTTTCAAAAAAGTTGGGATGGGGGATGTTTACCACTGTGTTGCATCACCTCTACTTTTAATAACACTCTGTAAACGTTTGGGAACTGAGGAGACCAATTGCTGTAGTTTTGAAAGAGAAATGTTGTCCCATTCTTGCCTAATATACCATTTCAGTTGCCCAATAGTTCGTGGTCTCCTTTGTTGTATCTTGTGCTTCATCATGCGCCAAATGTTTTAAATGGGAGACGGGTCTGGACTGCAGGCAGGCCAGTTTAGCACCCGAACTCTTTTACCACAGAGCCATGCAGTTTTAATCTGTGCAGAAAGCGGTTTGGCATTGTCTCGCTGAAAGAAGGAAGGCCTTCCGTGAAAAAGATTTTGTCTGGATGGCAGCATATTGCTCTGAAACGTGTACATATCATTCAGCATTAATGATGCCTTCCCAGATGTACAAGCTACCCATGTCATGTGTACTAATGCACCCTCATACCATCACAGATGCTGGCTTTTGAACTGTGTGCTGATAACAAGCCAGATGGTCCCTCTCCTCTTTGGCCTGGAGTACATGTCGTCCATGATTTCTAAAAATAATTCCTACTTTTGATTAGTCAGACCTCAGGACAATTTTCCACTTCGCCTCAGTCCATTGTAAAAGAGCTCAGGCCCAGAGAAGGTGGCGGTGTTTCTGGATATTGTTTATATCTGGTTTTAACTTGCATTTGTGGATGCAGCAATGAACTGTTTTCACAGACGATGGTTTTCTGAAGTGTTCCTGAGACCATACAGTGATTTCCACTACAGACACGTGTCTGCTTTTAATGCAGTGTCTCCTGAGGGCCTGAAGATCATAGGCATCCAATGCCAGTTTTCAGCCTTGTCTCTTGCATACAGAGATTTCTCCAGATAATTGAATCTTTTAATGATATTATGTACCATAGATGATGTGATCCCCAAATTCTTTGCAATTTTATATTGAGGAACGTTATTCTTAAATTGTTGCACTGTTTGCCCACTCAGTCTTTCACAAAGCGGTGAACCCCTCCCCATCTTTACTTCTAAGAGACTCCACCTCTCTGGGATGCTCTTTTTATACCCAGTCATCTTACTGACCTGTTGCCAGTTAACCAAATTATTTTTTTTCCGCATTACACAACTTTTTCAGTCTTTTGTTGCCCCTGTTCCAACTTTTCCGAAACATGTTACTGACATCAAAATGAGCATATATTTTTCAAAAAACAATAAAATTTCAGTTTCAACCTTTGATATGTTGTCTTTGTACTATTTTCAATGAAATACTGGGTTTCCATGATTTGCAAATCTTCACATTATGTTTTTATTTATGTTTTACACAGTGTCCCAACTTTTTTTGGAATTGGGGTTGTACATAAGAGAGCACTTTTCAGATTAAAAAAGAAAACATAATGAAGGCTGCTGGGTTTTGGTGCAAAATTAAGAAGGAAGTGTGACAGTCAAAGTGTCCAGAAGAACTGTGGCTGGTTCTGCAAGATGTAAAACCTACAGCTCATTTCCGCATAAAACTGCACTCATTGTACCTGAGACGACTATTTTTTTTTATAGCAAAGGTTGTCTCACACCGAATATTGACTTTGTTAAATTTATTATGGCTTACTGCTGTTTATAGTTTTATTTTTTCCATTATTTTTAAGCCATTTTTGGTCTACAGGATTTATTTACATGTGCCTAAGACTCTTGCACAGCACTGTATATATACATACTTCTGACATGACTGTCGGCGCAGTACATCATATCCGCTGCATGAATGAACTGATATCCAGACCCCCTCATGCACAGCTCCATTTCCGTGTAACCCAACACAACTTTGCCCCTGAAAAAAAAAAAAATCAAACAGTATGACTCAGCAGGAATGACTTGTGTGACAAACATAAAGAAGAATATGGCTTTGGAAAAACCCTAGATTTACCTGGCATCAATACCCATAGGCGTAAAGTCCAGCTTATGCTTGGTCTGAAATATTAGTGTTTTAGTGCGGATCTCCATGATAGCTGACGGCTGAACAGGAGTGGCAATGGCAAAAAGAGCAAGCTGAGGCTGGATGAGAGAACCATCCTCAGCCTTCCTATTCTGCCCAAGCAGGAACTTCAACCTTCCTTGAAAGCTCAGTTTCTTAAAAACAAACAAACAAAAAACGAACAATGAATGCAGCCTGTACTCAGTGAACACCTACAGTATATTTGTTGATTATGAATCGGAAAGATTCTATATAGCTATCTGGTACCAGAAACCCAGATGAGTTGTCCAGGAGGCATCGGAAGCGACATACAAAGCTCCTCTCTAGGAAAGATGAGTTTTCAGGTGGGATGTGCTGTGGGTTGTAGGTTACAATATTCCTTGTGATATCACTACTGTTCTGGGTACCTGGTGGGTGAAATACAATAAACAGTGATAAACTGATACACAGTGAACATCCTGTTGATACACCAAGTAAATTTCACTTTGGTTTCAACACCACCATTCTCCTAAAGTGCTTGTTGTTTTCCCCCACAAAGTTTCTGGTGCCGGAGTGAAAAATATATATCAGCAACCCAGTCATCATCCAAAACAAAAGCACAACACAGACAGACATGGCCCATTAACATCCAGTCAGAGGAGAGCACAAGCCTTGGTACAGCGAGCCAGAGGCGGAAGCTTTATGTTTTTTTTATTAGGTGCACAAAACAGGCTCAATCTTGGTCTACTATTCTTGCTAGTCTTAGAATGTACAGTATAAAGGTTCTATCATGATTAAAAACAGTCTCCAACCCCGATTCCAAAAAAGTTGGGACAAAGTACAAATTGTAAATAAAAACAGAATGCAATAATTTAAAAACTGATATTGTATTCACAATAGAACATAGACAACATATCAAATGTCAAAAGTGAGACATTTTGAAATTTCATGCCAAATATTGGCTCATTTGAAATTTCATGACAGCAACACATCTCAAAAAAGTTGGGACGGGGCAATAAGAGGCTGGAAAAGTTAAAGGTACAAAAAAGGAACAGCTGGAGGACCAAATTGCAACTCATTAGGTCAATTGGCAATAGGTCATTAACATGACTGGGTATAAAAAGAGCATCTTGGAGTGGCAGCGGCTCTCAGAAGTAAAGATGGGAAGAGGATCACCAATCCCCCTAATTCTGCGCCGACAAATAGTGGAGCAATATCAGAAAGGAGTTCGACAGTGTAAAATTGCAAAGAGTTTGAACATATCATCTACAGTGCATAATATCATCAAAAGATTCAGAGAATCTGGAAGAATCTCTGCGCGTAAGGGTCAAGGCCGGAAAACCATACTGGGTGCCCGTGATCTTCGGGCCCTTAGACGGCACTGCATCACATACAGGCATGCTTCTGTATTGGAAATCACAAAATGGGCTCAGGAATATTTCCAGAGAACATTATCTGTGAACACAATTCACCGTGCCATCCGCCGTTGCCAGCTAAAACTCTATAGTTCAAAGAAGAAGCCGTATCTAAACACGATCCAGAAGCGCAGACATCTTCTCTGGGCCAAGGCTCATTTAAAATGGACTGTGGCAAAGTGGAAAACTGTTCTGTGGTCAGACGAATCAAAATTTGAAGTTCTTTATGGAAACCAGGGACGCCGTGTCATTCGGACTAAAGAGGAGAAGGATGACCCAAGTTGTCATCAGCGCTCAGTTCAGAAGCCTGCATCTCTGATGGTATGGGGTTGCATTAGTGCGTGTGGCATGGGCAGCTTACACATCTGGAAAGACACCATCAATGCTGAAAGGTATATCCAGGTTCTAGAGCAACATATGCTCCCATCCAGACGACGTCTCTTTCAGGGAAGATCTTGCATTTCCCAACATGACAATGCCAAACCACATACTGCATCAATTACAGCATCATGGCTGCGTAGAAGAAGGGTCCGGGTACTGAACTGGCCAGCCTGCAGTCCAGATCTTTCACCCATAGAAAACATTTGGTGCATGATAAAACGGAAGATACGACAAGAAAGGCCTAAGACAGTTGAGCAACTAGAATCCTACATTAGACAAGAATGGGTTAACATTCCTATCCCTAAACTTGAGCAACTTGCCTCCTCAGTCCCCAGACGTTTACAGACTGTTGTAAAGAGAAAAGGGGATGTCTCACAGTGGTAAGCATGGCCTTGTCCCAACTTTTTTGAGATGTGTTGTTGTCATGAAATTTAAAAATCACCTAATTTTTCTCTTTAAATGATACATTTTCTCAGTTTAAACATTTGATATGTCATCTATGTTCTATTCTGAATAAAATATGGAATTTAGAAACTTCCGCATCATTGCATTCCGTTTTTATTTACAATTTGTACTTTGTCCCAACTTTTTTGGCATCGGGGTTGTAATATTCAAATTCCATTAGCATGAAACATTACAGATATTAGTTGGCTAGGTGTGTGTGTGTGTGTTGCATAGAAACATGTACTGTATGTTCAAATGTATTTTAATATCATTTATAGCCTCAGTTTATCGCAAAAATTTTTACATTACAGACGCTCTTATGCAGAGTGATGTACAACGAGCACACACACATAAACAGCACCGGGGGAGCAGTTGGGGGTTAGGTGCCTTGCTCAAGAGCATTTCAGCTATGGGTTTTTTCTACCAGTTCAGGGAATCGAACCAGCAACTCTTTGAGCCGAAGACTGCTCCTTTAACCTTTAGACCATGGCTGCCCCCAGGAAGTTATGATTTCATAACGTTTTTTAAAATAAAAATGCTAACGTAAAATATCTTGTTTAGAAACAACACACATTTGAAAGTGAAATATCTTGCATTGTCGATCTTAGACAACACGTTTAAAGAAATAATAAAACTTATTAAATAGCATACATGCATATATCATAACATGGTCTCTGTTGAGCTTGGTTAATGAAAAAGAGACTGATAGAACCTTATAAAACTTCAGTTTTTGAAATAATAATCTTCTCTTTTTGGCCAAATTTTAAAACCACACTTTATCTGAAAACGCTGATACTGTCAATTTGAGGAAAACCTAAAGTTACGGTGTAAATGTACATTACACTACTTCAGAGTTTTGCTATCTGGAATGTCTCGAAGTGTCTCTCCACCCAGATAAACCCTAATAATACAATGGTCACAATGTATTAAATGCTCTAGAATACAACAGTATTTAGTGTACGCTGTCAAACAGGAAAAAAAAATCATTCTGATATAAAACCAAAGTAATTAACGACTGACTAACCATCAGCTTCCATCAGCTTTGGGTTGAGGGCAAAATGCAGCTGCCTTCGGAACATGGCTCTGTCATCTATGTGGATGAACTCGAACACACTCTGGTGGACCATATCGGACTGCAAAATAAGTTTTTTAAAGAAACAAATAAGTTTGAAGCTGTTATCAAAGCTGATCAGGAATTCTGACATGGAGACAAAACAGTTCTGTGGTGTGTGTGTGATATTATTTGCAACATGGATAGTTTTTTGCAAAAAAAAACCACATTATTGATCTCGAAAAGAATAGACATTACAAACCCATACAAAGCAGAGCTTTTTCTGATCAAAATCCACCTGAATTACAGGAAATTCGGTTCCTGAATAACAGGAAATCAAACAGATTCCAGCCATCTTCAGTGAAACACTGTCAACAATAAACCCGCCCTTTCATGCTTGTTTTTTGTCCCATCATTTATAAAAAAAAAACCCAAAACATACAATCATAAAGCTCTAAGTATCACAGATACCCGATACCGATCCAATACCGACATCCTGTTATAACTGAGCAAGCTTGTGCATATAAAATGTAATGACACTTAAGGGTTTTTGTTTGTTTTTCCTGCATAAAGTACACAGCAGTGGGGGGCAGTGGTTGCTCAACACGTTAAAGGCGACTTATTATGAACAAGAGTGCTCTGAGAGCACAATATCCCCCCACTGGCAACTCTGCCATAACTTTGGTAAAATGTGACTGAATTGAACAAAATTGCAATGTGCGTATTAACGACATATAACAAAGAATCATGTCGAGTTTGGTGAAATTCCTCCAAAAATTGTGAGAGGAGTTGATTTCAGAAGGTGAGTACCCTTCCCGGGACGGACGGACATCGCCACGACATAATCCCCCTTCAGGCCTTTCAGCCAGCGGGGGATAAAAATTGTGGGGGAAGTTGATTTCAGAAAGCAAGCACACCTTGATGAAATTGCCAAAGTACAAGTTTGTTAATAGTCGAGGGCAAAACTCTGGTAAAATTTCCTCAAATTAAACGAAATTTCAATATGCGTATAACTGTCATATAACAAAGCCTTTTGCCAAGTTTGGTGAAATTCCTCCACAAATTGTAAGAGGAGTTGATTTCAAAAGAACGTACACCCTCATGAAACTGTCAAAGTACAAGTTATTTAATCAAGGGTCAAAACTCTGGGAAAATTTTCACAAACGAAATTAAATCGCAATATTTGTATTACCGTCATATAACAAGGCCTTTTGCCAAGCTTCGAGAAATTCCTCCAAAAATTGTGAGAGGAGTTGATGTCAGGAGGAAAACACACCTTCATGAAATTGTGAAAGTACAAGGTTGTTAATCGAAGGCCACAACTCTGGTAAAATGCGAGCAAATTGAACAAAATAATATACTGTATGTACTACTGTATGTAAATTTAACAAAATTACAATATACATATTACTGACATATAACAAAGGATCTTGCCAAGTTTCATGAAATTCCTCCAAAAATTGTGAGAGGAGTTGATTTCAGAAGGTTAGCACCAGTGGCGGCTGGTAGTCTTTCAAACAGGGGAGGCTGGTCGGTTACGATATTTCCAGATTTTAAAAGAAAAAAGAAAAAACACATCAATTTTGCCCATACTCTTGCCTCTGATCTGGCTGATTGTTGGCAGGGTCACAAACTGTGAAATAACAGGTTCTTTTGGCCCATTAGCCTACTGTCCAATATACATGATGGTGGTGTTGGGGGGGTATATTTTAACATTTTATATTTTAAAATTGTGGCATATTGTTTAAAAATTGATCATTATTGAAAGCAGCTCTTTGTCAGGAACCTCAGCAGTAACAGCAGAGTGTTCTGGAATAGGCACAAGCACTGACCTTGGGGAGCCAAACATAGAGCTGGGTGCCACACATTTCATTCAGTGACACTTTCCCTATATTTTACTTATTTTGACTGAGAAATGTTTTATTGACAATTTTGATAACCCTTCACTTTTAATCCAGGTCTGTAGTGTGAAATGTTCTCGGCTGTGTTTTTGTTTAAAAATGTTTTCCAAATTGTAGCTGTGTTTAATTCATATCCAGAGAAATATATATTCCAATATAATATACTCAGCATAAACATTTTAAATAGATTCTATATTTTTGGTCCATCCATGACATATTACTAAAGTAGCCTATTTACTGTTGTTCATGTGGGTCACTTGCTATTAGCCAATTCACTTTCTCGTACCAGGAGAGCTGAAAGGAACGAGTATTATTCCCTACCTTTTTCACCAAGTCAATTTGAGGCGTTGGTCTACCCTGCTCTTTAATTTTAATTTTTTCCTCGAAAGGAAGACTGGCAAATGGCTTCGCCAAAATTAAATCAGCAATGCTTGGCATCCGTGCGCAGCTTTCTTGCTAGCTGACTAGCCCCCTCAAGTTCAAGTTCAGTCACTCAAATAAACGAAATTTCTGGAACTAAGATAGCAAACTTGACAACACTATATTTACACTTTATTTACAATGAAAATATATGCAAACTAAAAAAGCTGGTAGAAACCGTATGTAATAAATGAAATCGAAATGTAAGCTGATCTCTTACCACAGCACTTGCGATTCCGCATGGGACTGAACTGAAATTCACCGTTGCCTGTCTATAGTTGAAACGAGCTGTCAATCAAAGAAAATATCCGGCCGCTTTCACCAATCACCAGTCTCCTCGCGGAAACTGCCATGTCCCTCCCACTGTGATGCTGGGAGTCCGTGGGCGGGCATTTTCGCAATATTTGTCCAATAACCGTCTTGCATTTTGAGATTGACAAGCACTTAGCTCCCAAATGCCATTGAAGTCCACTGAGGCTGAGCTGCATCGCACTGTCACGAGGGGGAAAAACTCACGTGCACATTAGGCGAACTGGGGAAAGTTATAACGGAATGATTTCGCACTGTAGTTGGGTTGAGCACATATATTTCTATGATTCTGGATCTGAAATAGCAATGTTATAAGGTCGGCTATAACATAAGCCTAGCGCAATTCATCCTACACGATGTTCGTCATTTTTAGAGGAGGCTGAGCCTCCCTCGTTGTCTTAGAGCAATCGCCCGTGGTTAGCACCCTTCCCGTGACAGACGGATTGACGGACATTGCCACAACATAATCCCCTTTCAGGCCTTTCAGCCAGAGGGGGATAAAAATGTGTGCTTCAACAAGCCGTTCAGATTTGGCTTCTCTTTCTATGTCACAAGATTCTGCCGTCCCTTCATCCCTCAGTATCTCCACCCATGGCTTGACAACTGCCTTTGTGAGTAAATATTCATGAGGAAAGTGCTACCTGATTAGCTTGCAGAAGGGGGGTGGGGTGGGGAGTGAGCAGTGGCTCATTATCATTGAAAGGAACAGGCACACAAATGAGCCGTTTTGAACAGGGCCGTTTAGACAGGGTGAGAAGGAGCTGTGGTGTTTTATCCTTGTAGTATTTTGACCAAAGCATGTCACAGACATTTCATTAAGGCTACATCCACACGACAACGGCAACGAGATTTTTTTTTTAGAGGGTAAAAAAAATATCGCGTCCACATGGGCAACGGATCAGTAAAATATCAGGTACATATGGCAACGCAACGCTTGCTGAAAACGATGCAATACACATGCCACACCTCTACATGCGCTGTAAGGCTACGTTTACATTACGTCGAATCAGCGGATCATCAGATTAACGTTCTTAAAACGATTCGCGTTTACACTAAAACCGTTAGCCGTGCACACAGCAACGCCAATACGCGGATACGCTCGGCTCCGCAGGCATCCTGCACTCCAAATCACTCCGCCCTGAACAGCGAGTGCCCTCTGGAGGGTGCGCACTCCGGCCCTGCGCAGCTCACACAGCACGCGAGTGAAGTGCACAAGCCACGATTCGGGACTGAGCCGCTGTGTGTGAGATCCCAGCGCATATCACTTACCACTTGCAAGTGGAAGGATGGCAAGCCTAAAGACAATCATAACTACACAATGGAGAGTATTTGCATCAGTATTTGCAGTATTTTCATACTTTTATACTCTTTAATAAAAGGTGATACAAGGCGGAAGTCTGCGCCGTTTTTCAGCAGTCGCGTCACATGACCAACGCCAGCGAATCAGGAAGGTGGATGTCACAGTGACGTTGTCCAGTGAGACGCCAGCTAGAGCTCAGCACAGCGTATCCGCATATTTTGAATGTTTACACAGCACCGGAGCTGACACGATCTGGATTGAATACGTGGACGCTGGCGGATTCCCGTTTCCAGGTGTTTCCAGGCGGTTTAATGTAAACGGACAGTGCATCCGCGAAGAAAACGAGACAGATACGGTCTAGTGTAAACGTAGCCTAAGACGGTCCCATCGGAGACACCAGAACAATAGAAGAAGTAGGACGCATGCGCTTAAACCCCTTCTTCTACCCGGCGTGAAGCACTCACAGGAACAAACACACAAGAAGAAGAAGAAGATGGCTGCGACTACGCGAGGAAATCGTGCCTTCTGTGTGTACAAATTAGTTTTATTAGTGTGCATAGTTTTATATAACTTAATTTTCTTATTGTGTGTGAACATTTTGAAAAGCATTTTTATATAATTTATATAACTTTTTATATTGTGTGTGAACATTTTGAAAAGCAGTCTTATCCAATAAAAAAAAGAAATTCAAGAAATGGTTCACTTACTTGTTTATTTAAAATAATTATTTAAAATTATTTAAAAGCCATTGTTGCTGTTGTTGTTACGAATGATGCGCACGAGAGTGCTGCTTGTTCTAGTCATGTGGTTGTGACATCATCGTAAACAAATCCGTTCTACTCATCCAGACGACTTCGCAACGGCGCCGTTGCCAGATTTTTCCACTCTGGAACCCGTTCTCAAAAAATATCGTTTTGGGGCACCCAAAACGCCGGTGCCATGTGGACGCCAGGCCGAAATGATAAAAAATTTTATCAGATTCACCTGAATCCGTTGCCGTGTGGACCGGGCCTAAGACCTCAGGGATCTGTGTCCAGTTGTGGAGAAGGGGTATTATATGTGACCTTTAATGCTCTGGGTCAGGGGTTCAAGCCCCTGCATCGCTGAGCTGCCACTGCTGAACCCTTGGGCAAAGTCCTGATAACTCTATCAGCTCAACCTAATCACATCAACCCCATGAAGAGCTGAGGAAGAGGAAAGTATACAGCAGTGGATCTGGTATGAATTGAATTCAGGAGTGACCCAAGAGCACATTTCTTATCGGTATCATATCTTTTTAATGAACCCATAACACCGTTCAACTTTCCCAAAGTATAAGAACTGAGCCACCATTCAGTAATGTACAGTAAGTGTTGCACGATATTTTAGACTAACGAATTATCGAGTGCCTCTTACCTGATGGAAGCCAAGGTAGTCCTGAATGGTTGGTGACGCATAGAAGACATAACCCTCTGCAGTGACCACCAGTACAAAGCCATTGAGAGCCTATCAAAAATAAATGCACGAACAGTACATTAAGTTTATGTGACTCATGAGTGTATTATTTACATTTCATATAAATAATAAATGTCATAATAAATGTGATGGTACTGGTAACTGGTATGCACCTCTCAGAGATGTGTGGCTCACTATGTAGGTGTTGTAGTAAATGATTTAGATTTAACAATTATTTGCTGAAGGTGAAGTGAGTATCGGTGAATAATAACGGAGACGAAGTCGCGGTTATTATTTACCGATATTCACTGAGCCTGAGGAGGATAATTGGATTAGTATAAATACACAGGTGGTTATTTAAAAAAAATCATCTTAGAAAATAATTTATTCAAATTTCAAAAGTGGCATGCAAATGTAAAAAAGGCATGGCACAGGCTTGTCATTTACAGTGACTTGCAAAAGTATTCATCCCCCTTGATGCTTGTCCCGTTTTGTTGCATTACAAGCTGGAATTAAAATGGCTTTTGGGGGGATTAGCACCATTTGATTTACACAACATGCCTACAACTTTAAAGGTGATTATTTTTTTCTTTTTCTTTTTTTAAGATGAAAAAACAGAAATCTGGAGTGTGCATAGGTATTCACCCCCTTTAGGATGAAACCCCTAAATAAGAGCTGGTCCAACCAATTCACTTCATAAGTCACATAATTGGTTGATTAAGATCCACCTGTGTGCAATCAAAGTGTCACATGATCTGTCACATGATGTCTGTATAAATCAACCTGTTCTGGAAGGACCCTGACTCTGCAACACTACTAAGCAAGCAACATGAAAACCAAGGAGCCTCCAAACAGGTCAGAGACAAGGTTGTGGAGAAGTATAGATCAGGGTTGGGTTATAAAAAAAACTATCCTGAACTTTGAATATCCCACGGAACACCATCCATTATCTATTATGGCAAAATGGAAAGAATATGGCACCACTACAAACCTGACAAGAGAAGACCGCCCACCAAAACTCACAGACCGGGCAAGGAGGGCATTAATCAGAGATGCAACAAATGGGGCTTTTCCACTACCAACGCGGCTGAGTTGGGCTGAGCCGTGCGGTGCTGAGTTGGGCTGAGTCGAGCTGAGCGGGGCTGTTGGGGTTGCATTTCGACTACAACCGCGCTGAACCATGCTGGCTGGAAGTGGGTGGACACATTGGGTGGAGTTAGCGAAAGTGGGTGGACGTCACGTGATGTCGTTAGGTGGCGCAAACAGTGACATCAGTGACCTTTTAAGCGGTAGTCTCACGACCCGGATAGTAAACAATAAACATGGAGGACATGGAGTCGTTAGTGTTGCTGGTCTTGGTGCTAGTTTTCTGATCTTCTTCTTCTTCTTTGTCATAATTCTTCTTCCGGGTTTATGGTGTTTACAGATGGTGGTTAAAGATCCCAGCGTGCTCGCAGGGCGTGTGTGGGCATGTGAGGACACTCCTCCTCACCAATCAGTGCACAGGGGAGTGTCTCCTCACGCCCGTAGCCCCACTCGGCTCAATTGGGCTCACTTCAGCCTCACTCCAAAACCGTGCGAGTTTTGGGTGCTGAGTGAGGCTGAAGTGAGCTCAGTCGTGCTGCTCTGAGGTAGTCGAAACGCGAGCCGTGTTGGGCTGAAGTCAGCTGAAGTGAGCTGAAGTGAGCTGAAAAAGGGTAGTGGAAAAGGCCCAAAAGACACCAAAGAGATCACTGAAGAAGCTGCAAAGATCCACAGTGGAAATGGGAGTATCTGTCCATAGGACCACTTTAAGCCGTACACTCCACAGAGCGGGGCTTTATGGAGGAGTGGCCAGAAAAAAGTCATTGCTTAAAAAAAAAAAAAGAAAACATGTTTGGAGTTTGCGACAGACTCCCCAAACACACAGAAGAAGATTCTCTGGTCAGAGGAGATTAAAATTGAACTTTTTGGTCATCATGGGAAACGTCTGCCATGTGTGGCACAAACCCAACACCCTGAGAACACCATTCCTACAGTGAAGCATGGTGGTGGCAGCATCTTGCTGCGGGAATATTTTTCATCTGCAGGGACAGGAAAGCTGGTCAGGACTGAAGGAAAAATGGATGGCACTAAATACAGGGCAATTCTGGAGGAAAACCTGTTTGAGTCAGCCAGAGATTTGAGACTGGGATGAAGGTTCGCATTCCAGAAGGACAATGACCCTAAACATACTGCTAAAGCTAAACTGGAGTGGTTTAAAGGGAAATGTTTAAATGTCTTGGAATGGCCTAATCAAAGCCCAGACCTCAATCCAATTAAGAATCTGTGGCATAACTTGAAGATTGCTGTACACCAATGCAACCCATCTAACTTGAAGGAGTTGGAGCAGTTTTGCCTTGAGGAATGGACAAAAATCCCAGTGGCTAGATGTGCTAAGCTAATAGAGACATACCCCAAGAGACTTGCAGCTGAAACTGCAGCAAAAGGTGGCTCTGCAAAGTATTGACTCTGGGGGTGAATACCTATGCACATTCCAGATTTCTGTTTTTTCATCTTAATTATTGTTTGTGTCACAATTAAAAGAAAATACACCTTGAAAGTGGTAGGCATGTTGTGTAAATCAAATGGTGCTAATCCCCCAAAATTCCAGTTTGTAATGCGACGAAACAGGACAAACACCAAGGGGGATGAATACTTTTGCAAGACACTGTATCTACACCCACTCACATAAAATACTCTGTTTTGAAATAGATAAAATAAATCACAATCCCCCCTTACCTTTGAATAGTTTTAGATCAAACTTCGTAGCATCCTTAGTGCTTTTAGGAACAGCATTTTCTTCCATAATTTGTAATTCTTCCTCACTTACAGTGACAAAGTGCTTGGCCGCCATTTTGCCGAGTCACTCGAGGTGATTATCGAGAAATAGTCTGAATTTCTTAATCAGCATGGACGATTTTCTCTAATCACCTCAATATAAAACACATCATTTAATGGTCTATTAAAGCCATCAGACATTATAATATTATTATAATTCGCAGCCTCATGTTTGCGAATCAATCACTTGTAGCACAAATGTGACAGTTTTCACTCAGGAAAATTTAGACACCACTTGAGTACAGTAGATGGTGCGAGTGAAGCCAAGTGAAGGAGAAACTAACATGCTGCTTTGTTTGCTGTTGCTTAGCACGAGTGTTCTTTCACAAACAAAGCCTGAACAAACTGTCTTGTCATAACTTCCTCACTTTTTTTTTAATGACCTGGAGTCACCTTTATCCACTTTAAAAGCTCTGTATAGCTACTGGATTATCCATCCATTATCTGTAGCCACTTATCCTGTCCTACAGGGTTGCTGGAGCCTATCCCAGCTGACTGTGGGCGAGAGGCGGGGTACACCCTGGACAAGCCGCCAGGTCATCGCAGGACTGGCACATAGACACAGACAATCATTCACACTCACGGTCAATTTAGAACCACCAATTAACCTAACCTGCATGTCTTTGGACTGTGGGGAAACCCACGCGGACATGGCGAGAACATGCAAGCTCCACACAGAAAGGCCCTCGCCGGCCACTGGGCTTGAACCCAGGACCTTCTTGCTGTGAGACGACACTGCTAACCACTACACCACTGTGCCACCCATACTGGGTTATGCAACATAAAATATGGCCCAGCTGCTGTATGTGAGTAATAAAGGTGGGGTTACATAATCATTTAGTCATTAATTAGTCAAAATTCACTCTTAGATAATATCCGGTCCATCACCTGAAGGAGAAGGTCTCCCTCTGAGAAGCCCATGGCATCCATATTGCTGGTATCTAAACCCTTCCCTGCGTGAAACTCCAAACTGTTTTTCTTCATGGTGGCTGTAATGGAAGAAGAAAGACAAGATCAGCCTGCATCACTATGCAAAGTTTGCTCATTCCATCCTATTACATGACAATTCTTCACAGCAACATGACTTGCTATGCAAAGTACTGAACTGAAAGCTGTAAGTGTCAATTTCACCAAGTGCACGAAACAAATTTCATGTTGTATTTAGCTAATTTATGCGAACTCATGTCTAACCAGATAGGCTACTCTACAGTGGCCTGTAAGTGCAAAAAAAAAAAATTAGAAACAGAATGATCTTAACTCAAAGGAAAGAGTAGGTCCTTACTGAACATCGCATGCTCGCTGCTAATTGGTGACAGCACATGTCAGTCTGAGGGATTGTAGAAAACGAACAGCTGGAGGATGTTTACAGTCAGAGACGTCATGAGCCGAAATTAATCTACTGATTTTTTTTCCTGGACGTTTATATGAGGTTATTTTAGATATGCTGTCAACTTTGCATGACATTAATGAGTATGAAAATACTGAAAACCTGCCTCAAGCAAGCTGGATTACTGAGTAGAAAAAAAATGATGATATATATATATACACTACCGTTCAAAAGTTTGGGGTCACTTTGAAATTCCCTTATTTTTGAAAGAAAAGCACTGTTCTTTTCAATGAAGATCACTTTAAACTAATCAGAAATACACTCTATACATTGCTAATGTGGTAAATGACTATTCTAGCTGCAAATGTCTGGTTTTTGGTGCAATATCTCCATAGGTGTATAGAGGCCCATTTCCAGCAACTCTCACTCCAGTGTTCTAATGGTACAATGTGTTTGCTCATTGCCTCAGAAGGCTAATGGATGATTAGAAAACCCTTGTACAATCATGCTAGCACAGCTGAAAACAGTTTAGCTCTTTAGAGAAGCTATAAAACTGACCTTCCGTTGAGCAGATTGAGGCCCTGTCCACACGGCAACGGCAACGAGATTTTTTTTTTTAATATCGCGTCCACACGGGCAACGGATCAGTTAAATTTCGGGTCCATATGGCAACGCAACGCTTGCTGAAAACGATGCAATACACATGCCACACCTCTAGGTGCGCTGTAAGACGATCCCATCGGAGACACCAGAACAATAGAGGAAGAAGTTGACGCATGTGCATAAACCCCTTCTTCTGTAGCATTAGCCACATTAGCTTCCGCAGTGTTTGGACTAAAGACTCTGCCCTAAGGGCTATTCTCTCTCTCTCTCTCTCTCTCTCTCTCTCTCACTTTGCACCATTACACAATAAATATTCACAGTGAAAATATTTTGTAAGCGTGTTTCATGAACCAAGTTATAGGATTTGTTGACAACTCGCATCGAGTTCGTTACACTTCTACCCGGCGTGAAGCACTGACAGTCATGTGGTTGTGATGTCATCGTAAACAAATCCGTTCTACTCATCCAGACGACTTTGCAACAGCGCCGTTGCCATATTTTTCCACTCTGGGACCCATTCTCAAAAGATTTCGTTTTGGGGCACCCAAAACGCCGGTGCTGTGTGGACGCCAGGCCGAAACGATAAACAATTTTATCAGATTCACTTGAATCTATTGCCATGTGGACAGGGCCTGAGTTTCTGGAGCATCACATTTGTGGGGTCGATTAAATGCTCAAAATGGCCAGAAAAATGTCTTGACTATATTTTCTATTCATTTTACAACTTATGGTGGTAAATAAAAGTGTGACTTTTCATGGAAAACACAAAATTGTCTGGGTGACCCCAAACTTTTGAACGGTAGAGTATATAGATATATATGAAGCTCCCGATGAGTGTAAAATGTGTTTGTAAATGGTGGCCAGAGTTGTCCCTCATTATTCATGCTTCAGGCAGAGCTGTCAGCCCAGGAAGCTGTATTTGTTATGCTACAGACGCTCGCTGCTGTGTTTATATTCCCCATGTGCCTCCGTCAGAGGTTTAACACAGTATTTTATAAAGCTTTGCTGTCTGTCATCCTGATGTGTCATTCATGCACACTGTAAAGTCTGTGTGTGCTGTTTATGGAGTGTGTTTTGTTTGTGTTCGGTGCATTGGTTGAACTGTGGTTTAGTACAAGGCTTTGAGCTCAGCGGCTAATGGTGCACATTTGGAGAACTTGTAGAGGTTTGGTTGGTCCTTGATGAGTAGAGCAAGGCGTGGAACGTTCAGAGCAGAGTCTGGAAACATTATTCTGCAAAATTGTGTATTTGTTTACAACCATGCTACGTTAATTATTTTGGTTTTGTTTTCTTTAGTTTTCACGGTGCTCGTGTACAGTGTACGGTGCTTGATGTGTGGTGTTCGATGCTATCCTCGTGTTCAAGAGGAATAAAACGCATCCGCACCTGTCAGAGACTCTCTGCTGTTGTTCGTCATGTCAGGGGCTGTTATTGAGTTCATAAATAATCCCACGCTATTTTTTATTTTTTTTAAAGAGGAAATTAAAAATAAGCGCTGGATGAAAACCCATCTATATTATGTAAATAAAGAAACAAATTTCATTGTCCGTTGGTAGTCAAGTGTTTATGAGATATGTTGCCTTGCACTTACGGTCAGGTTCCCTGCGGTGGTACACGGATGTCGTTCGTATGTACGGACGTTGTACGGTCGCAAAAGCCATCAAAAATCAGGTCAATACATTACTATATTCTCCTAAGTCTGGAGTTCCACTCATAAGAATAACACAAGCACTCAAACTCAATTTAGATATTTTTTTCTTGCTAGAATAACAAGATCATCAACAGAAAAGGTGCATTTTTTCCCTCATGGTAATCATACGCTGTGTGTCCATGTTCCCTTTTCTGTTTTCACTGAATGTTGAATTTTTTTTATTTTTCTGTTGAGTTTTATGATCTGCTTTTGGCTTTGGTTTGGTTTCTGTAAAGGCTCTATATAACGTCATGCTGCACAATCAATAGTTTCAGCTCCCAGTAGAGTTTACTGATTTCCTGTTTCTCACAGTAAAACAGAAAGACGTGAATGAAGTGAACGTAGCTCTGTGCTTTCATTTGAATAGGATGTATTTGAGTGTCTTTTCTTTCTTTCGCATTTTTCCCATTGCATTTAGCCCAGCGGTTCTCAACCTTTTTCTACTTTAAGGCCCACCTATTTGTACTTGTAACGAGTCGGGGCCCATTAAAAAAGATCCCCAATTATTTTGGCTCATCTATTATGTTAGAATCTAATAATCTACAGTAAAGTGCATTCATGGAATCCAACATCACTCCCTGTTACAGACAGGAGCCCAGGAATTAAATAAATGCAATAAAAATGAACTGTTTTTATTGTAGGTATTGTATTTAAAACTGTATGGATGTGCCAGAAGCCGACATAAAACTATGCATGCAGGGCGTTCTCAGTCAAAAGGCATTAATGATCCAAAAATGGAGTCTGGTCCATTAACACAAGAACTTATTGCCATGTTTGTGTTCAGCAAACAAGCAAATTATTAAAACCAAGAAGTACACTCGAAAGAAGTGGCTATAGAAACCAGTCAATGGGATTAGATCCTTACACGCTAACAAAGAAGGATTTTTCCTATGAGTTGGGAAATTCTCCATCCGTTCAGTTCCCCGATGTCTCAAACTACCTGGTGCTGCAGACATCGTTCTACACGGACACACAGATGGAAATCTGGAAGAGCATGGAGGCGTGCAACTTTTTATATGTGTCTGGGTTAAAGATCTGGGGATCAGGGCACTACAAGATAGACGGCGGTAGACAGATCAAAGTGCAGGAAGGGTGTTTAGTAGCAGGCGTGATATTTACAAAAACGAAAGCAGAATCATAAAGCAGAGAGTATTTAAACAGCGTCATAAACATGGCTAGAAACAAACATGACGGTGATAATGATGATACTTCAATCAACGTGACGGTGATAATGATGATACACAAATCAGTATCAGGTGTTTCCCATAACGACTGGGTCCCAGGAGCGTGCACAATGCGCTCTGTGAGTGAGCGTGGCCACTCAAGCTACGCCAGACTCAAGTGCGCGACGGTGTGATAGTCAAGTGTTCACCTGCTGTGTGACCAAAACTTTTAGCTCACGTGTATATGGCCATGCATCACCACCACAATGCCTCATTACTACGAGTAAAAATTAGCTTCAACTTAAAAAAAAAAATCACGGCCCACTAATGGGCTACGACCCAGTGGTTGAGAAACACTGATGCAGACCATTTCTTAGAGGGTTTGAAGAGCACTGAGAACACTGATAGTAAAAAGATGCTGGCAACAAATTCCTTTACTGTGTCTTTGATACAGCGATAAATTTCACGTTGAAAGACAGCAGATGTTATCCCTGTGGAAATCTGGAGCATAAAGCTCTTTGAAGCAAGTTGTATGCAAATGTAAATCTGGGTTAAAAGATATTTCATCCCAAGTAATCAAAGTAACTGACAGATTAGCAAACGACCAAACGAGTCTTTCGTTACAGCTCTAATTTCTCTGGAGAGAAACAGACTTAATCCAATTTTAACTATTTTATCAAAATATTATTATCCTTGTTTTGCCCAGACCTCCCACAGAAATACAGAGAAATTAAAAAAATATAAATAAATAAAGAGGACAGAAGTGCTTGTATCCATATTCTGTTAGGTAATATTTCAATATTATATTTAATTCAATCCAATTTTGAAGAAGATAACGGTTAGAAATTGTCTCAAAAACCCCTGTGAGACAGAGAACATGAGGAAGAAACAAACAGTATTAAATGTGTTGAACTCCTGAATGGCCAGGATGAGTATGTTATGAATAGTTATGATTAACAGGAAGTGCAAGTCGATAAAATCCAGGTAAGATTAACCACCTGGTACTCTGTACAGTTGCATCCATAAGTATTTGGACAGTGACACAATTTTTGCCATTTTTGCTTCTCTATACCAACCACAATGAATTTGAAATGAAACCATCAAGGTGTGACTGAAGTGTCGACTTTCATCTTTAATTCAAGGATTTAACAAAAATACTGCCTCATTTTTAATACTTCGATGAATCTCCTTTGCAGTCAATGACTACCTAAAATCTTGAACCTATGGACACGACCAAATGCTGAGTTTCCTCCCTTGAGATGATTTACCAGGCTTTTACGGTATGTACTTCAGCCGCCTTCAGTCGCTGCTTGTTTGCGGGTCTTTCTGTCTTCACTTTTGTCTTCAGTAAGTGAAAAGCAGCTCAGTTGGCTGTTTAAGAACATTCAAGTTCTTTGCCTTAAGAAGCTCTTGGATTGGTTTCGTGGTGTTTGGGGCCATTATCATCCATCTGTACTGTGACACACCGTCCTATCACAGTTTTGCAGCATTTGACTGAATCTGAGCAGAAAGTATATATCCACTTCAGAATTCATCCTGCTACCATCATTCTACCAGCAGTCACATCATATCTATCAACACCAGTGCCCCAGTTCCATTGGCAGCTATACACGCCCATGCCCACCATGTTTGACAGATGATGTGGTATGATTTGGATCATGAGCCCTTATTTTCCTTCAACACCTGTCCACGAAACTGCAGTGTGGGAAGTAAGGCCAGACTGGTGGACATTGACCGCTAATTTTCACATTTGTCCGTCTGTATTTCAAAAGCATCAAACTGGATGGCCCATGAAAAATGGTAAAGCTATAGGTCTAATCTCCTTCTAATTTTCTTCCAAATGTTACACTGGGCGAATACATTATGTTGTAACACGGCCTGTGATTGGCTGATCGCGGACGCTCTCGATGAATGACAAGTCGCCTCTCATCAGCGAGTAGAAGTGCATTCTGGCATGACACCATGCGATGCTGTTATCAGCTGGGTAGGTTTACCACTAACGTTAAAAGACAAGCATCATCAGGAAATGACATCCCCCCCACCCCCACATGAAAGCCCACTCCAAATTTTTCGAATTGGTTGCCATGGAAATACAGAAAAAATAAAAATCACAGAAATCCCAAAATGTCAAATGGCACAACTCCTCAAGTCACTTAACATAACTGTCAGGTTTCGTGAAAAAAATTCTTAATAATTTTTGCATTATGTTCCAGAAACTAAAATGTTTACAGACGGACAGACAGACAGATAGAGCGATAGCTATACCCCCCTGCATTATATGCCAGGGGGAATAGACTACTACAGGTTTTGGATCCTGACAAAGTGTTTTTTTCATCATATTTTAACCCTCTGGGGTCGAGAGCTTCTCTGGTGAAGCTCGGCAGGTTGAGAATGAGTAGGTCATGTACACTACCGTTCAAAAGTTTGGGGTCACCCAGATAATTTTGTGTTTTCCATGAAAAGTCACACTTTTATTTACCACCATAAGTTGTAAAATGAATAGAAAATATAGTCAAGACATTTTTCTGGCCATTTTGAGCATTTAATCGACCCCACAAATGTGATGCTCCAGAAACTCAATCTGCTCAAAGGAAGGTCAGTTTTATAGCTTCTCTAAAGAGCTCAACTGTTTTCAGCTGTGCTAACATGATTGTACAAGGGTTTTCTAATCATCCATTAGCCTTCTGAGGCAATGAGCAAACACATTGTACCATTAGAACACTGGAGTGAGAGTTGCTGGAAATGGGCCTCTATACACCTATGGAGATATTGCACCAAAAACCAGACATTTGCAGCTAGAATAGTCATTTACCACATTAGCAATGTATAGAGTGGATTTCTGATTAGTTTAAAGTGATCTTCATTGAAAAGAACAGTGCTTTTCTTTCAAAAATAAGGGAATTTCAAAGTGACCCCAAACTTTTGAACAGTAGTGTATTTAGATAAATATCTTTGCGAGGTTTTATCATACAAGCATGATAAACATATTGACAGAAACTTTATACTTTACACTCGTGTGTATTCACTGCCAAGTATTATTATATTTTTTAACTGACCTAAATTAGATGGAACATAAAATTTGTCCCCTTAGTCAGTCATACCGGAGTCGAAGCACTGACAGCCCACTTATGGGGCTTTTCCACTACCAACGCGGCTGAGTTGGGCTGAGTCGAGCTGAGTGGGGCTGTTGGAGTTGCATTTCGACTACAACCGCGCTGAACCGTGCTGGCTGGAAGTGGGTGCTGAGTGGTTCCCAGCGTGCTCGCGGGGCGTGTGTGGGCATGTGAGGACACTCCTCCTCACCCATCAGTGCACAGGGGAGTGTCTCCTCATGCCCCTAGCCCCACTCAGCTCGGTTTGGCTCAGTTCAGCCTCACTCCAAAACTGTGCGAGTTTTGGGTGCTGAGTGAGGCTGAAGTGAGCTCAGTCGTGCTGCTCTGAGGTAGTCGAAACGCGAGCCGTGTTGGGCTGAAGTGAGCTGAAAAAGGGTAGTGGAAAAGGCCATTATACATTCATAAAAGACTATTCAGATGGTAACGGCATGATAATCATTTTCACTCTTTCGGTTTCGATTGGTTTCTCTTTCGTTGTGTTTTCTTCTATTTTCTACGTTCTAGTCCAGCAGATTTTAGTCTGAATGCCAAATGATATGACCATGTCTAGTTTTGAGTCATTTTAAAAGTCACTTTGTTACAAAGTTATCTGGAATCTCATCCTCAAAAGTTTAAATCTATTTTGTAAGAATAGTTGTATTGTTAATTACTACATTTCTTATAGACTTATTATAAACATCTCATCTCATCTCATTATCTCTAGCCGCTTTATCCTTCTACAGGGTCGCAGGCAAGCTGGAGCCTATCCCAGCTGACTACGGGCGAGAGGCGGGGTACACCCTGGACAAGTCGCCAGGTCATCACAGGGCTGACACATAGACACAGACAACCATTCACACTCACATTCACACCTACGGTCAATTTAGAGTCACCAGTTAACCTAACCTGCATGTCTTTGGACTGTGGGGGAAACCGGAGCACCCGGAGGAAACCCACGCGGACACGGGGAGAACATGCAAACTCCGCACAGAAAGGCCCTCGCCGGCCCCGGGGCTCGAACCCAGGACCTTCTTGCTGTGAGGCGACAGCGCTAACCACTACACCACCGTGCCGCCCTATTATAAACATAGTATAAAAAATAGTCGTTGTTGACATAATGTTTCATGAGTGTTATTATAGTACCTACATATGAGTACCAGTAAGTTATAACCAACTGGAACATCCTTGCCCTCCCATACTCTTTTCTAGACATGGAACTGACCTGTGTGTGCTACTGTTTTCTTGGGTAGAACTTTAAGCATGTTTTTCTTGAATCTTCTGACATTTTCTTGTAAAGTATATTCAATTTGTAGTGTAATTAGCAACTAATCTCTAGTGTAATTTGGTCTTTGAAGATCACAGAAATGTCCCTGGAAATAGCTGAGAAGCCATCGCCAAGCATCTAAAGCCCTTCAGCTTCCGGGGCCCTAAGGCAGGCCCCAGACCCCCGGCCGCATTGTTCCAGGCCTTTGGCCCATCATTCAGACAGACTGAAATTTGGACAGACAGACAACATTGCAGACTTGTCTGTCCTGTAACAGTCTGCTTAAAATTACTTATTTCCCACAATGAACTGCCTAGCAGTTTACTGAGCCTGTGAAAATGGAGGGACGATGTGAAAAAAAATGTCTGGAAAAATGTCTATAAATTTCCTAAACAGTTAATGCGGTATTTTTGTGAAACCCTTTAAATGAAAGCTGAAAGTCCCCACTCAATCAATCACATTTTGATTTCTTCATTCCAAATCTGTTCTGGTCGTGTACAGAGGCAAAAACGACCAAAGTTGCATCGCTATCCAAATATTTATGGACCCGACTGTATACATTTTAATACTTTTCTCCAAGCTGCTATCTCTTAAGAGTTCCCATGAGCCCTGTGGTCTCATGTCAGATCGAAATCATGCATCACTAGCAATGTCGATAGTTCATGAACAATGTCTCGGTTCTTTCCAAGGACACTCCAAAGGGACGTGAATTTAAATGAAGACCCACGGCTCTGCCATTAGAAGCAGTGACACCATAAAAGCTGTCGGTTGAGCCTAATTAACTCTTAGTTCCTGGTACTGTGGTGCTTATATTATCTGTGGATTTGTTCCGATCAGTCAATGCTCACGATTAATCCCGATGTTTACTATGATCCTGTTCATCTTTTGTCCTTTTGTTGACTCTTTCTTCACAAACTATGGAAGACAATCTGACGAAACTGAAGACAAGGCAGGACCTTATCCCGCAAACACGCACAGTCCTGACATGAACATGGAACTGCCTTTGAATGTTTTTCTTCTGGATTGGACAACTGACACTGATTCCATCACTGTCCTGAGTTAAAACAGTTAAGACACTCACTACGTTTACATGCACATAGAGAGAATCGAATTTCTGCCGTTGCTCGACTGAAATCGAAGTTCAAAATGCCATGTATACACCTTAATTCGGCTGAAATTGAACCGAACTTGATTTCTCGGAATCGAGCTACACGACCTAGTTTATGCGATTTCTGCCGAGCTACTTTGTGCATGTATACCCTATCGAGCTAGTTGTCGAGCTACTTCCGGAAGTGACGAGTGACGAGACCACAAGCGGGAAACACAACAGCCTCGGTCGGCATGACAACGAATCATGACAACGGCATGAATCTTTTCTTTTTGTGGCATTGTTTGCACTGTTAAAATTTAGCTCACTTACTGTATCACCAAATACATCTGTACAGCTGTTGCATAGCTGTGAATTGTGTACATAAACAAGTCATTGTATTTGTGTGTGTGTGTGTATATATGTCCAACATCTGAAGAATGTCAATAAAAACAAAACAACTGAACTTTTTGTGTTTATTAAGACATAAGTTAAATTGTAAGCAAAAAAAAAATATTTTTTTGTAAGCAAAAAATGGACTTTAGAAAAATATTATTGTGCAAAATAAGTTGTCTTACAAAACAGTTTGTAGCCATACAGTCTGTTAGAGCAAGCCTAACAGCTTGAACACGGAACTACTACTGTTGCCAGATTGGGTGTTTTAAGTGTATTTTAGCGGATTTGAACATGTTTTGGGCTGGAAAACGTCAGCAGTATCTGGCAACACTATAGCTCTTCTTCATGACGACAACTGGAAGTGTACCAACACGATGGGGTGTGTAGCGCCACGTGTGGCTCGGGTGCACAATGCACCTTGCACAATAGCCCGATTTCACTTGTGCATGTAGGATTGGATTCCTCTGGCACCCCTGCTGGGACCCTTTGCTCGATTACCAACAGCAGCTCGATTTGGACGTGCATGTAAACGTAGTCAACGAGACTGGATAACGACCTAAATGATGTCCTTTCACTCTCAAAGCCTGTTTATTCATTAAAACAAGCAAACCGAGAACCTCTAATGCTACACGATCAGCAAATCCTTGCAAAATACAGTGTCTTGCAAAAGTATTCATCCCCCTTGGTGTTTGTCTTGTTTTGTCGCATGACAAGCTGGAATTAAAATGGATTTTTGGGGGATTAGCACCATTTGATTTACACAACAAGCCTACCACTTTAAAGGTGAAAATTGTTATTTTATTGTGACACAAACAATAATTAAGATGAGAAAACAGAAATCTGGAGTGTGTACAGGTATTCACCCCCCCCAAAGTCAATACTTTGTAGAGCCACTTTTTCCTGCAGTTACAGCTGCAATTCTCTTGGGGTTTGTCTCTATTAGCTTAGCACATCTAACCACTGGAATTTTTGCACATTCCTTAATGCAAGACTGCTCCAACTCCTTCAAGTTAGATGGGTTGCGTTGGTGTACAGCAATCTTCAAGTTATGCCACAAATTCTCTGTTGGATTGAGGTCTGGGCTTTGATTAGGCCATTCCAAGGCATTTAAACGTTTCCCTTTAAACCACTCCACCGTAGCTTTAGCAGTATGTTTAGGGTCATTGTCCTGCTGGAACGTGAACCTTCGCCCCAGTCTCAAACCTCTGGCTGACTCAAACAGGTTTTCCTCCAGAACTGCCCTGTATTTAGTGCCATCCATCTTTCCTTCAGTCCTGATCAGCTTTCCTGTCCCTGCAGATGAAAAATATCCCCACGAGAGATTGACAAACACCAAGGGGGATGAATACTTTTGCAAGAGACTGTATATATATTTTTCCGCCCGAATTTCCATTAAGTTTCTCCATTAAACGCACAAACCACTCACATCTTGGCCCCATCATCCACCACACTCTTAATCTTAAACTAAGCTTTTGTTTCATGTCAAAGGAACCATGCACCATCTGAGACAGAAAGGCACGTTCAAACTTGCACGAGTTGCTCTGGGAGATTGAATAAGGACAAAGACGGAGGGGGGAGAAAAAAAACCCTCGTGTAGGATTTACCAAACTAACTCACTGTTGTTGAAACCAGCAATCTAAAAGGTGGCCCTGTTTTTAAATAACACGCAAGCATGCTTATTCCAAGAGCAAGAGTAGTGAGTCAGTAATAAGATGTGTCTATGTTTGGTAGTTAAGTAAGGGTGAAGGAAAACAGCAGGCAGATCCCTGCAGGGAACAAAGAGCAAGTTAAAAAAAAAAAAGAACATTCAAAACAAACAAAAAGTTCTAGTAGAAGCAATGAAGAAAAAAAAAAAGATGTGTAAGATTCAGCATTTGGAGTAAAAAAATATGGTGTGTGTGTGCAATAAATGAGACAATGGAGAGCTAATGGGTTGCAGCCAAACAGTTGCGTGACTAGAGTAGACGGCCGAAGCAGGGAGAGGCCACATCCTGGCTTTTTCCTGCGGCAGCTGTTCAGATAAGGAAGCATTCTTGTCAGCGGTGCTTAGAGAGACCCCAGGGACCCTTGCGGGAGAGACATGAGTGTGTTGATTGCAGTAAACACCAAGTCCCATACCATTAAACCTTACACTCATGGGTGCAAAGAACTCCGTCCAAAAGCTGATCCACGGTATGTAGGTTCTCCCAAATCTGGCCGAGTGAACATTTTTTTCACACAATGTTCTGGGTAATTTTGCTTTTCAGAGAGAATGGAAGATGAAATATTCTGCCTGAAGCAACCTTACAAACTTTTTTTTTTGGATGTACTGTATTCCCAACAACGTTCAACAGACAGAGCAGATGATACTGTTTAAAAGCAGGTATAAATACGACATTATAAAAACTGCCAAACCTCACTCCAAGAATGCCAACACTGAGACGAATCCAAAGACTAGCACTGGTTGGTCTTAAAAGTAGACGGCCTTTCGATTTCATAAAATCGGTGAAATTTAGTTCCCTCTGAAATTTGGTTATTGTGAGATATGCTTATTTCTGGAATCTCTCACAAAATATCAGGCCATTCTGTGGCTGGGAAGTTATTTAATTTGAGGTGATTCCTGAGCAAATAATGTGCATGAAATCGCTGGCTTCACGCAGTCAAGCAGACAGAGGAAGTCTGTGTGCACATGCGCAGGATTACCGTCTTATTCTTTTGGGTTTTACGGCAGCTGCCATCCAGTGTTGCATTACTGCCATCTACAGGTTTACCTTTGAGCGTGCATTGACAGTTCCATCATTCTCTCGCTAAACAAACAGCTGATCACACCGAGATGCTCTCTGACCGCTAATATTTATCAGTTTGGTTCTGCGTTTCCTTTCCATCGTATATAACATAACGTCTTTTCTTCTTGCTTTCCGTTACTGCAGTAGGTCTTTCACGTTTCATTCGCGTCCTCCGTTTCCTTCGCCTGTTTCTCCTCCCCCTCATTCAGCACCATAATGCACAAACACTATTTTCCAAGGGGTTTTTTTCTTGTCAATTTCTGACTTATTAATCTCAACATTTCTGAGTTTTATTCCACACAAATGTATAACTTAATAATTTCAGAGTATATCGAAGATTTTTCTTGGAAATGTATGACTTTGATCACAGAAATTATGGGTTTTTTGTTGTTGTTGTTTTTTTAACCTCAGAATATTACCCCCTCCCTTGGCTCTGGTGTAGGTCATAAAAATAATTTTCCCCGACACCTAATTATTTTTGTTTAGTGGACCGAAAGCTACTGAATTCGAATCACAGACTTCCAATTTTATTAGTTTTTTTTTTAAATAGAACAATTAATGAATTTCAGGCCACGTGGCCCTAAATTCTCCGCTTTTTTTCCTGCTTCACCATGATCCAATTCAAGATACCACGTCATACATCACATGGTGGACTTTCCCCATTTGTGCAAGGCATTGTGGGATACAAATTTGAAACAGGAGAGAAAAATGGAGGACGTGAGTGTGCGAATGAAACGTGAAAGACCGACTACAGTAACGGAAAGCGAGAAGAAAAGACATTATGTTATATACGAAGGAAAGGAAACACAGGACCAAACTAATAAATATCGGCGGTCAGCGAGCACCTCGGTGTGATCAGCTGTTCATTTAGCGACAGAATGATGGAACTGTCAGTGCACGCTCAAAGGTAAACCTGTACATGGCAGTAATGCAACACTGTGGATGCCAGCTGCTGTAAAACCCAAAAGAAGAAGAAAGTAAACCTGCACATGCGCACACAGACTGTTTGACTGCGCGAAGCAAGCAATTTCATGCACATTATTTGCTCGGGAATCCCCTCAAATTAAATAACTTCCAAGCCACAGAATGGCCTGATATTTTGTGAGATATTACAGAAATAAACATATATCACAATAACCAAATTTCAGATGAAACTAAATTTCACCGATTTTATGAAATCGAAAGGCCATACAGCTTTAACCTACAATGGCCCGAATACACCATCATAAGAATGAGACTATTAGCCTAATTAGATTTCATGACCACGATGTAAACTAAGGAAACATAAATGATAAGTACAACCCCGATTCCAAAAAAGTTGGGACAAAGAACAAATTGTAAATAAAAACGGAATGCAATAATTTACAAATCTCAAAAACTGATATTGTATTCACAATAGAACATAGACAACATATCAAATGTCGAAAGTGAGACATTTTGAAATTTCATGCCAAATATTGGCTCATTTGAAATTTCATGACAGCAACACATCTCAAAAAAGTTGGGACAGGGGCAATAAGAGGCTGGAAAAGTTAAAGGTATAAAAAAGGAACAGCTGGAGGACCAAATTGCAACTCATTAGGTCAATTGGCAATAGGTCATTAACATGACTGGGTATAAAAAGAGCATCTTGGAGTGGCAGCGGCTCTCAGAAGTAAAGATGGGAAGAGGATCACCAATCCCCCTAATTCTGCGCCGACAAATAGTGGAGCAATATCAGAAAGGAGTTCGACAGTGTAAAATTGCAAAGAGTTTGAACATATCATCATCTACAGTGCATAATATCATCAAAAGATTCAGAGAATCTGGAAGAATCTCTGTGCGTAAGGGTCAAGGCCGGAAAACCATACTGGGTGCCCGTGATCTTCGGGCCCTTAGACGGCACTGCATCACATACAGGCATGCTTCTGTATTGGAAATCACAAAATGGGCTCAGGAATATTTCCAGAGAACATTATCTGTGAACACAATTCACCGTGCCATCTGCCGTCGCCAGCTAAAACTCTATAGTTCAAAGAAGAAGCCGTATCTAAACACGATCCAGAAGCGCAGACGTCTTCTCTGGACCAAGGCTCATTTAAAATGGACTGTGGCAAAGTGGAAAACTGTTCTGTGGTCAGACGAATCAAAATTTGAAGTGCTTTATGGAAATCAGGGACGCCATGTCATTCGGACTAAAGAGGAGAAAGACGACCCAAGTTGTTATCAGCGCTCAGTTCAGAAGCCTGCATCTCTGATGGTATGGGGTTGCATTAGTGCGTGTGGCATGGGCAGCTTACACATCTGGAAAGACACAATCAATGCTGAAAGGTATATCCAGGCTCTAGAGCAACATATGCTCCCATCCAGACAACGTCTCTTTCAGGGAAGACCTTGCATTTTCCGACATGACAATGCCAAACCACATACTGCATCAATTACAGCATCATGGCTGCGTAGAAGAAGGGTCCGGGTACTGAACTGGCCAGCCTGCAGTCCAGATCTTTCACCCATAGAAAACATTTGGCGCATCATAAAACGGAAGATACGACAAAAAAGACCTAAGACAGTTGAGCAACTAGAATCCTACATTAGACAAGAATGGGTTAACATTCCTATCCCTAAACTTGAGCAACTTGTCTCCTCAGTCCCCAGACGTTTACAGACTGTTGTAAAGAGAAAAGGGGATGTCTCACAGTGGTAAACATGGCCTTGTCCCAACTTTTTTTGAGATGTGTTGTTGTCATGAAATTTAAAAATCACCTAATTTTTCTCTTTAAATTATACATTTTCTCAGTTTAAACATTTGATATGTCATCTATGTTCTATTCTGAATAAAATATGCAATTTTGAAACTTCCACATCATTGCATTCCGTTTTTATTTACAATTTGTACTTTGTCCCAACTTTTTTGGAATCGGGGTTGTATCAATTATATAAGTATCATTATCATACTATATAAGTATTATATTGGCTTATATAAATATCAATATTACATTAATGTTATTTTGCAGACACGCTTATCCAGAGCGATGTACAACATACCCAGAGCAGCCTGGGGATTAGGTGCCTTGCTCAAGGGCACTTCAGCTGGTTCAGGAAATCAAACCAGCAAACTTTTGGTCTCAAAGCTGCTTCTCTAACCATTAGATCATGACCTCTCCATATATAATATACTGCTTTCGATGAGGGTGGGACGGTGGTGTAGTGGTTAGCACAGTTGCCTCGCAACAAGAAGGTCCTGGGTTCAAGCCCAGCAACCGATGAGGGCCTTTCTGTGTGGAGTTTGCATGTTCTCCCTGTGTCTGCGTGGGTTTCCTCCAGGTGTGCTGGTTTTTCCCACAGTCCAAAGACATCCAGGTTAGACTAATTAGTGGCTCTAAATTGACTGTGAATGTGGATTGTTGTTTGTCTTGATGTGTCAGCCCTGCGATGATCTGGCAACTTGCCCAGGGTGTATCCCACCTCTTGTCCATAGTCAGCTGGGATTGGCTCCAGCTTACCTGCAACCCTGTACAGGATAAGCGGTAATGGATGGATTTTGATGAGTTCAAAAAACCATTCTCTTACTCAAGTTGGAAAAAAATGGTATCGATGTATCCGTAGCTAGGACTGTTCTAATTTTATATTCCTACTCAGGGCAATTTGTAAACATGTTTTCAGAATGGGATTTGAAACCTCACTGAGGGGAAAAATTACTTCCAGAGAACCTGGCCAGATGGCATGGTGGTGTAGTGGTTAGTGCTGTCGCCTCACAGCAAGAAGGTCCTGGGTTTGAGCCCTGTGGCCGGCGAGGGCCTTTCTGTGCGGAGTTTGCATGTTGTCCGCGTGGGTTTGCTCTGGTTTCCCCCACAGTCCAAAGACATGCAGGTTAGGTTAACTGGTGACTCTAAATTTACCATGAATGGTTGTCTGTGTCTATGTGTCAGCCTTGTGATGACCTGGAGACTTGTCCAGGGTGTATCCCGCCTTTTGCCCATAGTCAGCTGGGATAGGCTCCAGCTTGCCTGCGACCCTGTAGAAGGATAAAGCGGCTAGAGATGATGAGATGAGATGAGAAAATGGCCAGCTAAATCTGTTGATCAACTGTTGCAAGTCATTGACGCAATGTGACGAAGCATATCAATATTTTTACAAATGTTTATCGTATTTATAGTTAATCCATGCTTAAAGTGCTTGGAAAGCTACACTAAGGTCAGGAAGCTTTTGATGTTCCTGTATCTCATAATGAATCAGAAGACCGTGTGTAGTTCAGAGAAGGTTGAGTCATAGTCTCATGCTCAGAAGCTCCGCCTATGGACAAATTATGGGAAATGGTACAGTATGGTCCAGAAGGTTCATTTTCTTAGCCATGTTTATTGACAAAACATAACAGACTCACTGGCTATAAGACTGGCTGGAGAGACTACAGCTTGAGTGATGATGGGAGTGGGCAGGGCTGGTTTGAAGGTGTTTGTTCTGTACGATGCAAAGTTACCATCAAAACACCCTGAGTCTATTCAATGAACAGGGATGGAGAAGCCCTACCAGGTATTTCAGGTTCTTTCCTGCCCTCATTTGTGTTTGTTTGTGCTTCTATGTTAAATTGTTCAATTTCGCAGGATTCTGCACTGCAAAAAGCAACCTTAAAATTCACATCAGGTCTTATTTCTCATACAAAATGTAACAGGAACTGACTACAGTATCTCCAATAGGAGATAGGAAATTAATTTATTATGATCTGTTAACACCACTGAAACATGGAAATCCTGCCTTCAGCACCTTCAAAGGAAATCCGGACCTTTCTCTGACGGATGGATATGAGACTAGACCACGCTCGACTCCTGCCTTCCAGTTATGAGACAGGAAGTCTATTCAAGCTCTAACATCAGACAAAGACTTTATAGATAACTGATCATTTCATTTCTTCTTCATTACTGAGCATCTTGCAGAACCAGCCACAGTTCTTCTGGACACTTTGACTGTCACACTTGCTTCTTAATTTTGCACCAAAACCCAGCAGCCTTCATTATTGCTGTGTTCACACTTAT
Source organism: Neoarius graeffei (assembly GCF_027579695.1). Classification (NCBI taxonomy): domain Eukaryota; kingdom Metazoa; phylum Chordata; class Actinopteri; order Siluriformes; family Ariidae; genus Neoarius; species Neoarius graeffei. The sequence goes on along the minus strand of NC_083577.1, from coordinate 21,505,170 downwards.
ACCGGTACGAAAGTGGTATAACTGTATCGATACAAAGTATACCGGTACAGTTTAGTGCATCTGTCCACACTAGCGAGAAATGTTTGCGGTTTTCTTTCACGGTAGTCGAAATGCGCGTGCGCGAAATCTTTCCGTGGTTACCGAGTAACTTCCTTCCGAGAATATGGCGGATGAAACAACGTGTGTGTGCTTTTTGTTGTCAATGTACAGTCTGTATTTCTGGTGGTCATTTATTCAGTCGAATCGTATAAAACGCGCGAGGCAGTTGAGAAAGAAACAAAGAAAACGAATCTCCCTTTCTCCCCCTCACTTTCTCCCTCTTCCCTTCTCTTCCCCTCCCTTTCTCTCCCTTTTCCCCTCTTCCTCCTTTCTTCCTCCCTCCTTTTCCCCCCCCTTTCTTTGCTCCATGTAGCTCCACGGTCGTTTTGAGCCATTTTGACGTTTTATTTACAGCTGGAAAGTACGTGCGTATTGCCAGAAGAAGTAGGAATGGTTCATTGCGCATGCGCATTATATTTGTATCGATACAGAACCGCTTCATCTGTCCACACTACAGCGAAGCGCTACAGTACCGATACTGTACCGGTACGAAACCCATACATTTGTGGGTTTCGTACCGATACAGTTATACCACTAGAGTACCGGTATAGTTGCTAGTGTGGACAGGTGTTGCGGTACGAAAGTAGTTTCGTATCGGTACAAAATCCCTAGTGTGGACAGGGTATTTGTTTTCTTCATGAAATATGCTGCTCAGATACAAACATTTAATTTTGTGCTGGAGAACGAATGTTTCGAAACCCAAAATGTTTTTGTACTAATGTAGAAGTCATAAAATAGAAATCTATAACAAAGTTTTGGGGAAAAAAATAGGGTGCTAAGACTTTTGCACAGTACTGTATATAAAAATAAATAAATACTGTACAATTATTATATTATTGACCTTTTGTTTGTGGTTCCAGTTGATAATGATTCTCCAAGTTCTTTCTTTAGAAGGCTGACTGTATAAGATTGGGCAATACCAAAATGTACTTTATGACTACCTCTTGACTAACCTTTAAAGATGATTGCTTAATATCTTTATCTCCCAGGTTGTACACACTAGCTACTGTCTATGTGTTTACTACAGTCTGACTCACAATCCACAATCAAAACCACAAGAAGTCCATTGAATAGTTAAAGGGAATAGATAACTCCTGTAATCAGGTCTGAGGCACATAAACATCGCAAGGAATTTCAAAGCTTGTGTACAAGCTTTTGCAATTTCAAAAATTGCACTCATTTTCTTTTTGTCTCCGTCAGCCGCATCATCACGATGATGAAAGCTCTACTCACTGGATCTATTCAACTATACAGGAACAAACCAGACCACATTCCACAGGTAATTTTACCAGAACGAACTGGTGGGTCTCACTGGGTTGTTTTTTGTTTTGTTTCCGAATGTCCAACTCTTTCCGAAAACCTAGTACAGGCATAAATAAGCTCCAAGTTCTCTGCCAGGTGGTATATTTGCATGTTTTGAAGGTATGGTTTGACAGAACAAGCTAGAACCCTTTCATTTATTTGCACCCAGCTCGGAGCCAAACAAGCCCTGATGTGTGCTCGCTTATCGGGATTCAGTAGAGGCCCATCTTTCTCCACTGAGGATTTTGCTTGTCTGATCTTTATCATTTTCCAAGATGATAATCAAAGGCCTGAGAAAAAGGAGCCAATGTGTTGGCGTCATTACGATTTAAAACAAAGATGGACTAGCCCAATATATGAGTAAATTTAGACGCCAGGATCTGATAAGCCAGCAGTTTGCATGGGGGTAGAGGGTTGTTTTGATAGGTGCACATTTGCTAAAAATTAAAGGGCTTTTTGGTGCCTTGATTGAACACTGTGTCTCAGTGAAATCTGAATAAAGTCTCTGAAACACAGGGAAGGTACAAAAGCCCCAAACCATAATGTTAGCATTATCAAAAGACATTATAAATGAGACATGTTTGAGAAAAAAAAGGAGTCTTTTAAGTCGTTGTTTTAGCTGGGTCAGTTCCCAGAGCTGTGTATTTTTTTCTTCTTTCTTTCAAAGATTTAGCTCTTAACTAAATGGTTCAAACATGTGTTCCTGGTCAAACCTTGAGTTGTAAACGCTCCCCTCCTTAACAAGAGCTGCATCTTTTTTTTTTTTTTCTACACAGATCCACTTTGCGTGCTAAGCATTTCCTCGATCGTTCAAGGAGGAAAATATTTGTTTTGGAATGTCATTGTGTCATTGTGAAACTGAATGAAAAGTTGCAAGACGACGTCTTTGAGCGCCGTCCAAGTGCGGTTCGAGATGGATCTCGGCCAAACCCGTTTTCTTTTAAATTTACAAAAACACATAATCACGCACATTTAAACTCAGTCAGGGGAAGACAATGTGCAGAACCACAATGAATCGCATTCAGCTGCGTACAAAGGCTTGGAAGGAATTGGATCTGGAATCACAATACAGCAATCTGATACCGGACAGTTTACAAAATGTCAGCCATTTTAAGTATTGTTCATTTAAATGTCTGCACTTCTACACCAACACAGTCGATCAATCAATGAAACCACTCGCTCAATCATTTCCATTTGAAGTCTCCTTAATTGTGCATGATAAAGTGTGAGAGTGAGCGTGCAGAACTTCTCATGACAGTTTTTGAAAACGTGATCTGAGAAACATCTCGATGGGGTTCTTCTAGAAGTTTCCTCAGGATGAGTATGGACCTGAAAACGATCAGTGAGTCAAATTACAGTAGCATGTTTCCACTGATAGCTATCTTTGATATATGTTGTAATATTAAAAAGTACCTTCTGGCACTTTTTTTTTTTTTTTGGATTTTATAGCATGTCTTCCTGTAAAATAGTTTGAAGTTGTTGACATGAATCATACTTTCTGAAGAAGCGATCAATCATGGATAAAGAACGACAAGCATAACGGATGTTCCAAAGCAATGAGCAAAGAAGACTGTAACACAACATGGTCGTTTGAATGTGATGTTTTCAACATGAGAATTGGATTTCCCATAACGCTTTGGTTCTTGGTATCTTACAGTGTTTTACAAAAGTATTCATCCCCCTTGGTGTTTGTTCTGTTTTGTCGCATTACAAGCTGGAATTAAAATGGATTTTTGGAGGGTTAGCACCATTTGAGTTACACAACATGCCTACAACTTTAAAGGTGAAAATTGTTGTTTTATTGTGACACAAACAATAATTAAGATGAAAAAATAGAAATCTGGAGTGTGCATAGGTATTCACTCCCCCAAATTCAATACTTTGTAGAGCCACCTTTTGCTGCAATTACAGCTGCAAGTCTCTTGGGGTATATCTCTATTAGCTTAGCACATCTAGCCACTGGGATTTTTGTCCATTCCTCAAGGCAAAACTGCTCCAACTCCGTCAAGTTAGATGGATTGCGTTGGTGTACAGCAATCTTCAAGTTATGCCACAGATTCTTAATTGGATTGAGGTCTGGGCTTTGATTAGGCTATTCCAAGACATTTAAATATTTCCCTTTAAACCACTCCAGTGTAGCTTTAGCAGTATGTTTAGGGTCATTGTCCTGCTGAAACGTGAACCTTTGTCCCAGTCTCAAACCTCTGGCTGACTCAAACAGGTTTTCCTCCAGAATTGCTCTGTATTTAGTGCCATCCATCTTTCTTTCAGTTCTGACCAACTTTTCTGTCCCTGCAGATGAAAAATATCCCCACAGCATGATGCTGCCACCACCATGCTTCACTGTAGGAATGGTGTTCTCAGGGTGTTGGGTTTGCGCCACACATGGCATTTCCCATGATGACCAAAAGATCAATTTTAATCTCATTTGACCAGAGAATCTTCTTCCATGTGTTTGAGGAGTCTGCCACATGCTGTTGGGAAAACTCTAAACGTGTTTTCTTAAGCAATGACTTTTTTGGCTACTCTTCCATAAAGCCACATTCTGTGGAGTGTACGGTTTAAAGTGATCCTATGGACAGATACTCCCATCTCCACTGTGGATCTCTGCAGCTCCTTCAGTGTTCTCTTTGGTGTCTTTGTTGCATCTCTGATTAATGTCCTCCTTGCTTGTCCTGTGAGTTTTGGTGGGAGGCCTTCTCTTGTCAGGTTTGTAGTGGTGCCATATTCTTTCCATTTTGCTATAATGGATTTAATGGTGCTCCCTGGGATATTCAAAGTTTGAGATATTTTTTATAACCCAACCCTGATCTATACTTCTCCACAACTTTGTCTCTGACCTGTTTGGAGTGCTGCTTGGTTTTAATGTTGCTTGCTTAGTAGTGTTGCAGAGTCAGGGTTCTTCCAGAACAGGTTGATTTATACAAACATCATGTGACAGATCATGTGACACTTTCATTGCACACAGGTGGATCTTAATCAACTAATTATGTGACTTATGAAGTGAACTGGTTGGACCAGCTCTTATTTAGGGGTTTCGTACGAAAGGGGGTGAATACCTATGCACACTCCGGATTTCTGTTTTTTCATCTTAATTATTGTTTGTGTCACAATAAAACAATTTTCACCTTTACAGCTGCAGGCATGTTGTGTAAATCAAATGGTGCTAACCCTCCAAAAATCCATTTTAATTCCAGCTTGTAATGCGACAAAACAGGACAAACACCAAGGGGGATGAATACTTTTTCAAGACACTGTAGGTACTATCATGACTATCATCACTGGCTACTTGTTACCTATGCCACAGAAGTTTTCAATCCTCAGTCAGATTCATAGTTTGATGGACAGAAGGAAGACAAGGACAACTCGGGAACAAAGGATAAGTGCTCAGAAAGGTTTTCCCACAATGTTTATAGTATGTGCGTCCAATTCTGGAAAAATGAATGTTGATGTGCTGTATTCATATTCGTATTAAGCGCACACTTCCTAGAATATGAATGGAGACAATTCACTTTCATCTTGAAAAACTTTAGGTTTGGCCCTTTTTTTTTTTGCCCAGGAGTGTATTTTGGAGCAAACTATAGCACAGATACACCTCCTGCTCTCCTATTGGCTGACCAAGAGCTCCTCATAGAGTGCTGCACAAAACAGAAAACTATACCAAAAAGCTAGCATGAAACCAGATTGAGGCTTTGCTTGTGATGCTTACAAGAAGTTCACGGAAAGGTTAATTTGCTGAATACAGGAAGCGCCATGTGGCATGCTCATACAGAACTCGTACAAAAGTACGAAAAGAGGAACTGGGTAAGAGGGCAGCTAGGGGTGTCCTGAACACAGGGAGGAGTCAAGGCATCAGGAATGTCACCATCTCAGGTGGAGACTTCCAGGCAATGGAAAGAGAAAAAAAATGTTTTGTTCTTAGGTAAATCTTTTGCATTATGTGGGTTGTTTTTTTTTTTCTTTCACCACACTCCCTAGTTCTTCCTAACATGCTTCCTTTCAGGTTTTTCAGTTCATGCATCACACACAGACAGACATCAACCTCTGAAAGACGGAGATCGGTCCATGTAAGGAGTAATCATTTTTATTCATGATTTTTTCTCGGACAATAAACAAGGCCGAATAAGGTGTGGTTAAGATATGTAGTTAAGCTCAAGAACAGAGAGACAGCCCAGGGTTTTTATGAGTGCTTCATGACTGAACGGAGCCAAATGACTGACTCAATGGCATTTTGTATGACTAATTGCTTTGATGCAAGATAAAAGCTCCTCATGTACGTTCACTTCACTGGCCTCGTTATTTCAATAAGCCACATGTTTCTCCTTTGTTCAGTACAAGTTTGGCATCAATTTATTCTAATTATGAACTTACTTTTATCATAATACTCGTATATCTAATGACAATGTATTCCTCCATCTTGAAATATTGATAGGTTTCCTGCAACGGCCAATTGATAGAAATCCAGTCGGATTAACTCTTTACCCCATAATGACGACATATGACGACCCCGTGTATATCCCATAATGACGACATATGACGCCTTGTCTAAAACCTTGTCTTTAGACTTTTTTTCTTGTAAATATATTCTAAGGGTGAACAGTATATACACTACCGTTCAAAAGTTTGGGGTCACCCAGACAATTCTGTGTTTTCCATGAAAAGTCACACTTTTATTTACCACCATAAGTTGTAAAATGAATAGAAAATATAGTGAAGACATTTTTCTGGCCATTTTGAGCATTTAATCGACCCCACAAATGTGATGCTCCAGAAACTCAATCTGCTCAAAGGAAGGTCAGTTTTATAGCTTCTCTAAAGAGCTCAACTGTTTTCAGCTGTGCTAACATGATTGTACAAGGGTTTTCTAATCATCCATTAGCCTTCTGAGGCAATGAGCAAACACATTGTACCATTAGAACGCTGGAGTGAGAGTTGCTGGAAATGGGCCTCTATACACCTATGGAGATATTGCACCAAAAACCAGACATTTGCAGCTAGAATAGTCACTTACCACATTAGCAATGTATAGAGTGGATTTCTGATTAGTTTAAAGTGATCTTCATTGAAAAGAACAGTGCTTTTCTTTCAAAAATAAGGACATTTCAAAGTGACTCCAAACTTTTGAACGGTAGTGTATATATACAAGGGTGGCTGTAGCAACTGCTTTAAGGGGTAAAGAGTTAAAGGTCAACCTGTCTAGACATTTGGTCATTGTTTCAGGTCATGCATGGCATTTGTCTCTTAGCAGATGTTCATTACTGATATGAACTTGTTTGATTTTTAACAGTCGAGGAGCCACCAGTATAAGTCGTAAGAATGTGCTTTTGGTTTGTTGAATCAGATTGTCCATGTGATAATCATTCCTGTGCACAGAATATTCATCTTCACCCAGTGACTATGGTCACCGAGTAAAGCGTCATGACATCAGGACAACATCTATAGCTTCTGCTTGACACAACGAAGGGAACGAAAGTCTTTCTGCAGGGTTCTTTGGACAGTCAAAGGTTCTACTGTGACCCGTTTCTGAAAGTCTGAAAGTGCAGTCGATTTGGATGTTTTTTCTTTGTCGAGCCATGCCTGAGAGTATAGTGGAGGATTTCCAACATTCTTATAAAATCTCACAATGCATGGTGATGGGTTAGTGTCCAAAGGACAAACTAAAGAAGGCTGTAGGCTGCTACATGGAGCCTAGTACCATGGAACGTTTTGTAACTTGAAATCACTTTAAATGGAAACACATCTGGACTCGATTACGATGATGACCTGAGCTGGAGAGTGTTTCAAAAATTATTTCCTTCTTTCCTTAGATTCAGTTACTGACTTGACTGAATGACCCTAAAGCAAACACTTCACTACTCATACTAACCGATAAACAGGAGATTTCTGACTCATCAAAAGTCACACTGACTCTGTCCACTTTTACCCAAATAAAACAAACTGCTTTCGGACTGACCATTGAAGAAGCTCTTGACTTTCAGGTAGCCCACGCTCAGACGCAGGACTGAGAGTTTGTCCAAGCGAGTGAGCACGCTCTCAGAGAAGGGAAGCATGTTGGTCAGCCTGTCCAGTTCGGTGTTCAAGCGATCCCTGTGCCTCTTCGATGGATTGGACTTGGTGGCATCATTAGAGGGTTTCCTATTGAAGGAAAATGAAAGCATATTGAAGGGCAGTTTTGTTGTAAACTCGAGAAGCTTGACAAGTGCATATCTAATAACATTTGTGTGGGGAAAAAATACACAAAATAAGACCAACCCATCATAAAAATGAGCATTTTCTTGTAAATAATTTTATATGGTAGAAATTGTTACGTGTCAGTGGGCTTGCATTTGTGTGCACTCTCTCTGGTCTCTTTCTTTCCCTGTTTGTTTGCTCTTCTGTCTCTAGAGAACCTACTGGCAATCATCATTAACTCTTGACAGGAATGGACCAATGGGAAGGCAAGAACCCAACCAAAAGGCAGAGCTATCTGTTAAAAAGCAGCACATTGACGCCCTTTTGGCTCATTGTTATCCTGCTTGTTTGCTAGCCTGTTTTGTTGGTGTTGGTGTTGGTCCCTCTTCCACTCTTTATACGAGCCCCCTTAGTTTGAGAACAGCTAAGATTGTGTGTGTGCATCTACATTCCATCACGTAGGTGTTTTTGAATGTCTAGACACACTCGGTTAGAGGGCAGGAGTAGCTCCCCACTCTTGTATTTCTTGTTAGCTTAGCCTATTGTAGTTAGCCATTCCTTGTTTTATGTTTTTCCAGTCAGGTTAGCTACTTCATATCTAGCCTAGTGTCATCACCTTTTTACAACATTCATTTCTTTGGCAGTCCTCATTCTCTCTCCTAAGTGAGACTAGTTTCCCCATCATCCTGGTTTTATGGTTGTCCTGTTCTTACTGTCTGTACTCTGACAAAGTTTTTTTTCCTGTCTTGGAAAATAAATGTGCATGTTTATATATACATATATTTATATTAAATTAACTTTATTACCACTATGCTAGTTCTATGCTTATTTTGTTGTATGTCCATTATCCATTCTTTGTAACCGCTTATCCCGTGCAGGGTCGGGAGCAAGCTGGAGCCTATCCCAGCTGACTATGGGCGAGAGGCGGGGTACACCCTGGACAAGTCACCAGGTCATCGCAGGGCTGACACATAGAGACAAACAACCATTCACACTCACACCTATGGTCAATTTAGAGCCACCAGTTAGCCTAACCTGCATGTCTTTGGACTTTGGGGTAAACCACAGCACCCGGAGGAAACCCACGCAGACACAGGGAGAACATGCAAACTCCACACAGAAAGGCCACCATGGGCCACTAGGCTTGACCCCAGAACCTTCTTACTGTGAGGCGACAGTACTAACCACTACACCACCATGCCACCTATCTTGCTGTATGTGTGTTAAATAAAAGGTCTGACCACAACTTCTACAGTACCTCCATTTACCATCACTATCATCCAACCAGCCTTCTCTACGGAGAGCTTGCGGTCAGTAAATGCCCCACCAGAAGACCAAAGCGACATTATAAGGACATTTGCAAATGAGACCTGAAGGCCTTGAACATTGACTTATGCTCCTGGGAGAACCTGGAACTTAATAGACCTGCCTGGAAGCTAAGCAACTATGAGAAGACCCTGATGAGGCAGGCTGAAGAAAAAAAAAGAACAGCAGAAGGAACAGCAACAGAGAGGACACCCTCCATCAACCCATATCTGCACCCTTTGCAGACGGGACTGCTTGTCAAGAATCGGTTTTGCCAGTCATGCCCAGCAAAGTGCGAATCCATAGACTCAAAAGACTGATGGATGCCTCCTACATCCAACCAACCCACAATTTTAAACTGTTACTGCTCTTACACTCACCCGAGGCCTTTGCCTTCTGTGGAACATAACAAAATTCAGACGGACCTTCGGATACGAAATAAGAGATTATAATTTTTACCTAAAATTGCTAGACTGCGAGTTGGCCTAGTGGTTAATGTGCCTGCCTCTCAACTGGGAGATCGCGAGTTCTCCTTGCGGTCGGGTCATACCAAAGACCATCATAAAAATGGTACCTACTGCCGTCTGTCAAGGTCCGCTGCATTACAGACGCGAGTGGGGAGGCAAACTCTTGCGCTTACCAGAGGACTAGTCCCCCACTGTAACTCTAGCTATGTGAAAGGCCGAGGGCTACAGAAACGGAGATCGGTGCCACCATATGGTGCAGGAAGGCTTTTTGAGAATTGCTAGAATATTTCTAGGATTTTATTTTATAGCTGTTTATTTCCTTTTGACTACTTTCCAAAGTAGTTACAGACACATTGACTTGTTTAAAGGGTAAGAATAATATATATTATTTTATATTATATGGGCAGCACAGTGGTGTAGTGGTTAGCACTGTCGCTTCACAGCAAGAAGTTTCTGGGTTCGAATTCAGCAACCGACAGGGGCCTTTCTGTGTGGCGTTTGCATGTTCTCCCCTTGTCTGCGTGGGTTTCCTCTGGGTGCTCTGGTTTCCCCCACAGTCCAGAGACATGCGGTTAGGTTAACATGGGGCAGCCATGGCCTGAGGTTGGGCTGAAGTGCCCTTGAGCAAGGGCACCTAACCCACAACTGCTCCCCAGGCGCTGTAGCATAGCTGCCCACTGCTCTGGGTATGCATGTATGCTCATTGCTCACTTGTGTGTGTTCACTGCTTCAGATGAGTTAAACGCAGAGGTTAAATTTCACTGTGTGTTTAAGGCCACATCCACACGACAACGGCAACGTGATGTTATTTAAAAAAAATATCGCCTCCAAATGGGCAACGATCAGTAGAAATCAGGTCCATATGGCAACGCAACGCTTGCTGAAAACGATGCAATACACATGCCACACCTCTAGGGGCGCTGTAAGACGGTCCCTTCGGACACACCAGAACAACCCATACGAAAAAGAACAGTAAAGAACTTATAAGAGTTTACCACTGTCTTAGTAGTAAATCCTTATAAATATAAATAAATATATATGCCATGTATGATTTACTCCTGAAAGTGGCCCATTTTGCATTTTCCTCATACAAATTTTTTATGAAAATCTAGTATGTATGAAGTGAACGTTGTGCATGGTTTTTACAGATAATGTGTATGATGAATTACACTGTCTTTGTATGCTTCATGTAATGTTTGTAGTTTTAAATTATATTTTACAGTTTAAAATGTACATGCCTTTTATATGTAAATCCAACACAAACATATGTGGATTTACATATAAAAGGCATATACATTTTAAACTGTAAAATATAATTTAAAACTACAAACATTACATGAAGCATACAAAGACGGTGTAATTCATCATACACATTATCTGTAAAAACCATGCACAACGTTCACTTCATACATACTAGATTTTCATAAAAAATTAGTATGAGGAAAATGCAAAAGGGGCCACTTTCAGGAGTAAATCATACATGGCATATATATTTATTTATAAATCCTTATAAGGATTTATCCTTATATTTATAAGGATTTACTACTAAGACAGTGGTAAACTCATAAGTTCTTTACTGTTCTTTTTCGTATGGGAATAGAAGTAAGGACGCATGCGCATAAACTATTATGCGCGAGACTTCATATTAGCCACAAAGTCAGGAAAATCTGTTCGTAAAATTACATTATAATGACCAAATACAATGAAAAGTATTTTTCCAGTCTCACCTGTGAAAGGTAATCCCATGTGATCTCGTTTGGACGGTAAACCTGTTGGTACAGTTAAACGCAGCTAATCTTTATTCTCCGCTTTGACCTTTCCAATATGGCGGCGAGGATGACGTACGCGGAAGGCGGCGTCTTTAATGGTCCGGAATAAATTGAATACTACAGGTTGATGGATTAATTTGCTGTTTCTCACCTGTGAAAGGTAATCCCATGTGATCTCCTTTGGACGGTAAACCTGTTGGTACAGTTAAACGCAGCTAATCTTTATTCTCCGCTTTGACCTTTCCAAAATGGCGACGAGGATGACGTACGCGGAAGGCGGCGTCTTTAATTGTCCGGAATAATTTGAATGATACACGTTGATGGATTAATTTGCTTTTCTACGCCCTTTTTTGAGGAATGTATTGTAGGACTTAAACCATCATCTGAAGAGGTGAGATCGCTCCTTTTTTCCCCTTATTTTTGCTGGCGGGATTGACTCTGCCCTAAGGGCTATTCTCTCTCTCTCTCTCACTTTGCACCAGGCATTACACAATAAATATTCACAGTGAAAATATTTTGTAAGCGCGTTTCATTAACCAATTTATAGGATTTCTTGACAACTCGCATCGCATCGCAGTGAGATCATTGGCACTACTGGTGTTAAGAATCAGACCATTTCATAAATGAATATTTTGCTGTAGAGCTGCAGTGTTTGTACAATTGCATGTTTTTGCTTCACTATTACTGTCACTATTCTGCTTCTTGCATTACTACTGTGAACTAACACTGAACATAATAATAATAATAATAATAATATCCAAGCTCGTGTTTCACTCTCACTAGTGCTCTGTAAGGCTTTTTCCTGGTGATATTCGTTACACTTCTACCCGGCGTGAAGCATTCACAGTCATGTGGTTGTGACGTCATCGTAAACAAATCCGTTTTACTCATCCAGACGACTTCACAACGGCAACGTTGCCAGATCTTTCCACTCTGGAACCCGTTCTCAAAAAGACTGCGTTTTGGGCACCCAAAACGCCGGCGCCGTGTGGACGCCAGGCCTAAACGATAAGCAATTGTATCGGAGTCACCTGAATCCGTTGCCGTGTGGACAGGGCCTAAGTCTGCTTGAGTGTACGTGTGATAAATAAAGGCTTCTTCTTGGCTTGGCTTGGCATAAATAAATAAAGTAACCAGTCACACCTCTGGAAAAAATTTCAGAGCAATCCGTTCATAACTTTTTCCGTAATGTTGCTAACAGACAAACCAACCAACCAACAAACAAACAAACAAACGCTACCGAAAACATAACCTCCTTGGCGGAGGTAAAAATACTTTGTGTCTCTGAACAAACAATCCAAACATCACAATCATCTCCCACCATGAAGTAGAGTAACATGTTCGACTTACTTTGGAAAAGAAGAGTTGGAACTTTGTTTTTGACCGTCCAATTCAAATACAAATTGGGGGTGGGAAAAAACAACACACACCCCTCCATGTTTGTCTTTTGCTAGAAACAGGCTATCCGGCTAACTGTCGGTGATGTAGTGGTTAGCACTTTCACCTCACAGCAAGAAGGTTCCGGGTTTCTGTGTAGAGTCTGTATGTTCTTCTTTTGCCTGTGTGGGTTTCCTCCCACTTCAAAGACATGCAGATTAGGTACAAAATTATTGAACTTGTTGTATGTTGCTCTGGATAAGAGTGTCTGTTAAATGCCTGTAATGAGTGATTTATATTCACCTCCTCAATACGGAGAACTCGACAGTCAGTATTCTAGATTTAACAAATGAATATGTCTGTATGATGATGATGATTTATCTGAAACAGCTACTATTTTGTTTATTTTTGATGCTCTGAGCGGCCATATTTTTTTTTTAATTTGACGTCACTTGGTGAACTCAGGTTTGAGAAGACCGCCCTGAGTTTCCTGAGTAGGAATTCTGGGTTTTCCTTGGCTTTTCCTAGTCAGAGACCGTGTCAGAAGTTTTACTCGAATGCAGGATAAGTAAAGATGCTACACGTCAATGTCAACACAGTGTTCATTTTGATGTGTCCCGGATAAGACAGTACGAAATTATATGACACGTAGAGCACATCCATTGTAGACTATAGTCTTCATATTGTAATTATGATTATAATTATAGTTGTTATAGTGTTATAAGAATGGAACGTCTGGGGTTTTTTTTACACATCCAACCATCATCATATGAAACGCTAGCTCTTAGATGTGTGGTGTTATTTTGTTGCAGTTTAATGGTATGGTTTTATAATTGTAGTGTAACCTACTGTAAGAATGAAAGTGGGTGAAAGTGTGCTCGCAGATAGCTCGGGAAGCAACAGATCTCCAGCCAAAGCATGATGCCTGTTTAGGATACAATAAAGCCTCTCTCCTCAAAGCCACATCAAAAACCACTCCCAGACTTCCTCTGTGCTAATAATGAGACTATGTTTAGACTAGCAGGACAGTATTTGTCTTTGAGCATGCAAGTTTCAGTTCAATGGTTCATTAGTAAAATGTAATGCAAACAAGTAGGCAAAACATAATTATGCACACTCAGAATGGAAGCATGTGCAGGTGTTGTCGAGCTGTGCTATGACTACGCTTGTTTGGGTCAAAAATAAAACATGCGTGTTGCGTCGAGCTTGTGAAGTCCAACAGTCTTCGCCATTTGCAAATGATCTTACTCTGGCTGGCGCCCAGTACTGGCCTGCTAAATATGAATCACTCGGATGAAATGTGAACTCATCACACATCAGCCATGTTATACATCGAAAACACATGTCGTGGTCAACGCTGAGATAAATTCCGGAGATTATTTTGAACGCGATAGCTCGAAAGGAAGAAACAAGGTGCTCCAGGTTACGTGTCCAGTATCAGTATCAGGATCAGTATCAGGATCAGTCTAGTTCCAGATGTTCAGTAACATCTTTTTTTCCCCTTTCTTTTACCATATGTTATTCTTTTTTATATTTGTATATGTAAATACTTAATTTAATTTAATTTATCTAAAAGTTTTCTCTATTTTCTATTCTCTGTTTATCCTGTAATGATGCTGCTGGAATTTTAATTTCCCTGAGGGAACCCTCCCAAAGGGATCAATAAAGTTCTATCTAATCTAATCTAATCTAATCTAATCTAATCTAATCTAATCTAATCTAATCTAATCTAACAGCATACAACCCCGATTCCAAAAAAGTTGGGACAAAGTACAAATTGTAAATAAAAACGGAATGCAATAATTTACAAATCTCAAAAACTGATATTGTATTCACAATAGAACATAGACAACATATCAAATGTCGAAAGTGAGACATTTTGAAATTTCATGCCAAATATTGGCTCATTTGAAATTTCATGACAGCAACACATCTCAAAAAAGTTGGGACAGGGGCAATAAGAGGCTGGAAAAGTTAAAGGTACAAAAAAGGAACAGCTGGAGGACCAAATTGCAACTCATTAGGTCAATTGGCAATAGGTCATTAACATGACTGGGTATAAAAAGAGCATCTTGGAGTGGCAGCGGCTCTCAGAAGTAAAGATGGGAAGAGGATCACCAATTCCCCTAATTCTGCGCCGACAAATAGTGGAGCAATATCAGAAAGGAGTTCGACAGTGTAAAATTGCAAAGAGTTTGAACATATCATCATCTACAGTGCATAATATCATCAAAAGATTCAGAGAATCTGGAAGAATCTCTGTGCGTAAGGGTCAAGGCCGGAAAACCATACTGGGTGCCCGTGATCTTCGGGCCCTTAGACGGCACTGCATCACATACAGGCATGCTTCTGTATTGGAAATCACAAAATGGGCTCAGGAATATTTCCAGAGAACATTATCTGTGAACACAATTCACCGTGCCATCCACCGTTGCCAGCTAAAACTCTATAGTTCAAAGAAGAAGCTGTATCTAAACATGATCCAGAAGCACCGACGTCTTCTCTGGGCCAAGGCTCATTTAAAATGGACTGTGGCAAAGTGGAAAACTGTTCTGTGGTCAGACGAATCAAAATTTGAAGTTCTTTATGGAAATCAGGGACGCCGTGTCATTCGGACTAAAGAGGAGAAGGACGACCCAAGTTGTTATCAGCGCTCAGTTCAGAAGCCTGCATCTCTGATGGTATGGGGTTGCATTAGTGCATGTGGCATGGGCAGCTTACACATCTGGAAAGACACCATCAATGCTGAAAGGTATATCCAGGTTCTAGAGCAACATATGCTCCCATCCAGGCGACGTCTCTTTCAGGGAAGACCTTGCATTTTCCAACATGACAATGCCAAATCACATACTGCATCAATTACAGCATCATGGCTGTGTAGAAGAAGGGTCCGGGTACTGAACTGGCCAGCCTGCAGTCCAGATCTTTCACCCATAGAAAACATTTGGTGCATCATAAAACGGAAGATACGACAAAAAAGACCTAAGACAGTTGAGCAACTAGAATCCTACATTAGACAAGAATGGGTTAACATTCCTATCCCTAAACTTGAGCAACTTGTCTCCTCAGTCCCCAGACGTTTACAGACTGTTGTAAAGAGAAAACGGGATGTCTCACAGTGGTAAACATGGCCTTGTCCTAACTTTTTTGAGATGTGTTGTTGTCATGAAATTTAAAATCACCTTATTTTTTCTCTTTAAATGATACATTTTCTCAGTTTAAACATTTGATATGTCATCTATGTTCTATTCTGAATAAAATATGGAATTTTGAAACTTCCACATCATTGCATTCCGTTTTTATTTACAATTTGTACTTTGTCCCAACTTTTTTGGAATCGGGGTTGTAAGATTTTAAGAAAATTTAAGTAATATAGTATGCAGATTCTTTACATCAAAGACAGAAACTATAGGGCATTCAAGCATACATTTTCACAGTAATGCAAGCAAACCAATCAATGCTGATTGATAGAGGTCACACAAAGAAAGAAAGAAAGAAAGAAAGAAAGAAAGAAAGAAAGAAAGAAAGAAAGAAAGAAAGAAAGAAAGAAAGAAAGAAAGAAAGAAAGATAAGTAAATAAATAAATACAGTATACTGTGCAAAAATCTTAGGTACATGCAATGTTTTTACATTAAAAAATACCATAAAGAAGAGTAAACAATAATAAATGAAACAAAGTCCGTATTTGGTGTGAGACGACCCTTTGCTTGAACAAAAAATAGTAGTCTCAGGTACAGTGAGTGCAGTTTTATAAGGAAATGAGCTGTAGGTTTTACTGAAAATCTTGCAGAACCAGCCACAGTTCTTCTGGACGCTTTGACTGTCACACTTGTTTCTTCATTTTGCACCAAAACCCAGCAGCCTTCATTATGTTTTCTTTCTTAATCTGAAAAGTGCTCTCTTATGTAATATGCTGCTCAGATAAAACACTTTTTTTCTGTATCATTTAACTTTGTGCTGGAAAACAAACGTTTGGAACTCTAAAATGTTTTTGTACTGACTCAATAATGTACGGTAGACGTCATAAAATAAGAAGACATAAGTTTGTACTAAAAAATAGGGTGTATAAGGCTTTCTTTGTACTGCAAATAAAAACAGAAACACGATATAACAAAAATGCAAGATTATACTGTGTGTGTGTGTGTGTGTGTGTGTGTGTGTGTTTATATATAAAGTTTATTTATTCTGTCCACATTCACTGGATATGAGCAATCGTGCGCTCTGATTGGCTCCTCCACTACTAGGCTATCAGCTCATATATCGTGAGTAGAGAAAAAGAAAATGGCAGAGCGTGTTGCTGAACCAACTGAGGACGAAATAAAAATTCTACTCGAAAACAAAACCCCAAAAAATACAAAAAAAACCCAACAAAATATGGAATAAAAAAGTATTTGATGGTAAGAACGTATCTTTTTTTAATTTTTCAAGAATTATTATTATCGCATTTTTCACAAATTGCTACTGTCATTTCACTGGTTTGTTTACATTCTAAGCGGAAATGATTTTGTCAGACATTTTGTATAAAGTTTTTATTTGTCAAATTTGCAAAAAATAAAAATAAAAATGCTCTGTTTCTGAAAATCCAGTGAATGTGGATAGAATAAAACAGTTATTCCACTCACTCTCATCGTACATGGCTTATAGCCAACTTGGTGCTACACGCCTTGTCAGCTATCAGCTCATGTACGACTCAATTTCGGGGAATAACTGATATATATCTCAATGGGAGGGGGGGATATCACATGGTTGTGCGAAGATATGAAGTTTTCTTGCAGTGGTGAATGTACATATTCACAGCTGAGCAAAGTGAACGAGTGAAAATATTTTCAACATGAGAAGATAAACTTCATATCTTCATGCCACCATGTAATGGTCTTTATATTATTTGGACACATCCACAAAAGATACGCAAGTTAATCAAAAAAAGAATTTTAATTTTGAAGCAGTCAGCCATTTTGATAACACACGTCTAGTCAGCAGTGACGTCATCAGAGTGAAATATCAGGAATTATTATGCATACAGGACACTTTCTCCATGGAATAAAAACATGTACTCTATTCCCTTCTAGTGGGTTTATTGACAGCATGCAATATTGTTATCATATCGCTTATCCTCCATGTATTACGCCACTCTCCCCAATGGAGAATGAGTGTGCAATATTGTTATAATATTGCACATTGTCAAGACAACACAATGTCAGACATCAGAGCTCATGCGAAGATTCAATGACAAAACTTTTCTGCCGTGCATGCACACAATCATTTTTTTGTCAGCCGGGAAAGAGAAAATACAAGGCAAATCCAGTGCCAGGTTTAAGCACTAAATAAATAAACTGAAACTAAAGACGCGCTGAACATCCGAAATGCTACCAAAACTTCATTACATATTCTTCACGCATATTTACAAGAGAAAAGCATACCAACGGACATCAAAAAACTGGAAAAGAGACACATCGGAGATGTAAAACCTCTGCACTAGTGAGTGACTGTGACAATTTGTAAATAAACGAGGTTTGCTTCGTTAAAAGCAGAAGATTTTGAGAGAATTTTGGCTGCCAGTTTGCTACGTTGCATGTAGTTGTCGATGTTGATTTTAAAAGTAACTAAGTAAATTACACAGGGAAAATAATAATATTCGGCTTGACTGTGCTAGCATTAGCCTTCGCTAACGCTACACCTGCTGGAAGGTAACTAGACTGCCGTGCTAACAGCACCGAGTTGTGGGTAAGCTCGCATTGGCCTTTGAGAATGCTGATATGAAGAGTGTGTATGTATAATAATAATAATAATAATAATAATAATAATAATAATGGCTTTTTTCATGGTATATGAGATATATTCCATTCAGCTACTCATCTTCAACTCATTCAATATCATGCTAGCTGAATGGAATATATCTGATAGACCACTCAACGCCAGCCAATGTTATTTAAATATTGTTTAAATATTATTTTGAGATTATTGAACCCAGCGGCCAGTGAGGGCCTTTCTGTGTGGAGTTTGCATGTTCTCCTCGTGTCTGCGTGAGTTTCCTCTGGGTGCTCCGGTTTCCCCCACAATCCAAAGACATGCAGTTAGGTTGACATGGAGCGGCCTTGGGCTGAAGTGCCCTTGAGCAAGGTACCAAACCCCTGACTGCTCCCCTGGCGCTGTAGTGTGGCTGCCCACTGCTCTGGGTGTGTGTGCGCGCGTGTGTGTTCACTGCTTCAGATGGGTTAAATGCAGAGGATGAATTTCACTGTGCTTGAAGTGTGCATGTGACAAATAAAGGTTTCTTCTTTTCTTCTTCTAAATATGTCACTCAGATCTGTGATGTATTTCGTATGAAAAATACGAGTTTTTCACCACGAGAAGATAAACTTCATATCTTCAAGCCAACGTGAGATTTTCTTTTTATTATATAGACACATTCACAAACAAAAAGTACACAAACTTATCAAAACAATTCATCGATTTCCTCACGACTGACGTATAGAGATTTATGTCATGGTTTTGGTTCTCCATGTCCCGGATGGAGCTTGTATGGAAAATACCAGTGGTGTATTTCCCAGTAAAACACTAATATATTTAACAACAGTTATTCCACGAAACTGAGTCAACGCGGTGGGTAGCATTAAAAAAAAAAAACTATCCACATTCCAAATCTTTTTCTTTTTTTAGTGTTTTTGTCTTTCATCTACGAATAGAAAATTTTGTCAGGGAAATAATTTTATTGCAAATAAGATATTCAGTTTCTCCTTTATAACGAGTTAATGTCAGGTATTATCTTTTATTCAGCAAGGATACAATATGTACAAACTTACATCAGGATACAACACACACACACATCTTTAAAAATGTACAGACAGACAGACAGACAGACTGACTGACTGACTGACTGACTGACTGATTGATTGATTGATTGATTGATTGATTGATTGATTGATTGATTGGTCAACTTGAAAACCTTTCCCTTGTGTATGAAAAGCTGAGCGTATCAAATTGTCATATTCTATCTTCATCTATCCACATTCCAAATCTTTTTCTTTTTTTTAGTGTTTTTGTCTTTCACCTATGAATAGAACATTTTGTCAGGGAAATAATTTTATTGCAAATAAGATATTATCCTTTATAACGAGTTAATGTCAGGTATTATCTTTTATTGAGCAAGGATACAACACACACACACACACACACACACACACACACGTTTAAAAATGTACAGACAGACATAGATAGATAGATAGATAGATAGATAGATAGATAGATAGATAGATAGATAGATAGATCGATCGATCGATCGATCGATCGATCGATCGATTGGTCAACTTGAAAACCTTTTCCTTGTGTATAAAAAGCTGAGCGTATCAAATTGTCATATTCTATCTTCATCTATCCACATTCCAAATCTTTTTCTTCTTTTTTTAGTGTTTTTGTCTTTAATCTATTCTCCTTTATAATGAGTTAATGTCAGGTATTGTCTTTTATTGAGCAAGGATACAACACACACACATACACACACACACATCTTTAAAATGTACAGACAGACAGACAGACACATAGATAGATAGATAGATAGATAGATAGATAGATAGATAGATAGATAGATAGATAGATAGATAGATAGATAGATAGATAGGTCAACTTGAAAACCTTTCCCTTGTGTATAAAAAGCTGAGCATATCAAATTCTTCATCTATCCACATTCCAAAATTTTTTTTCATTTTTTTTTGTTAGTGTTTTTGTCTTTCATCTATTCTCCTTTATAACGAGTTAATGTCAGGTATTATCTTTTATTGAGCAAGGATACAACACACACACACACACACACACACATATCTTTAAAATGTACAGACAGACAGACAGACAGACAGATAGATAGATAGATAGATAGATAGATAGATAGATCGATCGATCGATCGATCGATCGATCAATTGGTCAACTTGAAAACATTTCCTAACGAGTTAATGTCAGATATTATCTTTTACTGAGCAAGGATACAACACACACACACACACACACACACACACACATCTTTAAAATGTACAGACAGACAGACAGACAGACAGACAGACAGACAGATAGATAGATAGATAGATAGATAGATAGATAGATAGATAGATAGATAGATAGATAGATAGATAAAGTCAACTTGAAAACATTTTCCTTGTGTATAAAAAGCTGAGCGTATCAAATTGTCATGTTCTATCTTCATAATAAGAGAGTTACATCTTTAACTGACTTCATGTTTTCTTTCTAGAGCTTCAGTAGAAAACAATAATGGCGAAAATGAGGTAGTGACTTGTGCGCAGGCGCAGTAGCACGTTCTCGGCTCGCGTGCGTTTGCCTCATCTGCGGGGTTGCTTAGTTCATTTCGTGTGAACAAGTTTTTCTTTTCTTTTTTTTTTGAAAAGAAAAAAGAGAGAGAGAGAAAAAAACAAAGCGGGTCCTAAAATATGTCAACAGAGGGGTAGCGGAGAGGGAAAAGCGCGTTCCCACATTAAAGGGGGTGGGGGGGGGGCGATCAGATTACACTAACACACTGGAGGCCAGTGGAACCCGGCGCGCGCTCCTCTGCTCTTCCCCCCTCCCTCTCACGAGCATCGCGTGCGAGCAAAAGCTCCGCTCGTAAACTTCGGTCGTGCCCAAATCCCTCCCTGTTCCCTACACAGGCGCCCTAAGCACCTCACTGAAATAATGGCGCTTACACAACGCGCAGTGCACTAGATATCCAACAGAGCGCGATTTAGGATTTCCACTCAGTCTTTCAAGGAGGAACAATTATCCTCAATGAACCTGTATGAATGGCTCTAATAATAATAATAATAATAATAATAATAATAATAATAATAATAATAATGTTTCCCAAATCAAAACAAACAAGTACATAGGTACATGGTACAGGATACCACTGCTACATGTTTACAGCCTGATTGTGAAAAACATTTCCTATTCCCACAGTATTTATATATATGCTGCTGTTGAATAATATATAACCACTTACTGTTTTTGGACAGGCTTCTTCCTCTTCTTGCCTGCATACCTGTCGTTATCCAACATGGTGGTCAGGCTTTAGAAAGACTGTAAACAGCTGCTCCAGCTACCTGCCAGAGAAAATCCGTCAAGGTGAAGTTGAAGTCCAGCTGTGAAGAAAACTCCAGATGTGTCCAGAGTCTCTGGGTGCTTCCAGTAGATGAGCTCTACGGATGAAACTGAGTGAGAGTTTAAGGTGTTGGAGAGCTGGAAAGTCGTCTAGACATGATGAATATGATGTTCCGCCTTTAGTCTTCAATCTAAGCTGACATTTAAAACCAGCAACAACGCACACACACACTGAAATAATTTCGATTGCCAATATATACTATAATATATACTCAACCCAAATCCTGTCTGCCTTTTGACTTCAATTTGGAGACAGACACACTGTTCTGACAGGTAGTGTGTGTGTGTGTGTGTGTGTGTGGCTTTAGGCATGGGGCGTTTCAGGAAACTATACTACTTTTTTTTTTAAGGTGGACTGTAAAGTGAAGTGTGTGTGTGTGTGTGTGTGTGTGTGTGTGTGTGTGTGTGTGTGTGTGTACACACACACACACACACACACAACTGACCTCTATATTAGATATTCCATCTGAAGGTTTATCTTTAATAAACATTATTGTACAGTAACTGACTGAAGCTTTCATGATACAGTGCATTTCCTTAGGAGGACCGGGGTGTAGATATGGGGTGGCCTGGTTAGACCTAATGACTTTACCAGGGGTGGCAATACAGGGTGGGGCAAAATACAAAGAAAATGACACAATGTGGTTTCTTTTAGCTGTGTATTATATGGGCCAAGTAGAAGCAATAAAGGATTAGACAATCTAAGAAATATTTGTTTGTCGTCTAGAAAAACTACAAGTCATACATTAGGCTATACACCTCTTCTTCTTCTTCTTCTTTTGGCTGCTCCCGATTAGGGGTCGCCACAGCGGATCTTTCATCTCCATTGCTCCCTGTCTTCCGCATCCTTCATCCTTCTCTACCACACCTGCCACTTTCATGTCCTCTCTCACCACATCCATGTACACTACCGTTCAAAAGTTTGGGGTCACTTTGAAATGTCCTTATTTTTGAAAGAAAAGCACTGTTCTTTTCAATGAAGATCACTTTAAACTAATCAGAAATCCACTCTATACATTGCTAATGTGGTAAATGACTATTCTAGCTGCAAATGTCTGGTTTTTGGTGCAATATCTACATACCGGTAGGTGTATAGAGGCCCATTTCCAGCAACTCTCACTCCAGTGTTCTAACGGTACAATGTGTTTGCTCATTGCCTCAGAAGGCTAATGGATGATTAGAAAACCCTTGTACAATCATGTTAGCACAGCAGAAAACAGTTTAGCTCTTTAGAGAAGCTATAAAGCTGACCTTCCTTTGAGCAGATTGAGTTTCTGGAGCATCACATTTGTGGGGTCGATTAAATGCTCAAAATGGCCAGAAAAATGTCTTGACTATATTTTCTATTCATTTTACAACTTATGGTGGTAAATAAAAGTGTGAATTTTCATGGAAAACACAAAATTGTCTGGGTGACCCCCCAAACTTTTGAACGGTAGTGTATCTCCTGTCTGGCCTTCCTCGTTTTCATTTGCCTGGCAGCTCCATCCTCAACATGCTCTGCATCTCTTCTCAGGATGTGCCCATACCATCTCAGTCTCATCTCTGATGTGCTCGCTCCTTATCCTGTCCAACCTCCCATCATAAGCCTTAACATCCTCAACTCCGCCACCTCCAACTTTGCCTCCTGTCTCTTCATTAAGGGTACGGTCTCCAATCCATACATCACAGCTGGTCTCACTACTCTCTTATACATCTTACCTTTCACTTTTGCTGGGACTTTCCTATCACAAATGACTCCCGAAATCCTTCTCCTGCCTGCACTCTCTCTCTCACCTCACTATTGCAGCCCCCATTTTCCTGCACAGTTGACCCCAGATACTTGAATTCACCAACTTTCTTTACGTCTACTCCTTGCATCTTCACTACACTCTCATCCCCATTCTCATTGATGCACATGTATTCTGTTTTGCTACTGCTCACCTTCATTCCTCTTCGTTCCAATGCATACCTCCATCTCTCCAAACCCAACTCAACCTCCTTTCTACTTTCACCACTTATCACAATATCATCCGCAAACATCATGTTCCATGGTGACTCTTGCCTCACTTCATCTGTCAAGCGATCCATCACTATGACAAACAAAAAAGGACTCAAAGCAGATCCTTGATGGAGTCCCACCTTCACCTTGAACCATTCAGTTGTTCCAACTGCACACCTCACTGCTGTTTCACTGTTCTCATACATTAGGCTATACACCGATCAGCCATAATACAGGGTTAGTCAAAATTATGTGAACACTTAAAGAAGAAGAAACCTTTATTGTCACATGCACACTTCAAGCACAGTGAGATTCATCCTCTGCATTTAACCCATCTGAAGCACTGAACACACACACCCCCAGAGCAGTGGGCAGCCATACTACAGTGCCTGGGGAGCAGTCAGGGGTTAGGCACCTTACTCAAGGGCACTTTAGCCCAAGGCCGCCCCATGTTAACCTAACTGCATGTCTTTGAACTGTGGGGGAAACCAGAGCACCTGGAGGAAACCCACGCAGACACGGGGAGAACATGCAAACTCCACACAGAAAGGCCCCCGCTGGCAGCTGGGTTTGAACCCAGAACCTTCTTGCTGTGAGGTGACAGTGCTAACCACTACACCACCGTGCCGCCCTTTGAACCCGTCAAGCCGTTTGTTTTTTTACTTACCCGGCTTGGCAGGGGTGCTTGGCTTGGTGTGTGGCTCTGCTCGGTGTGAGAGAGCCCCTTGATACTACCCCAAACAGGCACCATGGTTTAAATGGTAGAAACCAGTCAGATCTGGAGTGGAAGTTCATCAATGGCGTACTGCTGCACCATCTGGAAGCAGACATCTGACATCATTGGGGTGTCAAAAAAAAAAGCAGGGCCCAATTAAGCCAGCAGCGGTCATGGTGCACCACACGTTCAGGAGAAAAATAATCCATTAGTGTTAATATAAATGACTCAACCTGTATTATGACCATGGACAGGTGAAGTGAATAATGCTGATTATTCTATCCACATTCACTGCGTATGAGCAATCGGGCACTCTGATTGGCTACTCTACTACTAGTCTATCAGCTCATATGCCCAGAGAAAAACAAAATGATACAGCGTGTTGCTGAACCCACCAAGGATGAAATAAAAACTCTACTCGAAAACAAAACCCCCCAAAAATACAAAAAAATGCAAAATATGGAATAAAATTATTTGATGGTGGGCGGCACGGTGGTGTAGTGGTTAGCACTGTTGCCTCACAGGAAGAAGGCCCTGGGTTTGAGCCCAGCAGCTGATGAGGGCCTTTCTGTATGGAGTTTGCATGTTCTCCCTGTGTTTGCATGGGTTTCGTCCGGGTGCTCCAGTTTTCCCCACAGTCCAAAGTCATGCAGGTTAGGCTAATTGGTGGCTCCAAATTGACTGCAAGTATAAATATGAGTGTGAATGGTTGTCTGTGTCTATGTGTCAGCCCTGCGATGACCTGGTTACTTGTCCAGGGTGTACCCCACCTCTCGCCCATAGTCAGCTGGGATAGGCTCCAGCTTGCCTGTGACCCTGTCGAACAGGATAAGTGTCTACAGATAATGGATGGATGGATGGATTATTTGATAGTAAGAATTTATCTTTATTTTCAAGAATTATTATTATAGCATTTTTCACAAATTGTGACTGTCATTTCACCAGTTTGTTTACATTCTAAGCGGAAATGATTTTGTCGGACATTTTGTATAAAGTTTTTATTTAACAAATTTGCAAAAAAATAAAATAAATATGTTCTGTTCCTCAAAATCCAGTGAATGTGGATAGAATAAAACAGTTATTCCACTCAGCTCATGTATGACTCGATTTTGTGGAATAACTTTTATATATATATATATATATATATATATATATATATATATATATATATATATATATATATATATACTACCGTTCAAAAGTTTGGGGGGGGTCACCCAGACAATTTTGTGTTTTCCATGAAAAGTCACACTTTTATTTACCACCATAAGTTGTAAAATGAATAGAAAATATAGTCAAGACATTTTTCTGGCCATTTTGAGCATTTAATCGACCCCACAAATGTGATGCTCCAGAAACTCAATCTGCTCAAAGGAAGGTCAGTTTTATAGCTTCTCTAAAGAGCTAAACTGTTTTCAGCTGTGCTAGCATGATTGTACAAGGGTTTTCTAATCATCCATTAGTCTTCTGAGGCAATGAGCAAACACATTGTACCATTAGAACACTGGAGTGAGAGTTGCTGGAAATGGGCCTCTATACACCTATGGAGATATTGCACCAAAAACCAGACATTTGCAGCTAGAATAGTCATTTACCACATTAGCAATGTATAGAGTGTATTTCTGATTAGTTTAAAGTGATCTTCATTGAAAAGAACAGTGCTTTTCTTTCAAAAATAAGGAAATTTCAAAGTGACCCCAAACTTTTGAACGGTAGTGTATATATAAAATGGGAGGGGGGATATCACATAGTTGTGCGAAGATATGGAGTTTTCTTGCAGTGATGAAAGTACATATTCACGACTGAACAAAGTGAACGAGTGAAAATATTTTCAACACAAGAAGATAAACGTCATATCTTTGTGCCACAGTTATCCCACTCAATCTCGTCATACATGGCTTATAGCCAACTCTGTGCTACACACTTCATCGACTATTAGCCCATATATGACTCAATTTCATGGGATAACTGTTAATTATCTCATTACAACGGCATGTGTCAAGTGGTGGGATATATTAAGCAGCAAGAAAGCAGTCAGTTCTTGAAGTTGATGTGTTGAAAGCAGGAAAAATGGACAAGTGTAAGGATCTGAGTGACTTTGACAAGGGTCAAATTGTGATGGCTAGATGACTGGGTCTGATCATCTCCAAAATGACACATCTTATAGGGTGTTCCCAGTATGCAATGGTTAGTACCTACCAAAAGTGGTCCAAGGAAGGACAACTGGTGAACCAGCGACAGGGTCATGGGTGTCGAAGGCTCATTGATTCACATGGAGCATGAAGGCTAGCCCATATGGTCCAATCCAAGAGAAGAACTACTGTAGCAAAAACTGCCTAGTACATACATAAATATGCAATTTGAGATACAGCCCTAGTTTGTTTCATGGAAGAAGGTAGACAGTGAAATTTGTCCTTTATTTATCCATCCATTATCTGTAGCCACTTATCCTGTACAGGGTCGTGGGCAAGCTGGAGCCCATCCCAGCTGACTATGGATGAGATGATGGGGTACACCCTGGGCAAGTCACCAGGTCATTGCAGGGCTGACACATAGACACAACCAACCATTCACTCTCACATTCACACCTACGGTCAATTTAGAGCCACCAATTAACCTAACCTGCATGTCTTTGGACTGTGGGGGAAACCAGAGCACCCAGAGGAAACCCACGTGGACACAGGGAGAACATGCAAACTCCACACAGAAAGGCCCCCGTCAGCCACTGGGCTCGAACCTAGAACCTTCTTGCTGTGAGGTGACAGTGCAAACCACTACAACACCATGCCACCTCATTTATCTAGCTATCTATTGCTCAATTCAGGAAAGTGAAAAAGAGTCGTATATTGCATGCATTTTTATTTTAAATGTGACTTGTTTGAATGTGGCTCCTCTGAATAATTTAAAAATTGGCACAAAAAATCCATCTTCATTATTTCTAATTTACAAATAAAATTAATAAAACAAAAGAACAGACTGTGAGTTTCTTTTGTAACCCCATTTGTAAATCAAACAACACTAACTGGAGTCATGATCAGAGTTTGGTAACCTCCGCCTGAAATACTACTGTTCCAAATTCAAGATCATTTATGGTAGCCAATAACAAACTAAAGAAACTCAATTTTATGCCTCCAAATGTTAACGAAAAGAGGTTTAACCGAAGCTTGCTCATCTCTTTGTTCCCTGTAGCCAAGGAATAGTTTGCTTTAGTGTTAGCTAGCTAAGCGTGCTTGTTCCTGGACAACATCACAGTCACTGAGAGTCCTTGTTGTTGAAATTAGCTTTTCCCAGAGATGTGGTTGTGGGATGTAGTGTAATTTTTCTAACGAACACAACTAAATAAGCGAGACTTAATAAGTTGCTCAGTCGCTCAGTTTAACTTTTGCGCATATATATGCAGTGGTGCTTGAAAGTTTGTGAACCCTTTAGAATTTTCTATATTTCTGCATAAATATGACCTAAAACATCATCAGATTTTCACACAAGTCCTAAAAGTAGATAAAGAGAACCCAGTTAAGCAAATGAGACAAAAATATTATATTTCGTCATTTATTCATTGAGGAAAATGATCCAGTATTACATATCTGTGAGTGGCAAAAGTATGTGAACCTTTGATTTCAGTATCTGGTGTGACCCCCTTGTGCAGCAATAACTGCAACTAAATGTTTCCAGTAACTGTTGATCAGTCCTGCACACCGGCTTGGAGGAATTTTAGCCCGTTCCTCCATACAGAACAGCTTCAACTCTGGGATGTTGGTGGGTTTCCTCACATGAACTGCTCGCTTCAGGTCCTTCCACAATATTGATTGATTGGATTAAGGTCAGGACTCCGACATGGCCATTCCAAAACATTAACTTTATTCTTCTTTAAACATTCTTTGGTAGAACGACTTATGTGCTTAGGGTCGTTGTCTTGCTGCATGACCCACCTTCTCTTGAGATTCAGTTCATGGACAGATGTCCTGACATTTTCCTTTAGAATTCACTGGTATAATTCAGAATTCATTGTTCCATCAATGATGGCAAGCCGTCCTGGCCCAGATGCAGCAAAACAGGCCCAAACCATGACACTACCACCACCATGTTTCACAGATGGGATAAGGTTCTTATGCTGGAATGCAGTGTTTTCCTTTCTCCAAACATAACGCTTCTCATTTAAACCAAAAAGTTCTATTTTGGTCTCATCCATCCACAAAACATTTTTCCAATAGCCTTCTTGCTTGTCCACGTGAGCTTTAGCAAACCGCAGACGAGCAGCAATGTTCTTTTTGGAGAGCAGTGGCTTCCTCCTTGCAACTCTGCCATGCACACCATTGTTGTTCAGTGTTCTCCTGGTAACAATGGTTTTGAATTTCCTCCATTTGTACACAATCTGTCTGACTGTGGATTGGTGGAGTCCAAACTCTTTAGAGATGGTTTTGTAACCTTTTCCAGCCTGATGAGCATCAACAACACTTTTTCTGAGGTCCTCAGAAATCTCCTTTGTTCGTGCCATAATACACTTCCACAAATGTGTTGTGGAGATCAGACGTTGATAGATCCCTGTTCTTTAAATAAAACAGGGTGCCCACTCACACTTGATTGTCATCCCATTGATTGAAACACCTGACTGTAATTTCACCTTCAAATTAACTGCTAATCCTAAAGGTTCACATACTTTTGCCACTCACAGATATGTAATATTGGATCATTTTCCTCAATAAATAAATGACCAAGTATAATGTGGTGGCACGGTGGTGTAGTGGTTAGCGCTGTCGCCTCACAGCAAGAAGGTCCGGGTTTGAGCCCTGCGGCCAGCGAGGGCCTTTCTGTGTGGAGTTTGCATGTTCTCCCCGTGTCCGCGTGGGTTTCCTCTGGGTGCTCCGGTTTCCCCCACAGTCCAAAGACATGCAGGTTAGGTTAACTGGTGACTCTAAATTGACCTTAGGTGTGAGTGTGAATGGTTGTCTGTGTCTATGTGTCAGCCCTGTGATGACCTGGTGACTTGTCCAGGGTGTACCCCGCCTTTCGCCCGTAGTCAGCTGAGATAGGCTCCAGCTTGCCTGCGACCCTGTAGAACAGGATAAAGCGGCTAGAGATAATGAGATGAGTATAATGTTTTTGTCTCATTTCTTTAACTGGGTTCTCTTTATCTACTTTTAGGACTTGTGTGAAAATCTGATGATGTTATAGGTCATATTTATGCAGAAATATAGAAAATTCTAAAGGGTTCACAAACTTTCAAGCACCACTGTGTGTTTGTTTGTTTTATCTATAACCACTTATCCTGTGCAGGGTAACAGGGGGCAAGCTGGAGCCTATGCCAGCTGACCATGGGCGAGAGGCAGGGTACACCCTGGAAAAGTCACCAGCTCATTGCAGGGCTGACACACGGGTAGAGACACAAACAACCATTCACACTCAATTTAGAGCCAGCAATTAACCTAATCTGCATATCTTTGGACTGTGGGAGGAAACCCACGTAGACATGGAGAGAACATGTAAACTCCACACAGAAAGGTCCTTGTCGGCCACTGGGTTTGAACCCAGAATATTCTTGCTGTGAGGCAATAGTGCTAACCGCTACACCACTCTGCATATATATATATATATATATATATATATATATATATATATCCATATTATATATATATCAATATGGATTGACATAATCCATATTATATCAAGAACCACTTAACTAAGTAAAGAGAAAAAAATCATTTGATTAGGTGTGTCCAAACTGTTGACTGTTCATATATATGTCAACAGTTTGGATACACCTAATCAAATTATTTTTTTCTCTTTACTTACTTAAGTGGTTCTTGACATAATATGGATTAATACAGTTAAGCTACAATCGGGCTATTTACTGTATTTTTATTATTTGCTATTTACTGTTTGATCTCAAACGCATTAAGAAGGCAAGAAATTGATCCATTAATTAACTTTTGACGAGACACAACTGTTAATCGAAAAGCATTCCAGGTGAGTACCTCATGAAGTTGCTTAAGATAATGCCAATAGTGTGCAAAGCGTCATCAAGGTAAATGCTGGATACTTTGAAGAATCTAAAATACGAAACACTTTTTGTTTTTTTAACACTTTTTTGTTTGTCACATAATTCCATATGTTATTTCATAGTTTTGATGTCTTTAGTATTGTTCTACAATGTAGGAACTACAGAATCAAAATACAGAAAAACCTATGAATGAGTAGGGGTGCACAAGCTTTTGACTGGTATTGTAAAAAACAATACTGGCAGATTGCATACCTGACCGATAACTGTGATTCTATTAATAGTCCTCGGCACATGCAAACCTGTTATCTGAAACCTGTTGTTAAAATGTAAATTTGTAATGTTTAGTATCATGATAATGATACTAAGCATTTAAAAATAAATAAATAAATAAATAAATAAAATAATGGGCGGCACGGTGGTGTAGTGGTCAGCACGGTCGCCCCACAGCAAGAAGGTTCTGGGTTTGAAGCCAGCAGCCGGCGAGGGCCTTTCTGTGTGGAGTTTGCATGTTCTCCCCGTGTCTGCGTGGGTTTCCTCCGGGTGCTCCGGTTTCCCCCACAGTCCAAAGACATGCAGTTAGGTTAACGTGGGGCGGCCTTGGGCTGAAGTGCCCTTGAACAAGGTACTTTAACCCTGACTGCTCCCTGGGCGCTTTAGTGTGGCTGCCCACTGCTCTGGGTGTGCGTGTGTTCACTGCTTCAGATGGGTTAAATGCAGAGGATGAATTTCACTGTGCTTGAAGTGTCCATGTGACAAATAAAGGTTTCTTCTTCTAATGGCACTTTTTATTTAAAAAATTAAGGTTTAGTCTTTTGTAAACAAGTCAGTAAAATTTATTCATATAGCGCTTTTCCCAGACAAAAAGTCATGAAGTGCTTTATGAGTTATTAACAGCATAAAAAGGAAAGGGAATGACATCAAAGACATACAGCACGAAAATACACATAAAATGCAGACCAATGCAACATATTACCCAAACACCTGTCTCAAAGATATGTTAAAGAACTGTTAAAGTACTGCCTTTTAAAAGAGTCCACAGAATCAGTGATTCTTAAACGTATAGGGAGAGCATGCCACAGTTTAGGTGCTACAACCTCAAAAGCTCGTTCACCATGTGTCTTTGGGCGCATACATAGGAGAGGTAGTAGATTTAGCTTTTTGACTGGAGGGTCAAGTAGATCAACCGCATATTCATGAGCCTGACTGTGCAGTGTTCTGTATGTAAGAGTGAGAATGTTAAATGCAACAGGAAACCAGTGACTCTTAAATGCAAGAGGAAATCAGCAAAGAGATTTAATTATAGGGGTGATGTGAGACCGTCTGTTTGACTTAGGCTACATCCACACGACAATGGCAATGAGATTTTTTTTTTTTAAATATCGCGTCCACATGGGCAACGGATCAGAAAAATTTCAGGTACATATGGCAACGCAGCGCTTGCTGAAAACGATGCAATACACATGCCACACCACTACGTGCGCTGTAAGACGGTCCCATCGGAGACACCAGAACAATAGAAGAAGTAGACGCATGCGCATAAACCCCTTCTTCTGTAGCATCAGCCACATAAAGTTTTGATTATCAATAAGTAGCGTAAAACGAAAGATGCGGAAAGAGGAATGAATGGGGGTAGATGGAAGCCGGTACACCAACATTCTGATATCCTCCAGAATTCTTTAATGGTCCGGAATAAATTGAATGCCACACGTTGATGGATTACTTTGTTCTTCTACGCCCTTTTTGAGGAATGTATTGTCAGACTTAAACCAACATCTGAAGAGGTGAGATCGCTCCTTTTTTTTCCTATGTTTGCTGGCGGGATTGTTTTTGTTTTTGGAAAGCGCACGGGCGGTGCGTGGTTTGGTACTGCTTCAGCAGTGTTTGGACTAAAGACTCTGCCCTAAGGGCTATTCTCTCTCTCTCTCTCTCTCTCTCTCTCTCACTTTGCACCATTACACAATAAATATTCACAGTGAAAATATTTTGTAAGCGCGTTTCATGAACCAAGTTATAGGATTTGTTGACAACTCGCATCGAGTTCGTTACACTTCTACCCGGCGTGAAGCACTGACAGTCATGTGGTTGTGACGTCATCGTAAACAAATCCGTTCTACTCATCCAGACGACTTCGCAATGGCGCCGTTGCCAGATTTTTTCATTCTGGAACCCGTTTTCAAAAGATTTCGTTTTGGGGCACCCAAAACGCCGGTGCCGTGTGGACGCCAGGCCGAAACGATAAACAATTTTATCAGATTCACCTGAATCCGTTGCCGTGTGGACAGGGCCTTAGTGACTAATCTTGCAGCAGCATTCTGAATTGACTGCAGACACTCGAGGGTAGATTTATAAAGCAAGGAAAAGAATGCATTCCTGTCATCAATAGGAGATGAAATGAAAACGTACTGTATAAGCATCTCTAGCTCCACATTTGATTCTACAGATCTCAATTTACTAATGTTTCTTAAGTGAAAAAAAAAACAAGCTCCACAGCTCAGTTGCTTAACATGGGTGTCAGACAATAAGGGCTGATCAAATATAACCCCTAAATTACACAAGCTGGAGTGGGTACCAGACGAAAAAGGCCCAGTACATTGCCTGACCATGAGAGCAGCATTATCTTTAGATGTATTTCTCCTGATAACATTTTGATTGTGGGGTTTTTTTTTTCCTAGCAGTAAGAGTATCTAGTGACTAGGGTGCATCAGTTGCGCCCTAAAAATGAAAAGTTCCTCCGATCATGATGCATTTTTGTTTTTATGTTCCTTTTGGTAAGAAAACACACTGGGTGAAATATTTTGACAAAATTCAAAAGTTTAATGGTGGCACCAGGAGCTCAAAGTTATGGAAAAAGCTGCTATTTTATGACTTTTATGACAAAATTTCGATCACTTTTCATGAAACATTATGGCACCTTATAGAGTATACCAAATATCTTAGATACACAATTTTAGTACATATTCTAAATATATTATCAAGCACAGTTTGAGTTTTAGCTGTTCATTGAATCATTGTTCAACTACTTTTAAACAATACAAATGTATTATGAATCACATTAATGCTTCTCAATCCCTTGCAAAGGTTCTTAACATGATCTCTGGCTCACAAGAAATCAATAAATGGAGTCCAACATTGTGATTCAAACCTTACGCGAAAACATAAAATAAGCTTTTTTTTTGGCAAAAAATGAACCTCATGGTGCCACCATTAGACATTTGAATATGGTCAAAAAATTTTACAGGATGTCTTTATTGGTGAAAAGGAACACCCAAACAAAAATGCATTAGATTTTATGAAAGTGAGGGCAACTGATGCACCCTACTAGTGAACCTGAGTGTTTAACGTTCAAATTCTGACAGGTTTGCCTTTCGAAGCCTTAATTGATAGGGTTGGAGTGAAAAGTCTTTGAGAGACTGTCTATAACAAGAGAAACAGAACAGTTATGTATGCATAATCAAGGAGTATTTTGGAGACTTTCAGGAGAAAAGAGTCTTTTTGGAGACTTTCTCAGGCATTTATATCCATCCATCCATTATCTGTAGTCGCTTATCCTGTCCTATAGGGTCGCAGGCAAGCTGGAGCCTATCCCTGCTGACTGTGGGTGAGAGGTGGGGTACACCCTGGACAAGTCGCCAGGTCATCGTAGGGCTGATACACACAGACAAACAACCATTCACACTCACATTCACACCCACGGGCAATTTAGAGCCACCAATTAGCCTAACCTGCATGTCTTTGGACTGTGGGGGAAACCGGAGCACTTGGAGGAAACTCACACAGGCACAGGGACAACATGCAAACTCCACACAGAAAGGCCTTCATTGGCCACTGGGCTCAAACCCAGAACCTTCTTGCTGTGAGGCGACAGTGCTAACCACTACACCACCATGCCGCCCAGGCATTTATATACTTGCTTTAAATGAACATTCTTCATAAATCTGTCTTAATTGTAATAGTAAGAAAATCCAAATATAAACTACTGCACCACTAAAAAATGCAGTTTAAAATGGCTTTCACTTCCAGAATTTATGTGGTACCTCATCATATTTACACCATTGTGGCAGCAGTGGTGCAGTTAAGCGGAAGCTGTGGGCAATAAGGAATCAGGTAGAACCAGCAGGTAACACGTCATGAGTTTCACCTGTGTTTGATTACTGGCAATCTATTTATG
Source organism: Neoarius graeffei (assembly GCF_027579695.1). Taxonomy (NCBI): domain Eukaryota; kingdom Metazoa; phylum Chordata; class Actinopteri; order Siluriformes; family Ariidae; genus Neoarius; species Neoarius graeffei. Next base: position 21,470,676 of record NC_083577.1, on the reverse strand, counting down.
TGTGTCTTTTGTGTTCTTTCAGGAGAAGCGGAGCCATCTAACACCGTGGTTTTTTTTTTGGTCTGTTTGTTTTTGTGTGTGTGTGTACAGTGCCTTGCAAAAGTATTCATACCCCTTGAACTTTTTCACATTTTTCCACCTTACAACCACAAACTTAAAAGTTTTTTATTGAGATTTTATGTGATAGACCAACACAGAGTAGCACATAATTGTGAAGTGAAACGAAAATGATAAATGGTCTTCAAAATTTTAAACAAATAAAAATCTGAAAAATGTGATGTGCATTAGTATTCAGCCCCCCTGCATCAATACTTTGTAGAGCCACCTTTTGCTGCAATTACAGCTGCAAGTCTTTTGTGGTATGTCTCTACCAGCTTTGCACATCTAGACACTGAAATTTTTGCCCATTCTTCTTTGCAAAATAGCTCAAGCTCAGCCAGATTGGATGGAGAGCGTCTGTGAACAGCAATTTTCAAGACTTGCCACAGATACTCAATGGGATTTAGGTCTGGACTTTGACTGGGCCATTCTAACACATGAATATTCTTTGATCTAAACCATTCCATTGTAGCTCTGGCTGTATGTTTAGGGTCATTGTCTTGCTGGAAGGTGAATCTCCTTCCCAGTCTCAAGTCTTTTGCAGCCTCCAACAGGTTTTCTTCCAGGATTGCCCTGTATTTAGCTAGCATCTTCCCATCAACTCTGACCAGCTTCCCTGTCCCTGCTGAAGAAAAGCATCCCCATAGCATGATGCTGCCACCACTATGTTTCACAGTGGGGATGGTGTGTGCAGGGTGATGAGCAGTGTTAGTTTTCCGCCACACATAGCACTTTGCATTTAGGCCAAAAAGTTCAACTTTGGTCTCATCTGACCAAAGCACCTTCTTCCACATGTTTGCTGTGTCCCCTACATGGCTTCTTATGCCTGTCTTTCAACAATGGCTTTCTTCTTGCCACTCTTCCAAAAAGGCCAGATTTGTGGAGTTTACGACTTATAGTTGTCCTGTGCACAGATTCTCCCACCTGAGCTGTGGATTTCTGCAGCTCCTCCAGAGTGATCATGGGCCTCTTGGCTGCTCCTCTGACCAGTGCTCTCCTTGCTCGCTCTGTCAGTTTAGGTGGACGGCCATGTCTCGGTAGGTTTGCAGTTGTGCCATACTTTTTCCATTTTTGAATGATGGATTGAACAGTGCTTCTTGAGATGTTCAGAGCTTGGGATATTTTTTTATAACCTAACCCTGCTTTAAACTTCTCCAGAACTTTATCCCTGACCTGTCTGGTGAGTTCTTTGGTCTTCATGATGCTGTTTGCTCTTCAGTGTTCTCTAACAAACCACTGAGGCCTTCACAGAGCAAGTGTATTTATACTGAGAGTAAATTACACACAGTAGGACTCTATTAACTAATTAGATGACTTCTGAAGGCAATTGATTGCACTGGATTGTATTTAGAGGTATCAGAGTACAGGGGGCTGAATACTAATGCACACCACATTTTTCAGATTTTTATTTGTTTAAAATTTTGAAGACCATTTATCATTTTCGTTTCACTTCACAATTATGTGCTACTCTGTGTTGGTCTATCACATAAAATCTCAATAAAAAACTTTTAAGTTTGTGGTTGTAAGGTGGAAAAATGTGAAAAAGTTCAAGGGGTATGAATACTTTTGCAAGGCACTGTACGTGCATGCATAGAGAAGAGTGAAGTCACTGAAAAGTGAAGTTATAGGAAAAATAAAATGCACCTTGAGTTGTCAAGCATGTATCCCATTTCCTCATGCCTCAAATGCCATAATCTGTTACACTGGTGTCAAAACCCAGGAATTGAGGATAAAATGCCATTATGGCGTCCAAGACATCCTCCAGACCCTCATCAGCAAACACCAAATACAATATCAGGCCCTCATTGTGCTGTGCACAGAGCAGGAACAGTGCATCCAGGCTCTGCTCCAGGCCCAGGCAGAGGACTGGTAGGTGATCTGGAGCCTGGTCCAACTAGCATGTACTCCAGCCACCACTCCTGCAGATGCTGTGGCCAAACCCCATGTTCTGCTGCTCCAGATGGGTTGGCAAGATGACCCTGAGGCCTTCATGGAGCTGTATGAGCATGTTTCTGAAGCATGCTTGTGGCCAACCTCACAGTGGGCGGTCCTCCTATTGCTGCTCCTGTCAGGGAAAGCCCAGCTCACAGCTCAAATGCTCCCAGTCACCAACCTGCTGGTGTATCTGAACCTGAATCAGGCTATTTTGCAGCAGGTCAGCTGCACCCCAGAACAACATAGCCAGCACTTCCACATACTGACATACAGTAAGATTGGCAACCTGTTTGCCTTCACCCAACAACTTTGAGACACCTGCCAATGGTGGCTGCTGACAAAAAAGTGTGACACTGATGATATCATCGACTGAGTGGTACTGGAGCAGTTTGTCACTCAGTTGCTGGAAGGAGCGTCATGCTTGGTCCAATGCAACCACGCAGCATCACTGGAGGGGGTGGTGTGGCTGGCAGAATACCATCTGGCAGCGTTTTCAGGAGCAGGCTTCCCACCCCTTCTGTCTCTTTCCCTCTCTCTCTCTCTCTCTCTCTCTCATACTCCCTTTGTGTCCCATCACCCCTCCCCTATTCCTGCACCACAGAAGGGGGGCCAATTCCCCCAAAGCCTACTCTCCAAACCTGTGTTCCTCCCCATTTTCCCTCACCCCCTTGTGCCTCCATGCCAATCCTGCCACTAATTCCCACTGTCTCTCCACAGGTGGAACCATCTGTGCTCACCAAGACTACTCACAAAGCCTGAGCAGGTCTGCAGGCACGATGGGAACTTTTATTCTATGCAGCTCATCATAATCCCATGGTGGGGCATTTAGATCACGATAAAACATTAAACCGACTCATGGCCTTCTTCTATTGGCCGGGCATTTGCAGTGATGTTTGCAGGTGGTATGTAGCATGTTGTGAATGCCAGCTAGTGAATCCACCAGCCACTCCAAAAGTGCCAATGTGCCCTTTACTATTGATCGAGATCCTCTTCCAAAGAATTGGTATGGATCTCGTTGGGCCATTAGATCGATCTTCATGAGAGTATTGCTTTGTGTTAGTCAGTCAATTATGCAACAAGATACCCAGAAGCAGTGCCTCTACACAACATTTCTGCATGTAGTGTTGCAGACATACTCTTCCACATTATCTCCTGAGTTGGGATTCCAAAAGAGATCCTAACTGATCAAGGTACAAAATTCATGTCATGCACACTTTGCAAACTGTATGAATTACTGGAGATTAAATTGATTTGTACCAATATTTACCACTGGCAAATGGACAGGCTGATAAAACGATTTAATCAAATGCTTAAAAACATGATTTGTAAGTTGATTCACAGGGACACTAGAAATGAGGAAAAATGGCTCAAGCCCCTTTTATTTGCAGTATGAGAAGTTCCACAAGCCTCCACGGGGTTCTCCCCATTCAAATTATTGTATGGTTGCAAACCTCATGTCATCTTGGACATCATCAGGAAAAATTGGGAGGGGCCTTCTAATAATAACACAAAATTCAGTACATTCTTGACCTCCAAGCAAAACTCCACACACTGAGTCACCTAACCCAGGAAAATCTGCTCCAGGCACAAGAACGTCAATCCTGGCTGTAATAACGGGCACACGTCTACGGGAATTCACACTGGGAGATAAAGTGCTCATTTTACTAACCACATCGAGCTCTAAATTACTCGCAAAGTGGCAAGGACTCTTTGAGGTCACACAGTGAGATGGAGAAGTCAACTATGTGGTTAGGTGAACAGGTAGAGGTCATGCACTTCAGATATTCCACCTCAATCTCCTGAAGCCATGGATAGAGAAGGTTCCTGTAGCTCTGGCAATGATGGTTCCCAAGATGGAGGAGCTGGAACCAGAGGTAAGTCTAAAAAGTGTTGCTCAGATGTGTTTTCGCTTCTGCTTAGTCGCACTAGTCTCATAGCGCACCACTTTGAGACTCCTCCAGGAGTGGTGACACAGCCATCCATATTGGCTCCTGAAACACAAAAAATGTGGTCCACGATGAACATGCTAGATAGACTTTGCTCTCTATGGGGGTAATTGAGGAGACACACAGTGATTGAAGTAGCCCGGTCGTTTTGATTCCCAAAACTGATGGGTCAGTCCAATTTTGTGTAGACAATGCAGTGTCTAAATTTAAGACATATCTGATGCTTCATATTGATGAACTGCTTGGTCAGTTAGGCACAGCTCTCTTTTATTTGACACGGGACTTAACTAAGGGATATTAGCAAATACCATTGACCCCATTACCATGAGGGAAAAAAAAGGCCTTTTCCCACTCTGTTTGGGTTACACCAATTTGTCACCCTTCCATTTGGGTTGTTTGGAGCCCCCGTGACGTTTGAACAACAAAATCCTCTACCCACACAGTGCATATACTGCTACCTATTTAGATGACATCATTTACAATAATGATTGGCAGTGGGAGTTACAACATCTGAGTGCTGTCCTGAGATCCTTGAGGCATGTGAGACTCACAGCAGAGTCGGATGGTACCAGCCCACTGATAGACCTCATTAAAAAGGTGGCACCAGATCTGGTCCAGTGGATGGAACCATGCTCACTCTCTTTTTTGACCATGCCCCACTCCAGTGGTTCCACTGCATGAAGGATGCCAATGCATGGATCACTCATTGGTATCTAACTCTTCAGCCCTTTAATTTCAAGGTGGTCCACAGGCCAGGGCACAGATGGTGGTGGCAGGTTACCTCTCCTGGTTTGGGAGGGTGGGGTTAGCTGCAGGCTGGATGACTCCCCAGTCTGAGTCAGGCAATGGGGGTATGTAGCAGTGGGAGCATGGTTGAGCATAAGCTGTGGAGAGCGAGGAGTCAGGTAGAACCAGTAGGTAACACATTGTGGCAGCGGGGGCATGGTCAAGTGCCGGTCTGTGACAGGAGGGCGGAGCCAGGGAAGGTGAGTGGCAGAATCACTACATCTGACGGTAATTAACCTGTGTTTGTGTGTCTTCCCAGTAACCGCGCCCTATTTAAGGAGGCAGAGGGAGAGCAGAGGAGAGCTCTTCCCGGGACAGGAACACAGCGTGTGTGTGTGTGTGTGTGTGTGTGTATTTAACAGAATAAAACGGTGTTGTTTATACTGAAAAGTCTGGCAATAAAAGCCGATTCGTACCTGAAGCTTTGTCCTGCCGTCCTCTGTGCTCCACCCACACCTCAGAGAGCTCTACAGTGGTGCTGAAACCCGGGAGAAAGGTGGAGCACCAACCCCGCAGCCCCATGGAATCCTCCCCGTTCACGGACCTGGTCCATGCCCTCGCCACGGCTCAGCAAAGCCAGCACCAGGCGCTCGTCACGCTCCGAAAGGAGCAAGAGCGGCGCTTCGAAGCCCTGGTGCTGGCCCAGCAGGAAGATCGCGAGGCGTTCCGGCATCTCCTCGCGTCGGCGGGGTCCACCAGCGCCCCGGCCACGGGCCCGTCTCCCCTCACCGTGACCAAGATGGGCCCGCAGGACGACCCCGAGGCGTTCCTCACATTGTTTGAACAGGTCGCCGAAGCCTCGGGGTGGCCAATGGAGCAGCGCGCGGTGCACCTCCTCCCCCTCCTGACGGGAGAGGCGCAGCTGGCCGCGCTACAGCTCCCTGCCGACCGCCAGCTGGCCTACGCGGACCTTCGCCGGGCCGTCCTCCAGCGCGTGGGGCGCATATCAGAACAACAGCGCCAGCGCTTCCGCGCGCTGCGGTTGGAGGAAGTCGGCCGGCCGTTCGCGTTCGGCCAGCAGCTCCGGGACGCCTGCTGGCAGTGGCTGAGGGCCGACGATCGCGACGCCGAGGGAATCATCGATCAGGTGGTGCTGGAGCAGTTCATCACCCGCTTACCAGCCAGAACCGCGGAGTGGGTCCAGTGCCACCGCCCGGCCTCGCTGGATCAGGCAGTAGGACTGGCGGAGGATCATTTGGCGGCTGTTCTGGCGGCAGGACAGCCGACAACGTCTTCTCTTCTCTCCTCTTCTCTCTCTCTTTCTCCCCTCCCTTCCGTGTCCCGTCCTCGCCCCATTCCCCCACCACAGAGGCGGGGGCCGGCTCCACCCCAGCCGGCCCGCCGCACCCGTGGTGCCCTCCCGTTTCTCCCTTCTGTGTCTGTCTCTCCCCCCCCTCAGGTGAGTGAGCCCCAGAGCACAGGTGCAGAGGGAAAGTCCGGGCCGGTTTGCTGGCGCTGCGGGGAGCCGGGCCACCTGCAACAACAGTGCGCAGCAATGGAGGTGGGCGCGGTGGTATGGATCCCCGACGCGCCAGAAGCTGCCCTCGATCGGGCCGGAGCGTATCGCATACCGGTGAGTGTCCAAGGGGCTACATATCAGGCGTTGGTGGATTCTGGTTGCAATCAGACCTCGATCCGCCAAAGCCTGGTGCAAGACGAGGCATTGGGGGGAGCACAGGGGGTGAAGGTGTTGTGTGTGCACGGGGATGTTCACAGCTACCCTTTGGTGTCGGTCCACATATTTTTCAGAGGGGAAAAATCTATAGTGAAGGCGGCGGTTAATCCTCGCCTTACCCACTGTTTAATTTTGGGGACTGATTGGCTGGGATTTCGGGGTTTAATGACGCGCCTAGTAAAGAGTGGGTCCTGCCATTTGACAGGGGGAGGTCCTGGTGTCGCTTTGGCTGGAGCTGCTGTCGCAGAGCCGTCTATGTCATCTCTGCGACAGAGTGAGAAGCCGCCGGCTCCTCCTCTTTCTGTTGGGGAATCCCTCGCGGATTTCCCATTAGAACAATCGCGAGATGAGACTCTGCGACATGTGTTTGACCAAGTGAGAGTAATCGATGGTCAAACGCTCCAGCCGAACGCCACCCCGTCCTTCCCCTATTTTTCTATTATTAAGGATAGATTATACCGAGTGACGCAGGACACTCAGACAAAAGAGCGAGTCACACAGCTGTTAATTCCAAAGAGCCGCCGGGAATTGGTATTTCAGGCGGCTCACTTTAATCCCATGGCTGGACACCTAGGGCAGGATAAAACACTAGCCAGGATAATGGCCCAATTCTATTGGCCGGGGATTCGCGGCGATGTCCATAAGTGGTGTACGGCGTGCCGCGAATGCCAGTTAGTAAATCCAGCGGCCATTCCAAAAGCACCTTTGCGCCCCCTACCATTAATCGAGACCCCATTCGAAAGAATTGGGATGGATCTCGTCGGGCCATTATATCGGTCAACACGAGGGTACCGCTTTATATTGGTTCTGGTGGACTATGCAACGCGATACCCGGAAGCGGTGCCTCTTCGCAATATCTCAGCACGCAGTATTGCGGAGGCCCTCTTCCATGTCATCTCCCGGGTTGGAATCCCGAAAGAGATTCTGACTGACCAAGGCACCTCGTTTATGTCACAAACACTGAGCGAACTGTATGGGCTATTAGGTATTAAGCCGATCCGCACCAGCGTTTATCACCCAGAAACGGACGGTTTAGTTGAACGGTTCAATCGCACCCTCAAGAATATAATTTAAAAATTCGTAAGTGAGGACGCATGTAACTGGGATAAATGGCGCTAGTTATTTGCAGTGCGAGAGGTCTCCCAAGCCTCCACGGGGTTCTCCCCGTTTGAATTGCTATACGGGCGTAAGCCGCGCAGCATTTTAGATGTGCTGCGAGAAAATTGGGAGGAGGGACCTTCACAGAGTAAAAACGAAATTCAGTACGTTATGGACATGCACGCAAAACTCCACACGCTCACCCACCTAACTCGGGAGAATTTGCGGCAGGCCCAGGAACGGCAAACCCGCCTGTACAACAAGGGCACGTGCCTTAGAGAGTTCACTCCGGGAGATAAGGTACTCGTACTGTTGCCCACGTCGAGCTCCAAATTAATCGCCAAGTGGCAAGGACCCTTTGAGGTCACACGGCGAGTCGGGGACGTTGACTATGAGGTAAGGCGAACGGACAGGGAGGGGGCGCTACAGATCTACCACCTCAATCTGCTTAAACTCTGGAACGAGGAGGTCCCCGTGGCGTTGGTGTCGGTAGTTCCGGAGAAGGCGGAGCTGGGGCCGGAGGTTCAAAAAGGGACATTGGCATCACGTACCTCTCCGGTCCCCTGTGGAGACCACCTCTCCCTGACCCAACTCATGGAGGTCGCCCAGTTGCAGGCTGAGTTTTCGGATGTGTTCTCGCCCCTGCCCGGTCGCACTAACCTCATAGAACACCACATAGAGACGCCCCCGGGGGTGGTAGTGCGTAGCCACCCTTACAGGCTACCCGAACACAAAAAAAAGGTGGTTCGGGAAGAACTTCAGACCATGCTCGAAATGGGCATCGTCGAGGAGTCCCACAGTGACTGGAGCAGCCCGGTGGTCTTGGTATCCAAGGCCGACGGGTCGGTCCGGTTCTGTGTGGACTATAGAAAAGTCAACGCGGTGTCTAAATTCGACGCGTACCCAATGCCTCGTATTGACGAGCTGCTCGATCGACTAGGCACGGCTCACTTTTACTCGACACTGGATTTGACGAAGGGATATTGGCAGATCCCCTTGACTCCATTATCCCGGGAGAAAACGGCCTTTTCCACACCGTTCGGCTTACACCAATTTGTCACACTTCCTTTTGGGCTGTTTGGGGCGCCCGCTACGTTTCAGCGGCTGATGGACAGGGTCCTCCGGCCCCACGCCACCTTTGCGGCCGCATATCTTGATGACATTATCATTTATAGTAATGACTGGCAGCGGCACCTGCAACACCTGAGGGCCGTCCTTAGGTCGCTGAGGTGGGCGGGTCTCACTGCCAACCGAAAGAAGTGTGCGATTGGGTGGGTGGAAGTACGGTATCTGGGCTTCCACTTGGGCAACGGGCAGGTGCGTCCCCAAATTAATAAGACAGCAGCGATTGCGGCCTGCCCGAGGCCCAAGACCAAAAAGGGGGTGAGACAGTTCCTGGGGCTGGCTGGCTACTATTGTAGGTTTATACCTAATTATTCGGACGTCACCAGCCCGCTGACTGACCTCACTAAAAGGGGGCGCCAGATCCGGTCCAGTGGACGGAGCAGTGCCAGCTGGCTTTCTCTGAGGTAAAGGCTGCACTGTGTGGGGGGCCACTATTACACTCCCCTGACTTTTCTCTCCCTTTTGTGTTGCAGACTGACGCGTCGGACAGAGGGCTGGGGGCGGTGTTGTCCCAGGAGGTGGAGGGGGAGGACCGCCCCATCCTGTACATAAGCAGGAAGCTGTCGGTGCGTGAGGGGCGCTACAGCACTATTGAGAAGGAATGCCTGGCGATCAAGTGGGTGGTCCTCGCCCTCCGTTACTACCTGCTGGGGCGCCCTTTCACCCTCTGTTCGGACCACGCGCCCCTCCAGTGGCTCCACCGCATGAAAGATGCCAACGCGCGGATCACCCGTTGGTATCTGGCACTCCAACCCTTCAATTTCAAGGTGGTCCACAGGCCGGGGGCGCAGATGGTCGTGGCGGACTTCCTCTCCCATCAAGGGGGGGGAAGTCGGCTGCGGGCCGGACGGGCGCCCGGCCTGAGTCGGGCGGTGGGGGTATGTGGCAGCGGGGGCGTGGTCAAGCGCCAGTCTGTGACAGGAGGGCGGAGCCAGGGAAGGTGAGTGGCAGAATCACTACACCTGACGGTAATGAACCTGTGTTTGTGTGTCTTCCCAGTAACCACGCCCTATTTAAGGAGGCAGAGGGAGAGCAGAGGAGAGCTCTTCCCGGGACAGGAACACAGCGTGTGTGTGTGTGTGTGTGTGTGTGTGTGTGTGTGTGTGTGTGTGTGTGTGTGTGTATTTAACAGAATAAAACGGTGTTGTTTATACTGAAAAGTCTGGCAATAAAAGCCGATTTGTACCTGAAGCTTTGTCCTGCCGTCCTCTGTGCTCCACCCACACCTCAGAGAGCTCTACACACATCATGAATTTTACCTGTGTTTGAATACTGGCAATCTATTTATTTGTGTCTTTTGTATTCTGTCAAGAGAAACCAGTAACCAGAGAGAAAGTTGAGCTATCCTATGCCGTGTGTGTGTGTGTGTGTGTGTGTGTGTGTGTGTGTGTGTGTGTGTGTGTGTGTGTGTAACCATAGTAAACTGGAGCATATAGTTCCTTAGCATTCGTTACTCATTTTATTCCAGCTACAGTAATTGCATAATCACAGCAATGTGGAATCTCAGTGCAAAGCCAGATCTGCTGCCTAGTTCCTTAATTTCCCTCTCCTGGTTACAGCAGTTAAAAGGTACTAATGCTGAAAAGGGTATACATGTAATCTGTTGAATCTTATATTTTGTCAAAAATACCAAGAATAAAAATAATGGACTAATATGACTAACCAGAAAGTACCCTGCTAAACATCAAAAAGGTCATCATAGGACAAAAAGAGCATGCCTTGAAAGACATATACACATACACCACAGTTGGTGAATGCCAATAATGTTTTACAGTACATCAATATTTAGGTGCTCTCAGAATAGCTGTGTCTTCAGGCGGTACATGAAGGCCAAGAGGGCATTTTCTAAACAAATGAAGTTCATTCCATCCTTGTGGAACTATGAGCGTAAAAATACTGGTTTTAGGCTTTAGTGAGATGTAGGAGGGTATTTCATGAACACATTAATCAAAGGCTAGAATGTGTATACATGATTTGGATCATCTGCAAGGATTTAATAGTGCAAGCTGGTAGCCTGGTCAGCAAAAAGTCATAATGTGTCCCATGTCAATCTGGGTTTCCTCAGGGTTCTTGAGTTTCCTCCTACCTCCTAAAAACATGCCAGTAGATGGATTTACTAGGATAAATTGGTCCAAGGTCTGAATGAGTATGCAAATGTGTTTGTGCATGGTACCCTGTGATGAACTAGCATCCCATCCAAGGGATATTGTTTTCAAACTACACAACAGTGTTTCTGGGATAAGCTCCAGATCCACTGCAACACTAACCAGGATAATAGATAATGTTGTTACTGATGATGAATGAAAGTTATGTAATAACTCTGCCAAGTGTCTGCGAAATGAGTCATGAATATTCCATCATCTTCTTGATGCCATATGGAGGAAATCTGTAAGATCAGGAGCTCACTGTGATGTGGTCTGTGAAGGCAAAACAATCACCAGTTATAACCAGAAGAAACTTTGGTTGGCAATTTTTGCTGGTTGGAGTGAACTAAGCTTGAAAGTACTGGTATGCTAGACTGAGAAACATTCTGGGAAACATAAAGTTCTGGTCTTCAAAAGGTTGACTTAGAGGTGATGATTCTTCATTGAAGAAATGCATCCTACAATGCAGGAGACAAGAAAGAGCTGAGTATCTTAAGTATTATAAGTGGGTAGTTGTAAGAATGAGTTCCAAACAATGTGATGTTGAAGGCAGACAGGTTGGGATTGAAGCAGGTCATTCTGTTAGAGGATAAATAAAGCATATTTGAGTGTTCTTGAGTGAAATGGGATGATGAGAAGACGCTGCAATTCCTTAGTACTTCCTAACTATTTACTAAGCCTTGTTCATGTTTTCTCAATCTTCTGGGTTTTTTCATGTAAAAGCAGTAAGCATTTAGGCTTTAACTGCTCTTGGTAACATATGGACATGTACGGCTCAAGCTTTCCCAAAGCTCCATTAAACATCAACAAATTGCACAAAACAGGAGCAATTGGTTTTGCTGCTGTGGCTGATGACTTCCTTCCCTGTAAAATAATAAGCTTCCTGAAGGCAGTTAAAATGAAATTTATGATGCCTGTGAGAATCCACACAGAATCTCAATTTACTATTTTTTTTCCACAATAAGACAAGTTTACCTATTTTTATTGGCCCAACAACATCAAAAGTCATCTGATATAGTAGGATTTAACGTCCTAGTATACTGGGTGTGTGGCACCAGCCTATGCCATTCTTAATTGTCTGGAACACCACCTTAGTGCAGTAGTTATAGTCATAGTTTTCTCTGCCGGAATCCAAGTTCACCCACGAAAGAGTAGGCTTAAACCTCGGTGTTATAGGATGTGTTTCCAACAGTGCTGAAAAACATTTACGCCTGTAATACGGTGGCTGGGCAAAGTATATGACCTTTGTCATCCACAATGATCACACCTACACTGTAATAAATTTAAGGCAAAATGGCCTTTCGATTTCATAAAATTGGTGAAATTTAGTTCCCTCTGAAATTTGGTCATTGTGATATATGTTTATTTCTGCAATATCTCAAAAAAAAAAAAACCCCACAAAACCCAGGCCATTCTGTGGCTGGGAAATTATTTAATTGAGGGGATTCCCTAGCACAGTGGTTTTCAAAGTGGGGGCCGCAGCCCCCTGGGGGGCCGCCAGGGGGCGCTAGGGGGGCCTCAGAAAGTTGGAGGGACGATAACAAAAAATTGAGAAAATTTTTTTAAAAATAATTATTATTAAATATATTGTAATTAGATTTTTAATCATTATTATAAAATATAATTATTAATAATAATACATATTGAAACGTTGTTTGCCATGCTCATCTCTCCGATTGCCTGTGACGTTGTGGTTTGCGCCATTTATCAAGCTGCTTTGCTCCTCAAGCTAGCGTATTGCTAGCGCAAAATGGACAGGTTTTTGAAGAAGAGACCGAAGGAACAAACCAACAGCTCTGCGAGGCACTGGTCACAAAAAGGATGGATAACGAGTTGAATCAGGTACTACAGGAGGTTATACAAGTAGTGAGTTTTATTAAAGCCCGTCCCATGAAACACAGACTGTTTACCCTGCTTTGTAATGAGATGGGAGCTCGTTTTGAGGGGCTGCTGCTTCACTCGAACGTGCGCTGGCTGTCACGGGGCACAGTTTTGAGCTGCTGTCATGTGATGATTTGGGCTCCATCTCTCCATTGATCCAGTCCCACCTGGAGCACCTCCAAGGATATTTCAAAGACTATTTCCCTGACCTCGAAAACACACATTTAAACTGGGTTAGGAACCCCTTTGCCCCCGGTGTCGGTTCTAGTCTGGACTTAAAGTCACAGGAGGAGCTGATTGAGATGACAAACTCAGGGGATTTAAAAATGGACTTTGAGGCTCTTCCCCTGTCTAATTACTGGCTACACGTAAGAAAGGACGATCCCAGCTTGGCTGACAGGGCATTGAAATACCTTCTCCCTTTTGCAACAACCTACTTGTGTGAGTCTGGCTTTTCAACTTTAAAGGTACTCAAAACCAAACATAGAGCACGTCTACATGTGGACAATGACATGCATATGGCACTGACTGAGATTAAGCCCAAGGTTGACAAACTATGTAGGAGCCACCAAGCCCATCCCTCCCACTAGTGTAAACCGTCTGTCACTCCCAGACACACACACACATGCACACAATTGAGAGTGGTTTGATTTCTTTTGTGCTGTTCTTATCAACAGTTTGTTGAAAAGTTTATTGTTCAGTGCGAAAATATTTGTGTTGAAAACATGTTAGTTAATAATATTCTTATGCTAAACAAATGTAACAATTATTGAATATTGAATAAAAGTAAGAGAAAACATTCTAAAAGTTGATGTTTCTTTACATATTTTGTAGCATTGTCTGTGGATTTGCAAAGGGGGTCCCCGGCCAGAAGCTAATGCTGTTTGGGGGGCCTTGGAATGGAAAAGTTTGGGAACCCCTGCCCTAGCAAATAATGTGCATGAAATCACTCACTTTGCACAGTCAAGCAGACAGAGGAAGTTCATATGCGCATGAACAGGTTTACCTTCTTCTTCTTCTATTGGGTTTTATGGCAGCTGGCATCCAGTGTTGCATTACTGCCATCCACAGATTTACTTTTGACTATGCACTGACAGTGACATCATTCTGTCACGAAACGAACAGCTCATCACACCAAGGTACTCGCTGACTGCCGATATTTATTAGTTTGGTCCTGTATTTCCTTTCCTTCGCAACATAACGTCTTTTCTTCTCACTTTCTGTTACTGTAGTCGGTCTTTCACATTTCATTCACACACTCACGTCCTCCATTTTTCTCTCCTGTTTCAAATTTGTATCTCACAATGCCTTGCATGAATGGGGAAAGCCCACCATGTGATGCATGATGTAGTATCTTGAATTGGGTCATGGTGAACCAGGAAAAAAATAGCAGAGAATTTAGGGGCATGTGGCCCTAAATTCATTAACTGTTCTATTAAAAAAACTAATAAAATTGGAAGTCTGTGATTTGAATTTGGTAGCTTTTGGTGCAGTAAACAAAAATAATTGAGTGTCAGGAAAATTCTTTTTATGACCTAAACTTGAAAAATCTGAAAGGCAGTATAGCTTTAAAGTTGGTTAAACTTAGAAATGAAAGTTCACCTGCTGCCTTAAAATCACAAGTAAACTCAACTTGAAGATAACAGTTGTTTCAACACAAAAAGTTATATAAGTTGTTTAACTAATGATCATTTGTTGTTAAAACAATGTACTATGCTACATTATTCATTCAAGAAAACTCACTTTATCTTATCAAATAAACATACAGTTCTTCACTATTTCAACTCATACGTTCAAGTTCAACTACACTACCGTTCAAAAGTTTGGGGTCATCCAGAGAATTTTGTGTTTTCCATGAAAAGTCACACTTTTATTTACCACCATAAGTTGTAAAATGAATAGAAAATATAGTCAAGACATTTTTCTGGCCATTTTGAGCATTTAATCGACCCCACAAATGTGATGCTCCAGAAACTCAATCTGTTCAAAGGAAGGTCAGTTTTATAGCTTCTCTAAAGAGCTCAACTGTTTTCAGCTGTGCTAACATGATCGTACAAGGGTTTTCTAATCATCCATTAGCCTTCTGAGGCAATGAGCAAACACATTGTACCATTAGAACACTGGAGTGAGAGTTGCTGGAAATGGGCCTCTATACACCTATGGAGATATTGCACCAAAAACCAGACATTTGCAGCTAGAATAGTCATTTACCACATTAGCAATGTATAGAGTGTATTTCTGATTAGTTTAAAGTGATCTTCATTGAAAAGAACAGTCCTTTTCTTTCAAAATTAAGGAAATTTCAAAGTAACCCCAAACTTTTGAACGGTAGTGTATATTCAGTGGCGGCTTCAGAGATTTTTCCTTAGGGTGGCAAAGGAGGGGCATAGGTTCCAGGAGGGGGGCATAGGTTGTCGATGCAGCAGTTTATGCAAATCATAGAAATAATTTGTACTTATGCTCAAGAAAGACTCACAATCAAGTCATCTTGTCAAATATGTATTGAGCTATTGTACCATCAAGGAAAACGGATTCAACCATCTAAACCATCTTTTCTGAAAGTATATTCCCAAGCAATGATTGTGGATCTTTACTGAAGACTTCAAACTTATACAGATGTGTTCATCCTCGATTTCCATAAAACTAAAAGAAACAAATTAAGTACATCACTAAACTGAATAGCACACAGGCGAAAACGCGAGCTAGGCTGACCTGCTAGTAATGCTAACACACAAGTTGTTTACTTTCTAAAGCCTATCACTTTACAAAACTATTAGCTTTCATTTTGTTGCCTAGCATACACAGAAAATAAAACATAACTTACAGGTATAGCTACTACCGGAACCTAGTGAGACAGCACTTCATACATCCAACCAATGACTGCAGCACGTTGCCTCATCAGAAGTTGAGCATTCAGAAGAATCATAACAGAAGAACGTCTCTCTCTGGGTGAAACCATTTCAAAATTCCGGGGGTGGGGTGGGGTGTGAAATAATGTAAATAACGGTAGGTAGAGATGAGATGAGGGCTTAGTATCTCTGTAGATAGATAATTGAATTTCAAAAATGTGTTTTAATAAATGGTGGCATGGTGGCGTAGTGGTTAGCGCTGTCGCCTCACAGCAAGAAGGTCCGGGTTCAAGCCCCGTGGCTGGCGAGGGCCTTTCTGTGTGGAGTTTGCATGTTCTCCCCGTGTCTGCGTGGGTTTCCTCCAGGTGCTCTGGTTTCCCCCCACAGTCCAAAGACATGCAGGTTAGGTTAACTGGTGACTCTAAATTGAGTGTGAATGGTTGTCTATGTGTCAGTCCTGTGATGACCTGGCGACTTGTCCAGGGTGTACCCTGCCTTTTGCCCATAGTCAGCTGGGATAGGCTCCAGCTTGCCTGCGACCCTGTAGAACAGGATAAAGTGGCTAGAGAGATAATGAGTGTTTTAATAAATAATTCTTTTTAAAATAGGGGAGCAACTGTGGTGGCAAGACATATTATTGCAGTGGCAACTGCCACCTTTTGCCACCCCTTAAAACCATGCCTGACTATATTCATATCAATTGCCATTTTAAGTTAAGCGCACTAATGGTTTAATTTTTTTCTACTTAGATTAATTTCTAATCTTGACTAACAATGGCAAGTTTGCCAGTTTACTTAAACTTCACACTGAATCACTTCTGAATCACGGTAACTTCTCTGTATAGACCCCTTGCACATGACGTCACGCATCATGTGATCATTTCATCTGGGGATCAAACAGACACCATCTTTTGTATAAGCAAGGCTTAATCTGTGTTCAATATGGTTCACTTTTGCACTGTTTTTGGTTGTTCAAATCCGGAAATGGATAAAAGGTATCACTGTCTCCCTGTTATCAAGAAAACTGTGATCAAAGAGAAGAAAATTCTTCAAGAACAATGAAGAAATGAGTGGTTAAAGAGAATACGACGAGAGGAGCTAAGCCTGAAAACTCATATTTAAAATGTATTTTAAAAAATAGAAAGTCAGAAGTGAGTATGGAAGAGTTTGCTTAAGAATCTCGTTTTATTTTTTTCTGCTCGCATTCGAGTTAGCTTCTTCATGAAAGTGTTTGATTTTCTTACAGGTGAAGCAGCTTCCTTATTCGACATGGAAAACCCAGAATGGTTTCAAACAACATAGACATAACTCCATAAAAAAAAACAACAACAAGGAGTGACATGCGCAATATATCCTGAAAGAACAGAAAAAGATTAAGAGCAGAGAGAGCTGGAGCTTTGTTTCTGTTATCAGAGGAACCCAGTCCTGTGCAAAATGTCACCGTGGAGTCAGAGTGTAGTCATGAACCCACAGTTCCAGAGAGTTCTACTCAAACACACTGAACTTTACAACAGCTGGATGCATGTGGAATGGAAATAAATCGATTAAGGCAGGAAAAACTATTTCAGATAAAATTGTTACTGTCTGTTACACACTTCTCAACCTGTGTGACTCAGTTGTTTCTTTAGAATAGAGAATAAATGAAGAGAGAACTGAACATTAACCGTTTATTGAAATTATTATTACAAGGGTGATTATAGTTACTATATGACTATAGCTACAACTGGAATGTGCTGATTCTGTTAGCGTTTGTAATTATTGTATCATCCACTATTAGATAAAATTAAAATAAACTATTACAACATTGTTTGAAAGTATAGAGCAAGATATTTTGTTATTTTAAAAATAATAGCACTTCAGATATTGTTTTAACAATAATAAGCATTACTGTATAAATGATAGAGTGCAAATAGCTCTGTAACTAGATGCCCTTGGGGTTGATGAGACATGGAGGGCCGGGAGTACCATCTAGCCCACCGTTCAGGTAGGAGACTTTGAGAGTAAATGCTTTGGCTTTTGCAGCACTCTGTTCACAAAAGCTGATATTGGGAAAAATTCTTTACACACACAAGGTTTTCTTGCTTTTGTAGTTTTTTAAACTGTTTTTTCATGTTGGGACTCATTGGGAAAAAGAAGGTATAGTCCAACATGTAGCGAACACTAACGCTAGGCCACAAATCTGCGCCATCACCTCAGTTGTTTTGAGGAATTTTGTATGGATCATAACTGTTAATAAACTATAATTTCCATGTATATCTAGCCTTTGCTTCTTTCTGACTAAGATTATCCAAGTAATCCAGTAGTAGACCTTTTTTAGCTGTAGTTTTCTTCAGACAACAGTAACATATGTCGGACATCTTCACTTGGCTTCAGTATGTGAACAGCATGTAAACAAAGTTCACTTGTTCTCACAGACATCACCCCTCCTCTTCACCTTTCCCCCTTTTAAATGTATAATGTACAGGCACGAGTTACATGAATATTGACAACCAAGATAAAACTCACAAGTAGTCAAGACAATGGGTGACCTTAAGTTTAATTTTTGAAAACTTATTATCTTCTTTAAGCTTTTTATTTGGTCACGGTTATGGGGGATCTAGAGCCTCGCCCTCAGCATGAGGCAGGAAGACACCCTGGACTGGATATCAGTCTATCACTAGGGCACCATAGGGCATCTCTAGTAGCAGCCTTTCGTAACTATCAGACGTAGAGCTGTAAGTATGTTCAAGTAAAATCTTCAGGATGGAGGGTTTTGCGGTTATTTGTTAATGTGACAAGCTACAATTAACTTAACTAGAGGAAATAAAAAGATACTGGTGAGGAAATGACTGTTAATAGCTGCTATAAAGTAAGTGATAACAGCAATAAATTTATTTGTCCTACAACATCAAAAGTACAGTGTCTTGCAAAAGTATTCATTCCCCTTGGTGTTTGTCCTGTTTTGTCACATTACAAGCTGGAATTAAAATGGATTTTAGGGGGTTAGCACCATTTGATTTACACAACATTTATTGTGACACAAACAATAATTAAGATAAAAAAAACAGAAATCTGGAGTGTGCATAGGTATTCACCCCTTTCGTATGGAGCTGGTCCAACCAATTCACTTCATAAGTCACATAATTAGTTGATGAAGATCCACCTGTGTGCAGTCAAAGTGTCACATGATCTGTCACATGATGTCTGTATAAATCAACCTGTTCTGGAAGGACCCTGACTCTGCAACACTACTAAGGAAGCAACATGAAAATCAAGCAGCACTCCAAACAGGTCAGAGACAAAGTTGTGGAGAAGTATAGATCAGGGCTAGGTTATAAAAAATATCCCAAACTTTGAATATCCCAGGGAGCACCATTAAATCCATTATAGCAAAATGGAAAGAATACGTCACCACTACAAACCTGACAGGAGAAGGCCACCCACCAAAATTCACAGACCAGACAAGGAGGGCATTAATCAGAGATGCAACAAAGACACCAAAGAGAACACTGAAGGAGCTGCAAAGATCCGCAGCGGAGATGGGAGTATCTGTCCATAGGTCCACTTTAAGCCAAAAATATCTCCACAGAGCGGGGCTTTATGGAAGGGTGGCCAGAAAAAAGCAATTACTTAAGAAAACACACTTGGAGTTTGCCCAACAGCATGTGGCAGACTCCCCAAACACATGGAAGAAGATTCTCTGGTCAGATGAGACTAAAATTGAACTTTTTGACCATTATGGGAAACGCCATGTGCGGTGCAAACCTAACACCCTGAGAACACCATTCCTACAGTGAAGCATGGTTGTGGCAGCATCATGCTGTGGGGATATTTTTCATCTGTAGGGACAGGAAAGCTGGTCAGAACTGAAGGAAAGATGAATAGCACTAAATGCAGGGCAATTATGGAGGAAAACCTGTTTGAGTCAGCCAGAGGTTTGAGACTGGGGTGAAGGTTTATGTTCTAGCAGGACAATGACCCTAAACATACTGCTAAAGCGACACTGGAGTGCTTTAAAGGGAAACATTTGAATGTCTTGGAATGGCCTAATCAAAGCCCAGACCTCAATCCAGTTGAGAATCTGTGGCATAACTTGAAGATTGCTGTACACCAACACAATCCATCTAACTTGAAGGAGTTGGAGCAGTTTTGCCTTGAGCAATAGGCAAAAATCCCAGTGACTAGATGTGCTAAGCTAATAGACACAAACCACAAGAGACTTGCAGCTGTAATTACAGCAAAAGGTGGAAAGGTGGTTCTATTGACTTTGGGGGGTGAATACCCATGCACACTCCAGATTTCTGTTTTTTCATCTTAATTATTTTTTGTGTCACAATAAAACAACAATTTTCACTTTTAAAGTGGATCATGTTGTGTAAATCAAATGGTGCTACCCCCCCCCCCCAAAAAAAAAAAAAAAAAAATCCATTTTACTTCCAGCTTGTAATGGAACAGGACAAACACCAAGGGGAATGAATACTTTTGCAAGAAACTAACTATAAACAGATAGAACATACTGTGTGCCATTTTTAATAAAAAAAAAAATAACATTGGAAAATTCCTGTGGTAAAGCTTCAGGATTGTACTTTCATTGGAAAATACACACTACTCTATACCCACAATACACCCCACCCCCAACCCATCATTGATTATTTTCCTAGAACAGCACACCCCATTATGTTTTATTACTTGCATATTACAGTGAGCTTAATTCCATAATTACATTCTAATGACATTATTGTTGGTCTGGTTCTGGGCTGATTTGTTTATTGGGTTCACTTGGTGTTTGAGCAGTGTTTTATCATGTTCCTGTCTGTTTATTTGTATTCAGCCTTTGCTGGATGTTTAATATAGCATGGCTGTTTGGTATCTTAACCCCATTTGTAATATTTTACATTATATGTCCTGGAACATTAACTTCAAACAGAATAAAGTGCCAGTGAATATGGCCCAGAGCATAATGGGTGATTGGATGGCAAGATATTGTTAGGTTATATATTTTGATCATCAGGGAAAGTGAAATAAAAGAGAAGGGAGGGAGAAAAGACAGAAAGGGAGGGTGGTTCCTTGCTAGCCTGAAGGTCACCAGAGACATTTGAGGAGCTCTGAGATGGAAGAAAGAAGGCCTCTGACAAAGATGGATGTTAAGCCTGTTTAACTATTAATATTTTTCCCATTTTTCTATTAATGCAAAAAAAAAAAAAAGTTCTTGCTATACCTGATACCTGAAGTAAAATCTGACAAAGATCATTTAGGCTGCACAACCCTGAAGAGGACACCAAGTGAAATGGCTCTCTGGTCAAGGTCAAAGTTTTTTTATGTCATTTCAACCATATACAGTTGGTACAGTACACAGTTAAAACGAAATAACGTTTCTCCAGGACCATGGTGCTACATTAAACATCACAGGACTATGATTTACAATACAACATAAAGTGCAAGAGTGCAACGAGTGCAACACTGCAGACAATGAACGACACAAACAACATAAAGTGCAGAGTTGAGTGTGCATATTGAGGTAGTATATGAAAAGGGAATAAATAAATGTAAACCTTGTTGTGTGAGAGCCATTGTAAACATTGTTAAGTAATAGTGCATTGTTATCCACTGTGCAAAGGTTGCAGTGTGAGTGGTGTGTTTAACAGTCAGTGAGTATCAGTCCAGTCTCTCAGAGTTGAGGAGTCTGATGGCATGTGGGAAGAAACTGTTACAGAGTCTGGCTTTGAAGGCCCAAATGCTTCGGTACCTTTTTCCCGACAGCAGGAGGGTGAAGAGATTGTGTGAGGAGTGTGTGGGGTCGGCCACAATGTTAGTGGATTTCTGGATGCAGCGCATGGTGTAAATGTCTGTGATAGAGGGAAGAGAGACTCCAATGGCCTACTCAGCTGTCCTCACTATCTGCTGTAGGGTCTTGCGATTCAAGACGGTGCAATTCCCAAACCAGACCATGATGCAGCTGCTCAGAATGCTCTCAATAGCCCCTCTGTAGAATATAGTGAGGATGGGTGATAGGACATGGGTTTTCCTCAGCCTCCAAAGGAAGTAGAGTCGCTACTGGGCTTTCTTCGCTATGGAGCTGGTGTTGAGGGACCAGGTGAGGTTCTCTGCCAGATGAACACCAAGGAATTTGGTGTTCTTACTGTTCTCCATGAGTGAGCCGTCGATGTACAGTGGCGAGTGGTCAATCCGTGTTCTTCTGAAGTCAACAACCATCTCTTTTGTTTACAAAAATCTGCAGAAATATTTCTGGAAGATATTTCCACAGATATTGAAGGTGATGAAGAATGAAAGAAAGGGCATGCTTTCCGTGTCATACCAATGCAAACAACATAGCAGGTTTGATTCTCAACATGTCTAAACACATTTCCCCCATATCAAAAGAAACCTGAGAAAGTGGCATCTGATGATCAAATCTTTAATTACAGTACTTCCTGGCAGGCATACATCCACAGTAGCATAGCAGGTAGCATTGCCCCAAGTCCCAATTCAATCCTTAGTTTTGGTTACTGTCTGTGCAGAGTTAACCATGTTCTCACTACATCAACATGGGTTTCATGTAGACTTTCCAGTTTCATCCCCAAAACACTATGCTATTATATGGGTTGACCCTAGGTGTAGGTGTGGACATGTTTGTGTGATGCCTTGTGATGGACTCGTGTCCCAACCAGAGTGTATTTCTATCTTGGACCTGTTTGCTGGATAAGCTCCACATCTCCTACAACCAGGATAAAGTTTATGGAAGATGAGTGAATGAACAAATTAAGCATGATCAAATAGTCATTAGTATCAATAATTTAATTCAAAAAATCCTTTGTCTTCTCTGTTATATTTGATTATTTGATTTGTATATTATAAATAACTGGTTGTATGATACAACTAATGTAATGACCTAAAACCCTCTGAAGCGCTTGTATTTGGATAAATGGGGATGTTGCAATGCCCTCTAGTGACAGGCCTCCTCAAAAAAAGGTTTTCCCAGTGTTCTAGTTTCACATGGAATATGGAGACATATTTTTTGTTTTTTAAAACAACAAAAAAAAGAGTTTTCTCTAAAATCTCTTAACTATCAGGATAAGGAAGCTGTGAATCAATCCTTGATGTGACACTTGAGTCAATATATTGAGTGTTCCAAGCAACTTTTCATAATTCATTTACATATTTTCTTTTCTTAAATGGCCTATTCTTAATATGTTACGTTCTAAGTGTATTTTGGAATAATACTCTATTTTAAAGGTATGTAGGATTTGGATTTGCATAAAGCATTAGCTTTAAAGCATTAATTTTATGTTGTGGTTTGCTGGAGCCACACAGATTTTAATATAATTGCCCACACTATGCTAACCTAGCAGTCACCAATAAAAAGTTATTTTATTATAACAATGATCATGCAGACCTGATTACAGTATATTTCATTTAAATAACCATGAGAATTCTAAACAAAGCTAGATTATCTTTCTGGTAGACTGGTAAATTGTTTAAAAGTAAGATGACCTATTTATCACTGCTCAAAAATCCTCAGTAATGTTAGCAAGCTAACTTGGTAAACTGGAGAAAAGAGTTCACCATAATTTAAACGCAGCTAACAATGATTTATTTGCAGAATATCTGATCTAGCTACAGTATCAGTCAAACATTTGGACACACCTTCAAATTCAGTGTTTTTTCTTTACTTTTATTAATTAAAAGACATTTCATGTCTTAAAGTACTGATGGACTGTTGTTTCTCTTTACTAAATGCTCTGTAAAGTTCAGAAGAGTGTAAAGCGCAATGTAAAAGCACAGTGTAAAGTGCTGAAGAGTGTAAAGCACTGTATAAAGCACTGATGAGTGTAAAGCACCATGTAAAAGCACAGTGTAAAGTGCTGAAGAGTGTAAAGCACTGTATAAAGCACTGATGAGTGTAAAGCACCATGTAAAAGCACACTGTAAAATGCTGAAGAATGTAAAGCACTGTGTAAAATGCTGAAGAGTGTAAAGCACTGTGTAAAGTGCTGGAGAGTGTAAAGTGTTGTTTAAAACACTGAAGGGTGTAAAGCCCCGTCTACACGATCATACATTTGTCCATGGACATTGTCATACAAATGTATGATGATGTTCAAGTTTGTATGATCATGTTGTGGATTTCTGTCCACACGATCATACATTTTGTATGTCACATGACAGGCAGTGTAGATCACATGACCCGAATTAACAATCTGATTGGTGGATGACCCAAAATGTTGTAAGATGTTGTGAACATTTGTTGGAAAGTAGAAACACGATTCTAAAAATTTGAACAACATCATACAACGTCATACAAGTATGACGTTGTTCAAGTTTGTTGGGAAAACAGTCCACACGATTATACATTTGTCCATGAACATCATCATACATTTGTATGACGATGTCCATGGACAAATGTATGATCGTGTAGACGGGGCTTTAAGCACCATGTATTGAGGTATTTCACCTGACGTCACAGGGTCACGTGACGCCCCGGTGTCCACCATTTTGGACGGCAAGCTAGCTAATGTCAACAACAGTAGCTGGTATGTTACTGTAGCAATGTTTACGTTCAGTCATTTGGATAACTGTTAAAACCTTTCAGTCTCAAGTTTTTCCTTTACTGGATTTACTAGTTTACTGAGCCAGCCGGCTCCGGAGCGCTAGCCATCCAGCCGGCCCCGGAGCGCTAGCCAGCCAGCCAGCCGGCCCCGGAGTGCTAGCCAGCCAGCCAGCCGGCCCCGGAGCGCTAGCCAGCCAGCCAGCCGGCCCCGGAGCGCTAGCCAGCCAGCCAGCCGGCCCCGGAGCGCTAGCCAGCCAGCCAGCCGGCCCCGGAGCGCTAGCCAGCCAGCCAGCCGGCCCCGGAGCGCTAGCCAGCCAGCCAGCCGGCCCCGGAGCGCTAGCTAGCCAGCCAGCCGGCCCCGGAGCGCTAGCCAGCCAGCCAGCCGGCTCCGGAGCGCTAGCCAGCCAGCCAGCCGGCTCCGGAGCGCTAGCCAGCCAGCCAGCCGGCTCCGGAGCGCTCGCTAGCCAGCCAGCCGGCCCCGGAGCGCTAGCCAGCCAGCCAGCCCACCCCGGAGCGCGCTCAGTAAACTAGTAAATACAGTAAAGGAAAAACTTATAACGGGCCATGTCTCAACAGACTAAGAAGTTATTTCAATGTCATTTAATAACATTTTGTTTATCCTGAGGACCGAAAGTAAATGAAAATGTGAACAAATCTTAGCTGTCAGTGAACAATCCTGGTGGAAGCAGGTAAACGTCGTTCTCCAAGCCTGCTAACCTCAATTTTTGCAAATACCTCTCCCTCTGCTCGCCCTGTAAATGCCCTACGTCGCTGGATAGTGAAGGTGTTTTCTGCATCTCGCTCCTTTTTCTTTTATGTTTTTCGTTTGTCGCCTTCCTCGCATTCAAACTGATTCGAGCCGTGCCGTCCAAAATGGCAGTGTCACATGACTTGGTCACGTGAGTGAAATACCTCAATAGTGCTGAAGAGTGTAAAGCACTGTGTAAACTGCTGGAGAGTGTAAAGAGTTGTGTAAAACACTGAAGCGTGTAAAGCACTGTGTAAACCACTGAAGAGTGTAAAGCAATGTGTAAAGTGCTGAAGAGTTGGAAGTGCTGTGTAAATCACTCATGGATGTATAGCACCATATAAAGTGCTAAAGAGTGCAACTCATTGTGTGAAGTGCTGAAGAGTTCAAAGCACCATGTAAAGCACTGAACGGTTGAAAGCAATTTGTAAAGCACTGAAGAGTGTAAAGCACTGTGTAAAGTGCTGAAAAGTGTAAAGCATTGTGTCAATACTCTGTAGATATTTGATGATTGCAGAAAAAGTATATACTTCCCCATTTTAGATCTAAGAGACTTAAATGTATTTGTAAAATGATTGACATTCTTTTTGCTACACATACAAGATTGGCTACATTGGTAATTCCACAAAAACTATGATCAACATCGCCAAATGAATATCCTCAAAATGAATAGGTGTGTGGTTAGTATTGCAACATTCTAAAGAACACTCAAAAGGGCCTCGTATACTAGAGTGAACTGACAACACTATGATGGTATTTTATATTATCCACCCTAAGGGAACAAAGTAGCAAGAGTTTCTGGGGAGTTTCTGGGGAAACAGTTTCTGGAAGAGGGCAGATACAAACCCCCTATCTCTGAGCGCTGTATATCTGACAGCAGACATGCTGCGTCACAGCCCATAATCAGACAGCAGACGTGCTGTGTCACAACAAGCCTTTATCTGGGAAATGGAAAATCCACAAGTAGGTGGTTCTGTTCATTTGGAATACCTATGTAAAAGTGGAAGTAGATCTACTGGTGAGTAGATGCAACTCACTGCATATTGTGGTTCATGGCATACGATTTGCTGAATCTGTGGCTGTATGTTATGAATGACATGCAAGTTCAATGTGTTCAAATGTTTGCAATAGACTGCATCCAGTGCTGCTGATAGCCCAGTTCTGGGGGGACGGGCCATGGTTCTATCTTTTATTGACTTTAATGACGGGCCCTCCATGCCCACCACTCATCATACCAGACCTGTGACTTCATTTGAAGAGTTCACTGTGGCACAGTCTACTACTCCTACTACTACTACTACAACTACTACTACTACTTTATCAAGCTACTTGCTTGAGCAATCTTGGCTATTCTTTCCCAATTGTTCCTGTCTTCCACTGCTGCCACGACCGATGAATGAAGGTTTTTGTGATTGAATAGTCATTTTTGTTTATCAGTTGCTACCCTAGTGGGCTACTCTGTTGGTCACCACTCCTATCATAGTGCTGTACTCATCTAACTCAGCTTGTTGTTGACATAGATGATCATCCACCAAGTTGAATGTTTAGGGATCCATTACACTACATGATTTAGTGGATGCATTTGCTAAATACCACCATCCCTGCTCCCGGTGGTGGGATTTTTTTTTTTGAGGTTTACTCATCCAACTGTATATACCTACAGTTACCTGGGGCCATGGACAAACTTTGCCTGTGACCAGCGTATGCCCACCACAGTTACTGATGCTAGGGTGTGCTTCCCACAGGTGAAAGCCTTGGACTCCACTGTACATGGATTTACTCACATGGCTTGGTGCTAACAGCTGTGAGCCAAGGAGGCAATAGGAGTTTTTCTCAATGCTGTAACTTGCACATACTCTATATGGCTAAAAGTATGTGGACACCTGACCATGACATCCATATGGGAGTCTTCCCCACACTGTTGCCACAAAATTAGAAGCACACAATTGTCTTGAATGTCTTTGTATGCTTTAACATTTAGCCTTCCCATAACTGGAATAGTTCCATCATGACAATGCCCCATTCACAAAGCAGGGTCCATGAAGACATGGTTTGCTAAGGTTGGTGTGGAAAAACTCTATTGGCCTGCAGAGAGCCCTAATCCCAACCCCACTGTATACCTCTGGAGTCACTTCATGGTGATCAGGAAGTAAGACCATGATTAAAATCTCATAAAAGCTTCATAGTAGTGAAGGGCCTGGAGCGAGCACAGTCCACGGTGTATAGATTGAAAAAGTGGAGGGAGTGCAACCACTGCCCACCCAATGAGGCCCTGCCAAACCCAAGTGAAAACTTGCCCAGTGGAACAACTTTCACTAGAAAACACTGAGTAACCCTAAATAGAGCAAGAGCAAAAGTGGGAAAAACTGGAGACAAACTCCCTAAGTGGGGATTCATCACCAGTGCTGAGTGTCCCTGTGGTGAGACACTACAGACCATCCTCCACAGTTGCCCACTGGGCCCCAAAGGTTCTGACCAAGACCTGATGGAAGCAAACGACACTGCTCTCCATGAATACAGCAGTGGCATGACAAGATATTGATGATGATGAAAAACCACTTTGGAGTTAAATGGAACACTGACTTCACACCACACCATCTTGCCTGACATCAGCCTGAATGGCCATGAATTCTCACAGCCACACTCCAAAATCTAGTGAACTGTCTTCCTAGAAAACTGGATGCATGATTCTGGAAGGGGATCTTCAGTAAGCACATGTGTGTAATGGTTAGTGTTGTAGTCAAGACCACCAAGACCAAGTCAAGACCAAAATGTATCGAGACCAAGACAAGACCAGAATTTGAGGGGTTGAGATCAAGTTAAGCCCAAGACCAAGGCATGGCGAGATCGAATCAAGACCAAGCACAAACTAGGGTGTGTGAAGGGGGCAGGGAGGGTTGACAACTGTTACAGAAAGAAAATTTTCAAATTAGCAATGAGTCATGTTATTGGTTGCATTTGAAGCAGGAAGTTTTACATCTAATCACAGTAACAATGTTAACAAATAAATCAAACAATGCACAGGCAGTTTACTTAAACCCCTGAAATTGTGATCTTGAAATAAAATCCCAAGTCCTTTATGTCCGAGACCGAGACAAGACTGAGTAAAAATACTGTTGATTCAATGAGACCAAGACCTTCAGAAGGTGGTCTTGAGACAGGTCTCAAGTCCAATAGCACTAGTAATGATCAGGTGTCCACATCCTTTTGGCCATATAGTATAACTTGTGGGGAAGCCATGGCCTAAGGGCTAGAGAAACTGCTTTGGGACCAAAAGGTCACTGGTTTAATTCCCTGGACCAGCAGGAATGGCTGAAGTGTCCTTGAGCAAGGCACCTAACCCCCATATGTTGTAAGTCACTCTAGATAAGAGCATCTGTTAAATGTAATGTGTGAAAGTCTGTGTTTGGGCTCTTTGATGGTTGCAGTTATATTTTATTAATGGATTTAATTGTGCTCTGCAGGACATTAAAACTTTGCAATGTTTTTTTTAAAATAACCAAACCCAGATTAATATTCTGTGGCACGGTGGTGTAGTGGTTAGCGCTGTCGCCTCACAGCAAGAAGGTCCGGGTTCGAGCCCCATGGCCAACGAGGGCCTTTCTGTGCAGAGTTTGCATGTTCTCCCCATGTCCGCATGGGTTTCCTCCGGGTGCTCCGGTTTCCCCCACAGTCCAAAGACATGCAGGTTAGGTTAACTGGTGACTCTAAATTGACCGTAGGTGTGAATGTGAGTGTGAATGGTTGTCTGTGTCTATGTGTCAGCCCTGTGATGACCTGGCAACTTGTCCAGGGTGTACCTTGCCTTTCGCCTGTAGTCAGCTGGGATAGGCTCCAGCTTGCCTGCGACCCTGTAGAAGGATAAAGCGGCTAGAGGTAATGAGATGAGATGAGATTAATATTCTTTCCAGAACTTTGTCCCAGACATGTTTTGATAACTCAGAGAAAGCCCGCTGGCCGGATCTGGTGCCCCCTTTTTAGTGAGATCAGTCAGTGGACTGGTGACATCCGAATAATTAGGTATAAATCTACGATAGTAGCCAGCCAGCCCCAGGAACTGTCTCACCCCCTTTTTGGTCTTGGGCCTCGGGCAGGCTGCAATTGCTGCTGTCTTATTGATTTGGGGATGCACCTGCCCATTGCCCAAGTGGAAGCCCAGATATTGTACTTCCACCCGCCCAATCGCACACTTCTTCGGGTTGGCTGTGAGACCCGCTCACCTCAGCGACCTAAGGACAGCCCTTAGGTGTTCTAAGTGCCGCGGCCAATCATTACTATAAATAATGATATTGTCCAAGTATGCGGCCGTGTAGGTGGCATGGGGGCAGAGGACCCTATCCATAAGCTGCTGGAACGTAGCGGGCGCCCCAAACAGCCCAAAAGGAAGTGTGACAAACTGGTGTAAGCCAAACGGTGTTGAAAAGGCTGTTTTCTCTCAGGATAGCGGAGGCAAGGGGATCTGCCAATATCCCTTTGTCAAATCCAGTGTCGAATAAAAATGAGCCATGCCTAGTCGATCGAGCAACTTGTCAATACGAGGCACTTGGTATGCATCAAATTTAGACACCGCATTGACTTTTCTATAGTCCACACAGAACCAGACCGACCTGTCGGCCTTGGGAACCAAGACCACCGGGCTGCTCCAGTCACCGTGGGACTCCTCGACGATGCCCATTTCGAGCATGGCCTCGAGTTCTTCCCGAACCACCTTTTTTTGTGTTCGGACAGTCTGTAAGGGCGGCTGCACACTACTACCCCCGGGGCGTCTCAATGTGGTGTTCTATGAGGTGGGTGCGGCCGGGCAGGGCCGAGAACATGTCAGAAAATTCTGTCTGCAACTGGGTGACCTCCGTGAGTTGGGTCAGAGAGAGGTGGTCTCCACAGGGGACTGGAGCGGTGGGCAATGTCAATTTTCCCTTTTGAACCTCCAGCCCCAGCTCCGCCTTCTCTGGAACCACCGACACCAATGCCACGGGGACCTCCTTATTCCAAAGTTTTAACAGATTGAGGTGGTAAATCTGTAACACCCCGCCCCTGTCCATTCGCCTCACCTCATAGTCGACATCCCCGACTCACCGTGTGACCTCAAAGGGTCCTTGCCACCTGGCGATCAATTTGGAGCTTGACGGGGGCAATAACATGAGTACTTTATCTCCTGGTGTGAATTCCCTAAGGCGCGTGCCCCCGTCGTACAGATGGACTTGACATTCTTGGGCCTGCTGCAGATTCTCCTGGGTTAGGTGCTTGAGTATGTGGAGTTTGGCGCGCAGGTCGATAATGTATTGAATTTCATTTTTACTTCTTGAAGGTCCTTCCTTCCAATTTTCACGCAGCACATCTAGAATGCCACGCGGCTTATGCCCGTATAATAATTCGAACGGGGTGAACCCCGTGGAGGCTTGTGGGACCTCTCGCACTGCGAATAACAGGGGCTCGAGCCATTTATCCCAGTTGCGTGCGTCCTAGCTTACAAATTTCCGAATTATGCTCTTGAGAGTGCGATTGAACCGTTCGACTGAAGGTCAATTTATGCTGACAACCCAGTCCTTGCAGATGGCATCGCAGATGGTGTCTGCGAAGCCCCCCCCCTTCGCAGACACTCTGCGCGCACCTCCCAAAAATTGTGACCACTGCAGACAGCCTCGCAGACAGCGTCACAGACAAGAGGGCTCTGATTGGTCCACTCTACATCCGCTGTACACGCACTTCCACTTCCCTACTTTCCCGATTTGGTTTGTTTTCACGACCGCCATTTTTAAAAACACAAGCGAAGATGGAGCAGCACGAAGAGCGGTTGATCGAGGAAGTGAGGAAGTACGTACATCTATACAACTCCAGTTCTAGTCATTATAAGTAACCGGAGGATAAACACTCCACTAACCACACCCACCAACTACTCCTAGCAATTTCGCGACTTCGCGCCCCCTTGCGTTGTGGCGGTGAATAACATCGCGCACGCCTATTACTCCCCGCTCAACGATAAATTACAACTGTCTGCGAAAAGCTATCTGTGAAAGCCTTGTCGCAAGAGCATGCAGAGGCCTTAAGCCATCCGTTTGTGGGTGATAAACGCTGGTGCGGATAGGCTTAATTCCCAGTAACCCATACAGTTTGCGCAGTGTGCGTGACATAAACGTAGTGCCTTGATCAGTCAGAATCTCTTTGGGGATTCCGACTCGGGAGATGACGTGGAAGAGCGCTTCTGCAATACTACGTGCTGAGATATTGCGAAGAGGCACTGCTTCCGGATATCGTGTTGCATCGTCCACCAGAACTAAAATAAAGTGATATCCTCGTGTTGACCAATCTAACGGCCCGACGAGATCCATCCCAATTCTTTCGAACGGGGTCTCAATTAATGGCAGAGGGCGCAAAGGCGCTTTTGGAATGGCCGCGGTATTTACTAACTGGCGTTCGCGGCATGCTGTACACCACCTACGGACAACACCGCGAATCCTTGGCCAATAGAACCGGGCCATTATTCGGGCTAGTGTCTTATCCTGCCCCAAGTGTCCGGCCATGGGATTAAAGTGAGACGCCTGGAATATAAATTCCCGGCAGCTCTTTGGGATTAAAAGCTGTGTTATCGGTTCCTTAGTCTGAGTGTCCTGCGTCATTCGGTATAATCTATCCTTAATAATGGAAAAATAGGGGAAGGACGGGGTGGCGTTTGGTTGGACCATTGATTACTCTCACTTGTTTAAACGCATGCTGCAGAGTTTCGTCTCGCGACTGCTCCAAAGGGAAATCCGCGAGGGATTCCCCAAGAGAGGGAGGAGGAGCCTGCTGCTCCTCACTCTGACGTGGTGATGACGTAGACGGCTCTGTGACAGCTGCTCCCGCCAATGCCACTCCGGGACCTGCCCCCGCTAAACTATGGCAGGCTCCACTCTTCACTAAATGTACCATTAATTCCCTAAATCCCGGCCAATCAGTCCCCAAAATTATCGAGTGGATAAGGCAAGGATTAACCGCTGCCTTTACTCTAAATTTCTCCCCTCGAAATAGAATGTGGACCAACACTAAAGGGTAGTTGTGAACATCCCCGTGCACACACAACACCTTCACCAATTGTGCTTTCCCCAATGTCTCGTCTTGCATCAAGCTTTGGTGGATTGAGGTCTGATTACAGCCGGAGTCCACCAAAGCCTGATACGTATCCCCTTGGATACTCACCGGTATGCGATATGCTCCGGCCCGATCGAGGGCAGTCCCTGGCGCGTCGGGGATCCGGACCACCGCACCCACCTCCATCGCCGAGCACTGATGCTGGAGGTGCCCCGACTCCCCGCAGCGCCAGCAAACTGGCCCAGGCTCTTTCTCTGCACCGGTGTTCCAGAGCTCACTCACCTGAGGGGGGGAAGACACAGACATGGAAGTGGGAAATGGTAGGGCACCGCGGGTGTGGCGGGCCAGCTGGGGTGGAGCCGGCCCCCACCTCCGCGGTGGGGGAATGGGGTGAGGACGAGGAACAGAAGGGGAGAGAGAGAGAGAGAGAGAGAGAGAGAAAAGAGGGGAGAAGAGGAGGCATGCTGTCCTGCCATCGGAACAGCTGCCATATGGTCCTCCGCCAGCACGATGGCCTGATCCAGCAACACCGGACGATGCCACTGGACCCACTCCACTGTTCCTTCTGGAAGTCGGGCGATGAATTGCTCCAGCGCCACCAGGTCGACAATTCCCTCAGCATTGCGGTTGTAGGCCCTCAGCCACCGCCGGCAGGTGTCCCGGAGTAGCCAGCCAAACGCGAATGGCCGGCTGATCTCCAGCAGGTGCAGCGCGCAGAAGCGCTGCCGTTGCTGCTCCGGGGTGCGCCCCACACGTTGGAGGATGGCTCTGCGGAGGTCGGTGTAGACCACACGGCTGTCGGCAGGGAGTTGTAGCGCGGCCAGCTGCGCCTCGCCCGTTAGCAGGGGGAGGAGGCGCACCGCGCGCTGTTCCACTGGCCAAACCAATGCCTCTGCTGCCTGCTCAAAAAGAGCGAGGAAGGCTTCAGGGTTGTCCTGCGGACCCATCTTCGTTAGGGTGAGGTGGGGAGGGTCCGTGGCGGTGGTGTACCCCGCTGACGCGAGGAGGTGCCGGAACGCCTGGTGATCTTCCTGCTGCACCAGCACCAGGGCTTCAAACAGTTGTTCCTGCTCCTTCCGGAGGGTGACCAGCGCCTGGTGCTGGCTCTGTTGGGCCGTGGCGAGGGCATGGACCAGGTCCTTGAAGGGGGAGGACTCCATGGGGTTGTTCTCTTCGGTACTCCGTCCCAGGTAAGAATTGTTGAAGGTGGGTGGAGCACAGAAGCACGACAGGCCAGAACTGAGTGTTAAAAAACTTTTTATTCTAGCTTTTCAGCTTTCCCTTTCACACTCTCCCAGTCAGACACGCACGCACACAAGTGTCCAGGTTGGGGAGAGCTCCCTTTCTCTGCTCTCTCTCTCCTTTTATAGGGCACGGTCATTGGGGGAAACACACAAACACAGGTTAATTCACGTCAGGTGCAGTGATTCTGCCACTTACCTTCGCTGACTCTGCCCTCCATTCACAGACTGCCGCTTGATCACGCCCCCACTGCCACATCCACGTACAGTGCTCAGCGTAAATGAGTACACCCCCTTTGAAAAGTAACATTTTAAAAAATATCTCAATGAACACAAACAATTTCCAAAATGTTGACAAGACAAAGTTTAATATAACATCTGTTTAACTTTTCATCTCATCTCATTATCTCTAGCTGCTTTATCCTGTTCTACAGGGTTGCAGGCAAGCTGGAGCCTATCCCAGCTGACTACAAGCGAAAGGCGGGGTACACCCTGGACAAGTCGCCAGGTCATCACAGGGCTGACACATAGACACAGACAACATTAAAAATGCTTCTTATGCCCCTGGGGTGTACTCATTTATGCTGAGCACTGTACTTCATGATGCTCGTTAGGGTGCATCAGTTGCCCTCACTTTCATAAAATCTGATGCATTTTTGTTTGGGTGTTCCTTTTCACCAATAAAGACATCCTGTAAAATTTTTGGACCATATTCAAAAGTCTAATGGTGGCACCATGAGGTTCATTTTTTGCCAAAAAACGCTTATTTTATGTTTTCGCGTAAGGTTTGAATCACAATGTTGGACTCCGTTTATTGCTTTCTTGTGACCCAGAGATCATGTTAAGAACCTTTGCAAGGGATTGAGAAGCATTAATGTGATTCATAATACATTTGTAGTGTTTAAAAGTAGTTGAACAATGATTCAGTGAACAGCTAAAACTCAAAATGTGCTTGATAATCTCATCTCATTATCTCTAGCCGCTTTATCCTGTTCTACAGGGTCGCAGGCAAGCTGGAGCCTATCCCAGCTGATTACGGGCGAAAGGCGGGGTACACCCTGGACAAATCGCCAGGTCATCACAGGGCTGACACATAGACACAGACAACCATTCACACTCACATTCACACCTACGGTCAATTTAGAGTCACCAGTTAACCTAACCTGCATGTCTTTGGACTGTGGGGGAAACCGGAGCACCCGGAGGAAACCCACGCGGACACGGGGAGAACATGCAAACTCCACACAGAAAGGCCCTCGCTGGCCATGGGGCTCGAACCCGGACCTTCTTGCTGTGAGGCAACAGCGCTAACCACTACACTACCGTGCCACCCCGTGCGTGATAATATATTTAGAATATGTACTAAAAATGTGTATCTAAGATATTTGGTGCCATAATGTTTCATGAAAAGTGATCGAAATTTTGTCATAAAATAGCAGCTTTTTCCATAACTTTGAGCTCCTGGTGCCACCATTAAACTTTTGAATTTTGTATTTCACCTGGTGTGTTTTCTTACCAAAAGGAACATAAAAACAAAAATGAATCATGATCGGAGGAATTTTTCATTTTAGGGGGGCACCTGATGCACCCTAATGCTCGTTGTGTAGGAATGTTCTCAAACAAACTTTATAGCCATTCAGGAACGCTGCAAAAAATGGCCTTTCAAAAATAAGAAATAAAAGATTAAAACAAAGCATATTTGCTTGAATCAGGTGAAAAAAATCTGTCAATGGAACTAGTCAAATTTGGCTTAGTAAGATTTCTTAAAGTAAGATGAAAAATCTAACCTGTTTTTAGATGAAATAATTCCAAAATAAGATCGGGGAACTTATTATGCGGGATCTGATTAACTCAAAATAATCAAAATAGTTCTTATAACAAGATCGTACTTCTTACATTTAGCCATTCAAGTCATTTTTATTTATTTCATTTTAAGGGTATTTCACTTAAATTCATGACAAAGTCTTCGCAGTAAAAACTGAATTTAAGATAAATATACTAATATTAGGATTGTTAAATTCTACAACTAAGCATTGCTAGCTTAAAAGATTCTCCTTTTGTGACCTGTAATTAGTAAAATACTCTAGATATGAGACCAGAGACTATCTTGAATCAAGTTGACGACACGTGTAGCATTGCAACAAGTTTATTTTTTTTTCCCATTTCAACATTCAAACATTAAAACATCTCTTAAGATTCCACTTCCCCAGGACCTCAGGCACCAAAAAAAAAAAATAAAATAAATAATAATAATAATAAAAAGTCTATGCATTTTGACTTACAGTGCTTACACAACGCCAAAGCAACAGTGCATTTTGGGGGCACTGCAGTGGCGGTTCTAGACCAAAATTACTAGGGGGGCCGAGGTGGGGCCAGTGTTTTTTCAGGGGGGCACGGGCAAAACATGGCAATATTTAAGCGTTCAAAATGTTTTGTTTAGTTTATTTAAAACCAAAACAAAATACATTGAGCATAAATACAATGAGATAAACATTCTGTCTCAATAGCCTAAACATAAAATAAATTGTGCTCAGTAAATCTTAAAACCATGTTTCTCTTTTTTGTAAAATAAGATTTCTATTTTTGCATACAATGAACCTTTTCTTCAGACGTGGCTGCACTGGAGTGTTGTCCAAGCACTTGCTGATATCTGGAGAAAGATGAATACAGTAAATATGAGAGTGCGACTGAGAACAACATTTGTTTATCATTATTCATTTATTAATTTATTATTATATCTATTATTTGTATTTTATATTTATTAATTATTATTCAGACTTCACACTTTCAGGGTAGGCTATATGAATTGTAGGTCGACACTGCTCACACACATGCATTTGTTCAACATCACAAACCTGATGGTGCTGTACTTGATATGCATGGTGAATCTGGTTGTCCCAATGACTTGTTGGGTTGTCCCTCATTCTGTCCCTCAATCTGATCCTGAATGTCTTCATCCTCACTCTCAGATTGCCTTTCAGATGCCTCACTTTCCACCTCTCCAACCACCACCTCTGGCTCTCTCTCCACCTCTGGCTCTCTCTCCTCTTTCATAATCTTCATCTTCCTTACTCTCTCTATGTTGCTTTTTGCCAACAGGGGCAAAAAAGGACATAATGTCCTTCTTGCTCCTTTCCATGATGATAGCTTACAGTAGGTCTATACTAAAAAGTAAACGGAGAGGAATGTAGCCTCTACATATCAAAAGGCCATTAAAGTTTTACAAGAAGGTTAAACACTGTCGGTTATTTTACCCATTTCCCAAAAATATTAAGTTAGGCTACTTATTGCTGTGCAACGCACTTTTAAGAAAGCGCAATAAAACGGATTTATTATTGTAGTGAACAACAACAGTAAAACACGGATATGTGCAAACACTGACGTTACGAAATTGAATAATTTTCCTTACCTTCGCCTCTTTGCAGTAGCCTAGTCCTTGCAGGGCTGCAGCTGTTATCTCTCACGTCCGAAGTTTACAATTCACGCTGCTGCGGGTCTTTCTGCTGCAGGCAACAGTGTGCGTGTAGCGCTTTAAGGAGTCCGTGTAGAACACTCCGTCATGTCAGTTCCGATCTTCGAGCCAGCGCACGTCAAAATTAATAAATCTTGTTACCTGTTCAGCACAGGGGCCACAACAGGGGCCAGGAACAATTTTACAGGGGCACTGGCCCCTCCTGGCCCCCGTTTAAAACCGCCTATGGGGCACTGACTATTCATGTGTACGAGGGGTTTACAAGATCAGGCACAAAAAAACAAACAAAACAAACAAACACTGAACTTAACTCACAGCATTCCAAAAAGCCCTCACTAAAACGCCCTCCACTCACTCATAGCCTTTTTGAAGGCACTTGTCTGGTCTAGAGTATATGTTTTGAAATGTATGAATTGTAATGAAAGATTAAAAGATTTCAGTAAAGTTCATTTATTCCCAAAACAAGCATACTTTGCTTTTTTTTCTTGAAACAAGATGAACCGCATTTGACAAATGTCCAAAATGTACTTACTTTTTTTTTTTTTTAAACTTGTTTTATTTTCAAGATGGACTGTCTAAAAACCAGCCTTTCTAGCTAAATGAGGTTTTGCTTGTTGGGCAATTATGTCTTATAATAAGGGTGGCTAGATGTCTTGACTTGAAAATAGACAAATAAACTTCCTAAGATTTTTATTTTTTGCAGTGAAGGAAGGGGGATGAATAAAATCCTACACAATCACACTGTGGAAAAGCTCAAGGGGAGTGAATACTTATGCAACATACTGTATAAACACCTCTTGGAGGAGATATGGGTGACAGGACAAAAAGCAGTGTTTGGAGTTTTCTCATATCCACAGGTAAGAAGGAGGAAAACTAATACTAGAAGATCCTACACGACGCCATTATTAGAGCCGGTAGGTGGCAATCAGGGCACTTTTTTAATCTGTGGTAATGGCGAACTGTTACCATGGTTACATCTGTTGTTAGGCAGATAACTGATTTGTTGTTAGCTAGCTAGCTTTTCGGGGGCTACTGAGCGAAATAGGATAATTCTGGAGAAACGGTAGGCAACCTAACGGAAAATATTTATTCAACACTGGTGTTTGAGTCATTTTACAACCCAGGTAATGTACCGCTGTCATTCGGGGCGGTAGTCAGCCCGCTAAGTTGCACCAGCAGGAACCGAGCTGCTTGCAAGCACACTGGCTGAATACCGAATAGCTCATGACTCTGTATGTAGGCGCACTGTGTAGTGTGTGAAGTAATAGCGCTGTGTAGTGCACTCAATGTGCCCTAGAGCGGAATTTGGGACACAGCCCAGCCATGACCTTAAATGAAGCTGCTTGCTAGCTAGCTTTGGTTTCACCTCAGTTGAAACCATTTAATGCTAAAGCACGTAATTAAACTTTCACACGAATTATAGCTATATTTTAGCGTTTAAAGCATTTTTATTTTTTCTTTTCTTACTTCCTTTAAAGGAAAAAAAAAACATTGCTAGCTAAACTGTCCACTATCAGTGTTAAATGTTGGAGTAAAAAACGGCAGCTCTAAGCTTAGGAAAAGTTTTAGCATGGTAATGCTACATGTTAAAACAAACGGTATAGATGGACAGATATAAAATTAAAATAATACCAAGGTCAAGTTTATAGGTTGGGGAATAACAAAACACTGGGAATTTGAAACTGGTATTAATTAACATTATTGTGTCAGCAAGAACACAAAAACTTTGACCTGAAGCATAAACATAAAACTTTTTTTTGTTATAACTTTAAAAAATTTTTTTTGGTCATATCATCTGTATATCTACAACCCCGATTCCAAAAAAGTTGGGACAAAGTACAAATTGTAAATAAAAATGGAATGCAATAATTTACAAATCTCAAAAACTGATATTGTATTCACAATAGAACATAGACAACATATCAAATGTCGAAAGTGAGACATTTTGAAATTTCATGCCAAATATTGGCTCATTTGAAATTTCATGACAGCAACACATCTCAAAAAAGTTGGGACAGAGGCAATAAGAGGCTGGAAAAGTTAAAGGTACAAAAAAGGAACAGCTGGAGGACCAAATTGCAACTCATTATGTCAATTGGCAATAGGTCATTAACATGACTGGGTATAAAAAGAGCATCTTGGAGTGGCAGCGGCTCTCAGAAGTAAAGATGGGAAGAGGATCACCAATCCCCCTAATTCTGCGCCGACAAATAGTGGAGCAATATCAGAAAGGAGTTCGACAGTGTAAAATTGCAAAGAGTTTGAACATATCATCATCTACAGTGCATAATATCATCAAAAGATTCAGAGAATCTGGAAGAATCTCTGTGCGTAAGGGTCAAGGCTGGAAAACCATACTGGGTGCCCGTGATCTTCGGGCCCTTAGACGGCACTGCATCACATACAGGCATGCTTCTGTATTGGAAATCACAAAATGGGCTCAGGAATATTTCCAGAGAACATTATCTGTGAACACAATTCACCGTGCCATCCGCCGTTGCCAGCTAAAACTCTATAGTTCAAAGAAGAAGCCGTATCTAAACATGATCCAGAAGCGCAGATGTCTTCTCTGGGCCAAGGCTCATTTAAAATGGACTGTGGCAAAGTGGAAAACTGTTCTGTGGTCAGACGAATCAAAATTTGAAGTTCTTTATGGAAATCAGGGACGCCGTGTCATTCGGACTAAAGAGGAGAAGGACGACCCAAGTTGTTATCAGCGCTCAGTTCAGAAGCCTGCATCTCTGATGGTATGGGGTTGCATTAGTGCGTGTGGCATGGGCAGCTTACACATCTGGAAAGACACCATCAATGCATTCCGTTTTTATTTACAATTTGTACTTTGTCCCAACTTTTTTGGAATCGGGGTTGTAATTGTAAACAGTAAAATGCACCATAATAAAGTAATTAATTAACCACTAATTATATTAATTAGTCTAAGAGTAGGCATATGAACAGAATGTTCAACATGGTGAGATGTGAAAACAAATACACTAGTTCACATAGAAAGAGCTTGAAAAACCCTTTAAAATGATA